>NW_006921733.1:2452419-2482837 GCF_000298275.1 Orycteropus afer afer
TTTTTTTTTTTTATCGTTGGCCCATTGGTGGAGAAAGAGGTGTAGGCTCTTGCTCAGTACGTGAAATTTAGGAGGTATGGGTGTACTTGTATCTTATGAGGACTGTTGCTGTCTCCCACTCAGTTAGGCAAAAATTACAATTGAATAAACATCAAAAAAACTATAAGCATATGGACAAGAAATACTCCCTGAAACCACATAGGACAAGTAACCCAAAAGAAGAAAAAAGTGGGGGGGAGAAGAAAACAGATAAATCTGCAATATCTGGGGATAGGTCACTGAGAGTAAAAAGGTAGAGAAGGAGAATAATGAATAAATAAAGCAAACAAAGAAACAAACCAACAATACAAAAGAAAATAAAAGAAAAAACAAAATGAAACAAACCAAAAAAAAACAAGGGATGGGGTTAACCACGAGAGAAAGAAGAGAAAAAAAAAAAAAAGAGGAAGGTGTAGACTAGGACCTCCTCAGTCATGCAGTGCACTCCTGGAGAGTTGTTGGGGTTACTGGAAAGCAGAACCTCTTCTTAAGTCCCTGGAATCTGGTAGAGCGCTGTCTCTTTAGGTTGTCTGTAGCTGCTGGTTACATGTTGATTTGTTTTGTCTTGGTTTTTTGGTTTACTTTTTTGAAAAGGTGAAGCTTGTGGGTTATTATTATTATTATTATTATTATTATTATTATTATTATTGATGCAAGTGTGTTGGGTCGCTCTTCTGTTTTCTTTGTGGGGTAGAATCCCTGTGCGTAGTGTGGATATGTGTTTCTGTTTGTCATAAAGAGGGTTTAGAGTTCGAAGCGGGAAGTTTTATGGTAATTGGCTGAATATGTTTTCTTCTATTAAGTGAGTGAAGATATTGGTGGAGAAGGTAGAGTGGAAGAAGGAAAGCTTGGTGTTGCTAGGGTCGGTTTCTAGGGCTTTGAGCAGGCAATTTTTGATGATGCATTTACTGGCAAGACTGCAGCTCAACTTCAGGAAAGATTCTTATTGTTAGAGCATCACAAATTTCTGCCAATTTCAGGCACACTCAAAGATTCCGCCTCCGTGGCCCCACAGTGCTAAAGAATGTCTCCAAGGCAAAAATCCTGGGAGTGCAGTTTCTTCCCTCTCCCTGTTCCATCCACCCGCGGTGCTGATGTAATCCCACCAGATTGCTAATGGCCGGCTCTGGATTTTGTCTGTGATACCACCTAGCTGCGGTGCCAAAGATGCACACAGTTTGAGCTGTGGTCCGGAGGAGTATCTGCTAGTGACCTGCGGTCCTGATCTCTGTGACAAAGAAAAGCACAAAGTCTCCCAGTCTGACCCCAGTCTACTCTGTGACCTGCTGGGAAGGGAGGGAGCTACCCTTCCTGTCACAACAGTAAGTTTCCCTCCAAGTCTCAGCAGAGGCATCCGTGCCCACAGCCAGCCCCCAGGAGACCCAAATTACCTCCAAAAAATCAAGATGCGCTGCTGGAGGCAGGTCTCAGCTGCTGCCCACCAGAATATTAGAGTGGTCACTGGTAAGCTGTTATAAGGCGTCCTCCCTTTTGGCTCGGGGATCTTAGGCAGGTGCCCTAGACCAGCACACAGTGACTGCTCCAGAAGAGTTTCCAATGCCTCTCTTGGGTGCCTGTCTGTCCATCCTCCTCCAGTAGCTCTTTCCCAAATAATCTCCCTGTGCCTTTCCTCTAATTCTGCTCTTCCGTGTTTGATGTACTCTGAATGTGTGAGCTGTTCAGAGCATTGAAATTCCTAATTTAAACTGTTGTGGCTAGTTTTCCAAGACCTTAGATGCCAGAGGGATAAAGCATGCTGCTCACTGGCTCGACTCCATTTTGAACTCTCAATCTGCAAGCATCTTAAGAGTTAGGAAAAAATAATTTTTCTTTTATAGAGACAAGAATGCAAAAAAAAAAAAACAGAAAAAAAATAGGTGTGGGGAAGTGGTATGAGAATGTGATGTAATTGAATAGTTAATCAGAGTGCTTCACTCTGTAGCCAGCCTATTCTCAGGAGCGGCCATTGAGAAAGGGTTTTATGCTGGCTCAGAATTATGGTGGGCCAAAATTTAGGGAGCTGGGGAAGATGGAAAACTCAACTAATGTTTGGTTAATAAGCACTTTATTTCTAATTAATCAGTGGGGATAAGGAGTTCAGCTAATCATTTAGCTTTCAAGGCTGGAAAACTGAAGGGTCTGTTTCTGGCCTCATCATCATAGGTAAATAAGGAGGCATCTGTGAGTCTTATCTCACAGTCTTATCTCACAGTCATATGGGAAGAGTAGTGGCAAAGTTCAGTTGTTGTAGAGTCAGGCAGTGTGGTCAGGAGAATTCCAGGAGAAGCTGAGAAAGGAGGTGTATTCCACTTATTTAGTTCTCCCTCAGGCTTGGGGACAGCAGAGTTCAGAGTCCAGGGGCTTGTAAGAAGGAGAGACATTTTAATTAAATTTGGCCAAGATGAAGCAAACGGTAAGAAATGGGTAATTGTAAAACCTGGTCAAGTGGAAAAAAGAGTAGAGAGGAAGACTGAGACAAACCAAAGCTGGTCCCTGCACACAAGCTGTACAGCCTGCCTTGGCCTCAGTGCTTCCTAGTGGACACTGGATAGGTTACAACTCACTTTCTAAGTCATTGTGAGTCCTGCAAAGCCTTTTGAAGAGTAGCAAAATCAGACGGAGAGATTAATGATGAGCTAGAGAAAGAAAAGCCACAAGAGTACAGTGCTAATAGAGCTCAGGGGTCCCTAACCACCATACCCAGCCACCTGCTGATACCTCCTCCTTCATTCAGATTCCCAACCTCTATTTGCAAAATGTTGCTAAGAATGATGGCTGTATTTTTTAAAGGACTATTGGAGAAGTCTTCCATAGAGTAAACATTAACTAGAAGACTTATGTAAGATCAAACAAATAAATAAATGGAAGAATGCAAAATGTAAATCAAAGGGTATTTGATGAAGTAAGTTAATGTCTCACACCAGATAATGTGAGTGTGAGGGTTTAACTGAATTCATGGCCACATGAGTTTGGGAAATTTTGGATTAAAACAAAGCTAGTTAAATGTCTGAAGAGCATGTATTTAAGCTTTTAATTCATGTACTCAGAAATTGTACAAGGTATCTTTTATAAGTGGCAAGATTCAGCTTCTTTCCTTATTTTAGTTTGTGTAACTCCAGAAATAAAGAGAAAAATGAGTGTTATAGACCCTGAACATCAACATTTTTGAGGTTTGAATAATTAAGCATAACATTTTCCCATTAAGAAAGGGATCCCACTACCACTATCAACCACTCTGAGGGGCATCTATGTAGGAGATCCTGGATAGAATGGGGGAATGATGTGGAACAAAATTCAAAATCATGAAAAAAGGCACCAGGTTTGTGGGTATGATAGAGACTGGTGGAACCCCTGAGACTATGTCCCCTACCTCCCCTTCAGGTCTAGAATTGAACTCACTCCTGTGGCTTCCACCCAAACAAAAGACAGACATATGAGATGAACATTTACATTAGATAGATACACTCCTTGGAAAGATCAATTTTGGGAGAATAGAAAGGCTGTGTAAGCACAGGAAGACAGTTTGGAGGCAGGAGTGCATGGGAGATAAGGACACAGCGATAAATGAACTATGGAGAGAAAATGGGAAGAGAGCTATTGCATTGTGGGAAATTGCAGTCAATGTCATGAGACAAAGTGTATGTGAACTGATGTATGGAAAATGAATTTGATATGTAAACTTTCACCCAAATCACAGTAAAATTAAAAAAGAAGAAGAAGAAGGTCCCACCGTTTCAAGGGCTGACCATCAGGCTCTGTGCCCAACAGGCCTCACACAGATGCCCAGAGATGGGTAAACATCATCTTGGTACATCCATCTGCATCATCATGACCACATCATCCAGTCACCCAGGGCATGCACTTTCCATCTAATTATCACATTCTTTAACTGCTTCAGCATGATTTCACATTCCACAACTAATAATGTCACTATTACTATGGCTAATCTTAGCAGATATTAACATTTTACACTTGTTTTACAAACAATAGCAATGCATTTAGTTTTTCCAGCAATAGTATAATGGGTCCTACACTAAGCTCACAGGAAGCAAATTGGTTCCAAGATGTTAGGTGACATTTCCAAACTGGGCCAGTTAGCAAGCCATGAAACTAAAACTCACAGAGACTTTACTCACATCAAAGCCAATGTTTATAACTACTGAAAAAAGCTTTATTTTACCAAATAAATGGTCCATAACAGCTTCGGTCCTTAGTAGGCTGTGGAGTAAATTGTAGAAACTGTGAAGTTACATCTTGGTGGAAATAGCATTCATTAAAACCAACACACAAACAAAACATCTGCACTTCAGGATGAGAAAGCTGCACACAGGAAACCTACCCCTATTCTCTACCTGGAGCAACTAGTTTGAAAGGGGCAATGAGGAGAAATACACAGGATGAAAAGAAAGCTAAGTGCTTAAGGTTTGAAATTTGGAAATAGAATTTCAGAGTTGGTTTCCATTAAGACTTTATGTTCAGAACCATGAAGATATACCCTAATTAACCCACTGCCCTTGAATCAATTCTCATTCACGACCTCCATTGGGTTTCCAAGGCAGTAAACCTTTATTGAAGTGGATTGCTTAATCTTCCTTCTGCAGAGTAGCTGGTGGGTTTGAACTGCCAATCTTCTAGTTAGCAGACAACTGACTTAGGCATTGTGCCACCAGAGCTCCTTAATTAAGACAGAGTTACCCTAATTAAGACAAATTAAAACAGTGTAGAGCCTCCCAGTGATAGTAGTCAGCTGGTTACTCTATATTATAGTATTATTATTACTTTTATAGTAGTAGTGGTTGTTGTTCTATTTCTGCTTTCCTATCTTGTTTGAGTAAGTTTAGAAGGGTCCTCCCATAGTGGTTCTTACTCAAAGCTTCACACTAAACATGACTTTATTAGACACTTGATTCAAGATATTTTTTTCTTCTGTAATACATGGAATTAAAGTGAATAATAAAATTATTGAAGATTTACAAAACATGAATTAGAATGGGCATGAGGATTTTCTTTTGAAAGTCTCATTATGTTAGCAGAAAAGAACATCTCAATAGAAATATCAGTGTGAAAATATTTCCTATAAGAAAAAACTCATCCCAAGACTACAGGCCCCACTTATTTCTTTTCATGAAATATTTAGTGCGTATTTTATAAGCAAAGTAAAAAATTTAGTATTTCATGTTTTCCCATGGAAAAACAGGGAATAACTGAGGAAACCAGCTCAGCAGTTCAATAACTAAAAATTGAGCTGAAACACCTAAAAATGATAAGGCTGCTTCTGTTATTGCTTCTTCTTCTCTCTAGGACCTTACATATAGTGACATGGGTTTGCTTTTTCTAGACTAGACAATTGAAGAAAAAACTTCATTTTACAGATGCATTTTCTTTTCATCCTTTGATTGCCTTTTGTTATGTTTATCAAAGGAAATGAGAGCCAAGCCTGAGGAGGTAGTCTATAAAAAATTCTACATCCACTCCAGGCAAGTCTCCTTCCAGGGCCTCAGAGTATCCCTAGAACAGCCTTCAGTAGCAAATATGAATCAAATTCTTCTGGATTTGAGAGGTAAATTATATGGAAATAAATCATATGTGATATTCCCATCAAGAAGAATATGCTCAATAGAGTGATGTAGAGTCTTGTTCAGCTCTTAGTGAAAGAAATGGAGCTTAGAAATTAGGCAGAGTCTGCTCTTCCATCACTACTCATGTGACTGTGGATACATTTATTAAACATTTTAAGCCTCAACTTTCTTGTTTTCAAATGGGAAAAGAGTAATGCCAATATCATAGCATTGCTATGTATGTTAACTGTTGTAGTTCGTGCAAGGTGTATAACCTAGTCATGAATACATAGCAAATCCTGAAAAAAAAAGCACAAAACAAATTCTAGCTGGGAAGATAGAAGAAGCTACACAGAAGGTTATCCCCCAGCACAGAAGGCATGGGGGGGTGTTTGGCAGGCTGTTCTCATTATTCTTAAAAAAATAAATAAAAGTAGTTCTCAGTTCTTCTCTACTAACCCAAAACTAAAATCACTTCCATAGAGTAAGATCTGACTCATAGTGACCCCTCCTTGGGTTTCCGAGGCAGTATCACTACAGAAGTAGATTGCCCAATCTCCCTTCCAAGGAGTGGCTGGTGGTTTTGAACCATCACCCTTCTGGTTAACAGTCAAATGCCTTAGGCGCTACACCACCAGAGCTCCCTCTTCTTTACTGTTGTTATGTGCCATTGAGTCTGACCTGACTCATAGCGACCCCTCCTTGGGTTTCCAAGGTGGTATCACTATGGAAGTAGATTGCCCAATCTTCCTTCTGAGGAGTGGCTGATGGTTTGAACCGTCAGCCTTCTGGTTAACAGTCATGTGCCTTAGGCACTACACTACCCTTCTTTACTAAGAGCTTTAAAAAAAAAAAAAAAAAAACTTAATGAGGGCAGAAAAGAGTGAGTGAGAGAGAGAGAGAAAGAGTGACAGAGAGTAATAATATAGTCTGCCAACAACTCAGACCAGGAAAAAACCTATTGACACAGATACAGATAATGATCCTTAAACTTTGGGCATCAAATGAGAAGATAACAAATTATATTGAACACTGATTGGAAAGGGAGATGAAGTGAAGGCAGTGCCTGGGGAGAGAGAAGAAGCTGGGACTCAGTGAAGCAAGGTCATTTTCAGATAGAGAAGGTATCATATATGGGCAAGGAGAAACTAACTTCAAGGAATCTACACTGGGCCAGAGACACAGTGTGCACAGATCTAGGGGGAATAACAGTGAGAGTATGTGCTAGATCCACAAGAGGAAAGTACAAGGAAATATGTGAGATTTCAAGTAGTACAGGTGACTATAAGTAGCAGCATGATGAGGGAGTCAGTGAAGTAGGGGTGCAACAACTGACTACTACTAGTGAATACTACACATTTGAGTTGATAGCACACATAAACAGGAAGGCCTGAGGGACAGCAGTTGGAGATGACTGACTCCAGGCAGCCATGGCTCCACTTGATTTAGTCTCGGCAAGAGGTGGACAATCAGCTATGTGTGTCCAGAAGTGTACGGGACCTACACTAGTGAACTGGGACTGGAGAGGCTTCTCTGCTTTCCAGCCACACCTTTCCAGATAAAAAGGATGAGGCTTCTTCCCACCCCAAAATCAGTGGCTGAAGATGGCCCCTGGCAACACCACACCCACTTGGTTCCTCAGACTGCCTCCTCCCACCAAAAGCACTGACACCTATTGTGCCAAGAAGACAGAGCTACTGTCTGTGGCTCATTCTCCCTATGCCTTCATCATTGACAGGGCTTGCTACCACTAAACACAAGAACACATCACTGCTACCTCCTTATCAGAGGAGGTAAGAGGTATGTGTGTGTAGGCTCCCACCAACTAGCATTAGATACCATGGATCATTTCACAGCCCCGTGCTGCCATTGTTGCCTGCTGACCATATCTCCCACAAGTCCCTCCCTCTACTTCTTTTATCTATTTATTTCCTTTTTCCTTTTTTCTATTACAACCTTTTCATCCTTTTTGTTTATTTCTTCCTCTTCCTGTTCTTCTCTTATCTTTATATGTATTCCTTGTCAAGCCCCCCTTTTTTAAAAAAAAATATTTCTTCATTTTTTTCTTCTCTGCTGGGAAGAAATGGAAGGCAAACATTCTCTGCTAGACAGCAATACTTACTATACTTAACAACTACCATTTCAGCTAATGGGTGAGCAGTGTTACCCACTCCTATACCACTGGATCAACAACAGATGGTGGACACACCTGCTCATAATACCCATAGCTCCTCTTCATGACCAACAAACAGAGACCCACACTCCTTCCCACCAGTTACTCCACCCAATCCTGCCAACTAGCAATCAAAGAATCATGCCTGCCTCACCTTTGTGAATATATCAAAACAAAGCAAAAATAAAAATAAAAAAATCATGGGGAAACAAAACAACACATAATCCTAAAAAACAAAACAAAACAAACAAAAAATAAACAAAATATCTTAGATACAATAGATAATTTCAACTGCAATTCAAACAATGAAATAGAAGTCAGTGCAATCAAGTGAATACAATAAAGAACTAGGAAACCTCCCCAAGGATGAATGGGTAATAGACCTATCTGATAAGAAATTAAAAAAATAAATTCCTTGAGCTTTCCAAGAGCTGTAGGAACCACAAGCAAAATAAAGGAAAAGATAGACAATACCTTGGAATAATTTAGGAAAACGATGGAAAAGCAAAGTGACAAAATAGACTATTAAAATTCATACAAAAATTGCAATTATAAATCCAGAAAATTAACACAAAAATAGAGATAGATAACACTGTGGAAGAACAAAGAGTAGAACTTAATTGACTAAAGAATAAATTAGCTAGCTAGAAAACAAATTCCCTGACACCATTTTGTATGAGGAAAAAGTAGAAATTGGAATGAAAACAAATGAACAAAATGTAAGAATATGTGGGATGATATCAAGCCAAATAGTATATATGTAATAGGATTTACAGAACAGGAGTAGACAAAAAATAAATAAATAAAAATAGAGAAAACTGTTGAATATTTTCTAGCAGAAATCTTCCTTAATATCATGAAAGGTTAAAAGATATCCATCCAAAACTCAATTATCCTCATACAGGATAGACCCCTAAAAGAAAGTCATCACAACACATTATAATCAAACTTTCCAAATCCAAAGACAAGGAAATATTCTAGAAAGGAACTTGGGAAAAATGAATTGTTACCTACAAAGGGTCCAATGTCTAGGGATTTTTACCTAGCCCCTAGAGCTAGCATTTTGAACTCAGAATACTAGCCTCCAAAACTGTAAGAGAATAAATCCCTGTTTGCTCAAGCCACCCATTTGTGGCATAGTCCTATTTAGAGAGGCACTAGATAACCAGAACAGTAGAAAAACTGAACAGAGCTATAACAAAAGAATAATATGAAATGGCCATAAAAAAAATAAAACAAAACTACAACAACAACAAAACACAATCAAGAAAAGTCATGACCCAGAAAGCTTTACTGAATAATTGTACTAAACATTCGGAGAAGAGCTGATAACAATTCTACTCAAACTATTCCAAAACATAGTAAAGAATGGTATACTCTCAGATTGATTATATGAAGCAAGCATAACCCTGACACCAAAATCAGGCAAAGACACTACTAAAATTACAGATCAATATTGGAAAAAAAAATGACAGATCAATATTGCTCATGAACATAGAAGTAAAAATACTCAACCAAATCCTAGCCAACAGAATCCAACATTATGTTAAAAAATAATGCATCTGGACCAAGTGGGATTTATACAAGGTACGCAAGGATGGTTCAACATTAGAAAAGCAACCAATGTAATCCACTACATACATAAATCAAGGAAAAGAATTATGTGACTGTATCAGTCAATGCAGAAAAGGCATTTATTAAAATCCAACACCTATTCTTGATAAAAACTCTCAGAAAAATAAGAATAGAAGGGAAATACCTCAGCATAATAAAAGGTATATATGCAAAATCAATGTTGTTGTTGTCATGTACCGTCGAGTCAGACCCGACTCATAGCAACCCCTCCTTGGGTTTCCGATGCAGTATCACTATGGAAGTAAACTGCTCCATCTTCCTTCCGAGGAGTGGCTTATGGGTTTGAACTGCCAGCCTTCTGGTTAGCAGTCAAGTGCCTTAGACACTAGACTACCAGAGCTCCTTGCAAAATCATGGGCCAACATTATTCTCAATGAAAAGAGACTGAAAGCATTCCCCTTGCAAATGGGAACCAAATAAGGAATCCCTGTACCACCACTCCTATTCAACATTGTATTGGAAGTCCTAGCCAGGGCAATAAGGCATGAAAGGGAAATAAAAGGCATCCAACTTGGTAAGAAAAAGTAAATCATACCTATTCGCAGATGATATGATTCTATATGTAGAAACTTCCAGAGACTCAGCTAGAAAACCAATGGAACCAATTGAACGATTTAGCAAAGTGGCAAGATACAAGATCGACATACAAAAGTCAGTAAGATTTCTATACATCCACAAAGAAATCTCTGAAAAGGAAAACAATAGCATTTAAAATAGCTACCAAAAAGATAAAATACTTAGGAATAAATCTTACCAGAGACATCAAAGACCTATACGAAGAAAATTACAAAACACTTGTACAAGAAAGTAAAAGAGAACTACATAAATGGAAGAACATGCTCTTGGATAGTGTGGTAGTTAAGGTTATGTGTCAACTTGGCTGGGCCTTGTTTTGAGTAGCTGAGCAGCTGGTGGTAGTAATTCTCCATGGTGAGATTGGCAATCAACTCCATGGTGGAATCTGCCCCAAATAGCTGAGTAGCTGCTTTAGGCATGTGGTCTGCTATCCATATATAATGAGAAGCTTTGGGAATGATCTGCAGCTTTTGGCACACTTGAATCCTGCACGTAGCCAAGTCATTATCTAGCAGCCTGCCATGTTGTCTGCTGATCTTGGGACTCTTACCAGACTTGGTCTGCCACATGTTTAGGACTGTGTCTTTTAACTTTTCAATTTTGAGTTTGTCAGCCTTAGCAGCCAGCAGTGTGACTGAAGAAAGCCTGCAGGTTCAGTGGGCCGGGAGAAAGAGGCAGAGCTGAAGCCCAAGGTTGAGGGGCTTTCACCCAACCCCTAGAGCCTGCCATTTTGAACTTGGACTTCTAGCCTCCAAAGCTGTAAGAAAATAAACTCCTATTTGTTAAAGTCATCCATTTGTGGTATTTTCTGGTAGAGCAGCACAAAGTAGCCAAAACAGATAGGAAAACTGAACACTGGAAATGCCAAATCTATCCAAAGAAATCTATAGATACAATGCAATTCTGATTCAGATTCCATCACCTTTCTTTGAGTACATGGTGAAACCCATCATTGATTTTATATGGAAAGGAAAGAGATTATGGATAAAGAAAGCACTGCTGAAGAACAAAGTAGGAGCACTCATACTTCCTGATGTGAAAACCAACTGTAGAGCCACAGAGGTCAAAACAGCCTGGCACAACGAGAGACACATAGACCAAGGGAACAGAATTAAGAACCCAGAAATAAATCCATCCACCTGTTTACTTCAACAAAGGATTAGAATCCCTTAAATGAGGGAAAAGACAGTTTCTTTAAGAACTGGTGTTGGTAAAACTCAATATCCATTTTCAGAAAAATGAAACAAGATCCATACCTCAAACCATGTTTAAAAAAAAAAAAAACCCTCAAGATGGATCAAAGACCTAAACATAAAACCTTAAATTCTAAAGATCATCAAGAAAAATTAAGGACAAAATTATGGGTCCTAGTTCACGGCATAAATAGACTATCACACATAAATAAAAATGCACAAACAGCAGAAGATAAATTAAATTTTATGTGCATCAAAGACTCTTCAAAAGAGTAAAATGAGAACCAACAGTTGGGAACAAATATTTGGCAATGATATATCTGACAAGGAATTAATTTCTAAAACTTTATAGAAAAATTCAAAAAGACAATCCAATTAAAAAATGGGCAGAGGAACAAACACTTCATAAAGAAGATATTCAGGCTGCCAATGAACACATGAAGAAATGCTTGAGATTAGCCATTAGAAAGTTGCAAATGAAAACAATACTGGGATATCATGTCACCCCAGCAAGAATAGCAAAGTTCAACAATTCAGAAAGCAACAAATGCTGGTGAGGTTGTGGAAAGCCTGGAACTCTCATATACTGCTGGTGGGACTGTAAAATGCCAAAACTACTGTGGAAAATGGTTATGGCATTTCCTTATAAAATTGGAAACAGAAATACCATTTGATCCAGCCATGCCACTACTAGGTATATATCCTAAAGACCTGAGGGTCAGACAAGAACAGTTTATTGCAGCACTATGCACAATAGCAAAGAGTTGAAAACAACCTAAGGGCCCATCAATAGGTAAATGGATAAACAAAACATAGGGTACACACAGAATGGAATACAATGCAACATTAAAGATAATGAAAAATACACAAAAATAGTTCACAATATGGATGAACTTCAAGGACATTGTCCTGAGTGAAATAAGTCAATGACAAAAGGGTAAACATTGTATGAGTTCAACATTATAGAAAAGTCAAGGGAACATTTACACACAGAAAACAAATATTCTTTGACAGTTATAAGGACGAGGGGAAGGGGGAAAGGAGTGGGAAGGAAAAATTATTAAGTTGGTAAGAGACACATGTTCATTTGGGTGAAGGGAAAGGCAATATACAAATAGTGTGTGACCAGCACAATATCACTAAGGAAAAGGAAGACACAGATAGGTGCAAAAGAGTTACAGACTACACAAGTAAACATTGCATACACAGTCCTGCATTATAATAAAAAAATTAGTATCTATGAGTGGAAACATAAGTAGATGTTCAGGTATAGGTAGGCTAGTGAGTGCTGATATATTGTGGGAATTGTATCAAATTCAATTAAACATCACTACAATATAAAATAATATGTTTTTAAACTGCATTCTAGCTTCCTAAAATAAAGGAAAACTCATTGCCATAGAGTTGATACCAACTCAAAGGAACCCCCATTGGGTTTTGGAGGTGATAAATCTTTACAGAAGTAGGATTGCCCCTTCTTCCTTCCATGGAATGTTTGGTGGGTTTGAACCATCAACTTTCTGGTTAGCAATCAAATGTCTTAGGCACTAGACTAAACCAAAATAAAAAAAAACACTGCCGTCAACTTGGACCCGACTCATAGTGAACCCCTCCTTGGGTTTCCGAGGAGACATCACTACAGAGGTAAATTGCCCAACCTTCCTTCCAAGGAGTGGCTGGTGGGTTTGAACTACCAGCATTCTGGTTAGTGGGCAAAAGCATAGTTTATTCAATCACAAATACTTACAGTTACTGTTGAAGCATTTCTTAAAAAAAAAAAAATAGATTTTAGTTTTTAAAGCAGTTTTCAGTTTACAGAAAACTTGTACTCCTGCAGAAAGTACAGAGCTCCTAAATGCCTCCCTCTCCATGGCACACTCCTTATCATATTTTTAAGATCTCCCATTTATGTGGCAAATTTGTTATGACTGATGAACAAATTGTTGTTGTTGTTGTTGTTGCTGTTATGTGCCATCAAGTTGGACCCGACTCATAGTGACCCCTCCTTGGGTTTCCAAGGCAGTATCACTACGGAAGTAGATTGCTCCATCTTCCTTCCAAGGAGTGGCTGGTGGGTTTGGACCACCAGCCTTCTGGTTAGCAGTCAAGTGCTTTAGGCACTATGCTACCAGAGCTCCCAATGAACAAATATCATGCATTATTATCAACTAAAGTGGAGAGTTCTGGTTGCACAGTGGTTAAGGCATTTGGCTGTTAACCAGAAGGTTGACAATTTGAACTCATCAGCCACTCATGGAAAGATAAAGCAGTCTGCTTCTGTAAAGAATTATAGCCTTGGAAATTCTATGAGGCAGTTCTACTCTATCCTATAGTGTCACTCTGCATTGGAATAGACTTGACAGTAATGGATTTAGTTTGGTTTTTTGAAAGTGCATAGCTTACATTAGGTTTACTCTTTCTATTGCACAGTCCTATGAGTTTTGACAAACTTATAATGCTGTATGTCCACTATTACAACATCATGCAGAATTGTTTCACTGCTCTAAAAATTTCTGATGTTCTACCTATTCATCTCTTTTTGCTCTCCCTGAATCCCTGGCAACCAATGATGTTTTTATTTTCTTTATAGCTTTGCCTTTTCCAGAATGTCTTATTGTTGGAATCATGTACTATGTAGCTTTCTCAGGCTACCCTCTTTCACTTAGATATGCATTTAAGTTCCCTTCATGCCTTTTCATAGATTATTAGCTCTTTTTTCTTTTTTCCAAGTTCTGAGTAATAGTCCATTGTATGGATGTACCACAAATTATTAGCCTTTCACCTATTTAAGGACATGTTGGTTGCTTCCATTTTCTTGCAATTATAAATAAAACCTTTATAAATATTTTATATGAACATACATTTTATCTTATTTAGGTAAATAACTGGAAACATGATTGTTTGATTAAATGGTAAGCTTGTATTTATTTGTAAGAAATTGCCAGATTATCTTTGAAAGTGGTTGCACAATTTTGCATTCCCACCAACAATGAACGAGAGTTACTGTTGTTCCATGTTTTTATCAGCATTTGGTGTTGCCAATGTTTTGAATTTTAGTTATTCTAATAGCCATTCCTCGGAAGGAAGATGGGGCAATCTACTTCCGTAGTGATACTGCCTTGGAAACCCAAGGAGGGGTCGCTATAAGTCAGGTACAACTCGATGGCACGTAACAACAACAACAACAATAGCTGTTGTTGGTATCTTACTGTTTTTGTTTGCAATTCCATAATGACCTGTTATATCGAGAATCTTCTCATGTGCTTATTTACCATCTGTATATCTTTTTTGGCATAGGGTCTCTTCAGATCTTTTGCCTATTTTGTATTTCAGTTGCTTGTTTTCTTATTGTGTTTTAAAAGTTATTTGTGTGTTGTTTATTTTGAGTACAAGTCCTTTATCAGCTATGTATTTTACAAATATTTTCCCCCAGTCTCTGCCTTGACTTTTCATTCTCCTAACAGTGCCTTTCACATAATAATTTTGCATTATAATTTTAATGAAGCCCAATTTATGTTTTGTTTTGTTTTGTTTTTTTTCTTTTACAGATAATGATTTTGGTACTGTACCGAAAAAGTCATCACAGAATCCAAACTTAACTAGATATTCTCCTATGCTATCTTCTAGAAGTTGTACAGTTTTATTCATTATATTTAGGTCTATAACCCATCCACAGGTAGTCAGAAAGAAAACCTAGAACTTACTTCCGAATTATCAAAGCCACTGAAAGCCCTATTAGAGCACCATTCTACTCTGAAATACATGGGGTAGCCATGAATCAGAATCTACTTGATATCAGCTGGTTATGGGAATTTTAAGTTTATTTTTGTAAATGCTCTCAGATTTGTGTCTAGATGTGGATGTCCAATTGTTCCAATACTATTTGTTGAAAACACTATCATTTCTCCATTTACTTTTCTTTGCTCCTTTGTCAAAGATCAGTTGACTATTTTTGTGTGGGTCTATTTCTGGGCTTTCTATTCTGTTCCATTAATATATTTTTCTACTCTTTCACTGATACTGTAGTGCTGCTAACCAAAATGTTGGTTGTTCAAGCCCACCATAGAAGAAAGATGAGGTATTCTGCTTCTGTAAAGATTTACAGCCTTGGAAACACAATGGGGTTCTCTGTGAATCAGAATCAACTCAATTGCAGTGAGTGAGTTCACCAATACCAAACTATCTCGATCCGTGAAGCTTTACAGTGAGTCTTGAAGTAGAGGAGTTGTTCTTCATTAGGATTATGTTGGCTATTTTGTATCTATTGCCTTTCCATATAATCTTTAGAGGAATAGTTTAAATTAACAAAAAAATAAAATTAAGTTTGTTGATATTCACAAAATAACTGGTTGATATTTTGACTTGGATTCTGTTTACTCTATAGATCAAGTTGGGAAAAATTGACATTTTAATAATATATAGTCTTTCGATCTATGAACATGGACTATTTATTTACTTTTTGATTTCTTCCACGAAGGGTTTGTGGTTTTCATCATGTAGCTCTTGTACATATTTTGTTATGGTTATACTTAAGTATAAATAGGACTTGTGAGAAGGACATCCTTGCCTTGTTCCTGATCTTGGGAAAAAAGCATCTCATTTCTCACCATTAAGTATGATGCTAGCTGTAGATTTTGTTTACTTTTTTTAGTAGATTTTCTTTACCAAGTTGAGAATTTCCCCCTTTTCTTAGTTTATTGAAAGTTTTTAGCCATAATTGGATGTTGAATTTTGTCAAATATTTTTTCTACATCTACTAATATGAACATAGGATTTTTTTCTTTATCCTACTGGTATGATGAATTATATTACTTATCTTGTGAATGTTGAACCAGCCTTGAAAACTACAGATAAATCCCACTTGTTAATTGTGTATAATTGTTTTTGTATAACATTGGATTAAATCTGCTAATACAACGTTCAAGATTTTTGCAGCTATATCTGTGAGAGATGGTGCTCTGTAATTTTCCTTCCTACTAATGTCTTTCCTTGGCTTCAGTACTCAGGCAATGGTCATCTCATAAGATGAGTTAGGAAATGTATCTGCCTCTTCTATTTTTTGAGGAGCTCTGGTAGCATAGTGCCTAAGGCACTTGACTGCTAACCAGAAGGCTGGTAGTCCAAACCCACCAGCCACTCCTTGAAAGGAAGGTTGGGCAATCTACTTCTATAGTGATATTGCCTTGGAAACCCAAGGAGCAGTTGCTATGAGTTGGGTCCTACTCGATGGCACATAACAACAACAACAACAACAACAACTTCTATTTCTTGGTAGAGTTTGAGAAAGATTGAGGTTGATTCTTCTTTGAATGTTTGGTAGAATTCACTAATGAAACTATTTGGACCTGATATTTTCTGTTTGTGAAGGTTATTATCTGTTAATATAATAACTTTAATAAATGCTGGCCTGTTCGTGTTATCTATTTCTTCTTGTGTTAATTTTGGTAGATTTTTATTTTTCAAGGAATTGGTCCATTTCATCTAAGTTATCAAAATTGTGGGTGTAGAGTTGTTTATAATACTCCTTTTCTATCACTTTAAAATCCACAGGATAAGTTGTGATGGTGTTTCTTTCATTTCTAATATTAATAATTCTGTCTTTTCTCTTTTATGCTTGGTTATCCTGGTTAGAAGTTTATAATTTTATTTATCTTTTCAAAGAACCAGATATAGTTTCATAGATTTTCTGTATTCATTTCTTGTTTTCCATTTAATTGATTCTTGCTCTAATTTATATATTTTCTTTATCCCCCCCCCATTTATTTATAATTAAATTGCTCCTCCTCTTTGAGTTTCCTAAGGTGGTAACTTACCTATTTTACTTTATATTTTAACTATTTTCTAATATATGCATTTCAGTGCTGTATTTTTTTCCCTCTAAACACTACTCTCAGTTTATCCACAACATTTGATAAGTTGCATCTTAATTTTAATTCAATTCAAGATGTTTTAAAATTTTTCTTTGGGATTTTCCTTTGTCTCATTTGTTATTATTCTTACTTTATTTCTTTTATACGTAAGGTTTTTGTATCCCCACCTTCAGCTTTCAAGATTTTCTCTCTCTCTTTTTATGGAGTTTTAATATGTGCCTAGTTTGGTATCCACTTTTATTTAAGGCACTTGACAGCTAACCTGAAATTTGGAGGTTCAAACCCCCCAGCTGTTCCACAGGAGGATGATGAGGCAGTCTACTTCTATAAAGAGTTACAGCCTTGGAAACCTACTATTTCCTTTTAATTTTTTCTTAGTTTTTCATCATTCCTCTGCTTACTTTATCCATATTTGTCTTTTATGCTGCACACTTTTTTTTTTTTTCCCAGTAGAGTCTTTTGTTCATATCAACCCCCATTGGGTTTCTGAGGTTGTAAATCTTTATAGAAATAGATTGCCCTAACGTCCTTCTTCAGAGCAGCTGGTGGGTTTGAACTGCTGACCTCCTGGTTAGCAGCCAAATGCTTTATCCACTACACCATCAGAGTAGTTATTTCAAATTCCAAATCTGATGATTCCAAAATAACTTCTATATCCATGTATGGTTCTGATGCTTGCTCTGTTTTTTAGATTGTGACTTTTGTTTTTTTAGCATGTCTTGTAACTTTTTGTTTAAAGCCAGACATGATATATTAAGTAAAAATAACTGAGCTTCTTTCAGTCGCAGTCTCACATAATACCTGACGTGGTGGTAAGGTTTTAGGGAGGGAGTTTTCAGTCTTTTAGTGAGCCTGTGTACCTAAGTTGTCACTTAACAAGTACCTCTCAGTTCTTTGTTTTTGTTTAGTTTTCCCAATTTCTGAAGTGAAAAAAAAAAGTTAGAGAGGGCTAGATTTGAGTACTTTCTTTCCTCCAAGTTATTTAGGCTCTGATAAAATTTCACTTTAGTGAAGCTCTGGTAAAGTAGTTTCCCTTAGTGGAAGGGTTTTGTTTGTTTGTTTGTTTTAAGAGTACAACACTACAAAATTGTTACTTGAATGAAGTAGGAGATTTTTCCTCTGATCTTCACAGTGAGAATCTGGTAGAGCTCCTGGAGGTAAAATTCACAAATGTATCAGGACCACTGTAAGGGTGGGCTTTCATGAGTTTTTCTCTTTCAGGTTAGTCCAGCAATTAGCCAATTATGCTTTACATATTTTCTGGTCACACAAGTATCCCATATTCCTTTCACTATCTTCCTAGCTGATAATGGACATAACAGGTACTAATGGACAGAAAATGAAGCATGTGCTTTAAGAGGAGATGATTTCCCTTAGAAGAAACAGAACTGTGTTAAACCATCTAAGTACAATAAAAGAGGAAGAGCTGTTCTCTGGCATCCATAAGTCTAGCCCACTTTGAACATGGGTAATAAAACATGCCCATTAAGCTACTTCCATAGTGATACTACCTCAGAAACCCAAGGAGGGGTTGGTATGAGTCGGCTCCGACTTGATGGCACATAAGAAGAGAGAGATTTCTTATAGGAGGATTTCAACTCTTATTACCCAATTTTACCTTGTATTGCTTCTCTTTTATTATTCCTTCCCTACCTGTTTCTCTATACATGCTACTTATCACATAGGCATAGCTGTCCAGTTAATATATAATCTTCAGAGAGAGAAAATTAGGTGTTCCCCTCACAAGGCATGAACTACGGTGTGCTTGGATGATCTAACATATCCTGTGGATGGAAGCCTAACTTAAGGGAACCTGGGCTGATGATGATGTGTAATATACTCATCCCTGTCTTATTTATTCTATAAGTAATGAAAATCTATTGATAATGCCATTAGAATAATGTCTGCTCTGTGATTCATTAAGAATCACAATGTTCCAAATGGTATTCATTAAGAACTTGTGAGAATAGTGAAATTGCAGTATTCCTTTTCAATGCTGTATCAAGTGTTGATGGCAGTGTCTTCTGTTCCCTGGTAATCTGTGGTTTTCTGCATCCATCTGTCTGTGTATCCAGTTTTTACTATAGCAGTTTGCTCTGTGATCTCAATCTTTGATGGATCTAAGAGTTTATTTTTAATTTTTTAGCATTTTTCCTGTTGGAAGAACAGGAGAAATGACATTTAATCTTTTTACATGCTGGACTAGAAGTCAAAAGTTTAAATTTTACTGCTATATTAAATTTTAGTTGGTTGTTAAGTGAATCATAGTGTTGTGTCTCTGAAAAGCATCTATAAAAACAGAGGATAAGTTTGCAGTGTGCTTGAGTCAAACATCACCATTCCATTCACCTTTGTAAGTTCTTGGATCACTCACGCATTCTGAGACTCACTGTCCTCACAGTCCTCTACTGTTCCTCTATAAAAAATAGATCTCATTAGTTTAAAGGACTCATGGATCATGTGAACCTAAGCCTATAAGACTCTGAGGTCAAAAGAACTAGATGGTGCTCAGCTACCAATGTCAACTACTCTGAATGGGATCAGAATTGGAGATCCTGGATAGAGTGTGAGAAAATGTGGAACAAAACTCAAAATCATATAAATGACCAGGCTTACTGATTTAATAGAGACCATGAAACCCCTGAGATTATGGGCCCAGGTCACCCTTCACTCATAGAATTGAACTCACTCTTGTAGCTTAGCTCTTAACGAAATAATAAGCCTACTAGCTGAACACTTACACTAGGGACATCAATCAACAAAGGAAGATCAGCACAGCAACACTTGCATAGGCAGAAAGGTAAGGAAGCAGGAATACATAGGCAAGAAAGACACCAGGAAAGTTAAGCACAGGAAGGAAGTGGGAGGAGAGCTGTTACATTGAAGGGAACATAACCTGTGTCACAAAACAAAATATGTATGAGCTGTGGAATGTAAAATTAATATCCACCCACCTGCTGTGGTTGAGTTGGATGTGACTCATAGTGCCCCCTCCTTGGGTTTCCAAGGCAGTATCACTATTGAAGTGGATTGCCTAACCTTCCTTCTGAGGAGTAGCTGGTGGCTTTTAACCACTAGCCTTCTGGTTAGCAGGGAAATGTCTTAGGCACTACACCACCAGAGCTCCTTGTAAAATGAATAGGCTTTGTATGACTTCACCCAAATGACAATAAAAATTTTTTAAAAAAAGAAAAAAGATCTATTTTAGTGCTTCCCTTGAAGGTCCTTGAGAGGGCTCTATGACATGGTCTGTGGGAAAATTGAGTCCATGGCACAGCCTCAGTAAAGATAGTTACCATCCACTCAAGTAAAACTCAAGGAGACATAACTGAAACTGTACCTCCTATGAAATTAAACTGTTTAAGTTCTCAGTCTTATTCTTATTTACATTAAGATTTGTTTTCTGGATTTCAAACTTTCAGAAGCGTTGAAATGCCAATCATAAACTAAGAAGATTGCACAAGGAGACACTGCTAACAGAATCAAAAACTGTTATTATAAGAGTTAATGATCCAGAGAGGGAGCAGAGTAGGGTGCCCACCAGCAAACCAGGACATCAGAAAATGCCAGGCTCAGGCACTGCTTCATCACAATCAGCCCTCTTTCTATAGATTGCTGATCAATTTATGTATGATGAATTCTCTTTTCGATGTCAGAAATGCAAAATGCATTTATAAAATGTGCTATCAAACTGTGCAATTAAATATATTACTATAGTTTGGAAATAATGTATGTATGCATTTATCAGTGCTAGCTTCTTCCCTTTGATTCTGAGACATGAACATTTGCTTAGTTCTCAAGAAAACTTGTTTTGAACAAATTTTGTGAAGAGATTGTTACACACAAATAAGGGCCCAACCGTGAAGAAGGATTATCTGCATGTGACTGGTTTCTATCAGCAGGCATAAGAAAGATGGTGTGTGTGGCATTATGTCAGTGAAATCAGCTGCAGATATGCATGACTGTAGAATGTCTTTTCTGTTTCTTCACTGGGTCATTTCCTTCCATGTTTTTCTACCTTCATCTACCATAGTAACAAACATTTATTCCCTTATAATGCTAAGAGCTGGACTACTGGTATTTCTCCAACTCTTCTCTTAATTTTCTCTGGCAAACAGACCATATAACTAACAGTTAAACCAGGAAAACAGTGCTTACGGGGCACCTTAGTCATGGACTTTTAAGGAATTTGGAGATCTCAATGTAGAAAGAGTTAGGGGAAAAAGTCTTTCAAGGAAGTTAGCGTTTTTCCTTTTCTTTACTCAAATGACCCTTTGCAAGAAATTGAAAACATCAGTCACTACCTGGCTGCCCACACTCACCTCCTCCCACTACAGCTTGTAGTTCCTTGAGGAGGTGCCTGTACAATCTGTGGGTAGTGCTCCTTCACTTTTGTGGGAACACCATTCTTTCTATCCCCCCCAAAACTATTTTCTAAGATGTTAGCATTTAAACATTCAACCTTAACCATCCAAGAATGCATCTTCTGTTATCAGTATGTTCTCTGAGAATAAACACTAAGTTTAGCAATAATCTCCTGTTACACTTATGAGTTAGCAAGACAAATATAAGTGTATCATTGGTCATACTTTACAATACACTTGAGTATGATTCTGTATCATGCATCATATGTCAGATACTATTTTAGTTGCTAGGAAAACACCCGTGAGAAAAGGTCAAATGTCCTTGCCTCATTGTGGACAAACCAAATCATGATGGTTTGAATTCAATGTTGGTTGGAGGATCCATCTACTGTGTTTTCCATCACAAACTACCCTGCAGTGGTTTTTTCTCAGAGTGCCCAATTCCTTCTTTTCCATCTCCCTCTCCCTCTCTCTCCCTCTCCCTCTCCTCCTTCTTCTTCTTCTTCTTTTTTAATTAAAGTACCTTTCAAAGTTGAAGGTTTACAGCTCCTGAGGAGCTTCTGACATTCTCTCTTAGCCTAGTATCCTACTAAACCATTGAAACATAAAGCTTCTCAAAAAAATATTTGGAAAGAAAAAAGTTATCCATGTTTGATTCCAATGCATGACGATCTCATATATGTGGAATAGAACTGAACTTCACAGGTTTTTGAAGGCTGTGACCTTTCAGAAACACTTTGCCCTGCTTTTCTTCCAAAATACCTTTGTGTGAGTTATAACTACAACCTTTCAGTTATTATATGAGCTCTAATTATTTGCACCATTTACAGATTCCTTCCACAACTTCTCTGTCAGTTTGTAGTACTGTGGTGGCTTGCATATTGCTGTGAGGTTAGAGGCTACACCATCAATATTTCACAAACCAGATGGGTCGCCCATGGTGGACAGGTTTCAGTGCAGCTTCCAGATGAAGACAGACTGAGAAGAAAGACAGGGTCATCACTTCAGAAAAACAAACTGGCCACTGAAAACCTTATGAATATCAGTGAAACACTGTCTGATACATTACTAGAAAACTTTATGAATTGCCCTGAGACATTGTCTGATATAGTACCTGAAGATGAGTCCCTCAGGATGGAAGATACTTAAAATACCACTAGGAAAGTGCTATCTCCCAAAAGGAGAGTTGAACTGAATGATGAGGATGGAGTGAGCTTTTGGGACTTTCATCTGCTGGTAGGGCATGACTCAGAAGGGGGAAAAAAAAAAAAAAAAACAGCTGTAAACATTCATTAATAATCAGAATGGAAGAAGGTATGAAGTATAAATGCAGGAAAATTAGAAGTTTTCAACAATGAAATGGAACTCACACAGATCAATATCCTAGGCATTAGTCAACTTAAAGGGACTGGTAATGGACTTGGCCATTTTAAATCAGACAAGCATATGACCTACTGTGCTGGAGATGAAAGATTGAAGAGGAATGGTGTTGCATTCATCATCAAAAGAACATCTCAAGATCTATCCTGCACTACAACGCTCTCAGTGATAGGATAATATCTATACACCTTTCAGAAAGACTGAATACTCCCTCCATGAAATTGGGAACAAAGCAAGGATGTCTGCTGTCACTACTCTTTACCAACATAGTACTGGAAGTTCTAGAAAATAGACCATCCTTGTTGAGTTTATTTCAATTAATAGTGACTATAAGGCAAGGAAGAAAAGACATTCCAATTGGAAAGGAAGAAATTAAATTGTCCCTGTTTATAGATGTCATGATTGTTTACATAGAATATCCCAAGAAGTATACAAAATACTCTCAGAACTAGTGAGTTCAGTAAGATCACAAGATGTAAGATCAACACAAGAATCAATAATATTTGTATATGCTGACCAAGAATACGTGGTGACATTAAATGTACAAGAGTATTGCTCCAAAGAAAATGAAATACTCAGCTATGAATCAAACAAAACAAATACAGGATTTGTATACTGAAAATTATGAAGTGTTCAAAAAAAAAAAAGAACACATTCAGTATAGAGATGTTTGTGTTCATGGATTTGAAAATTCAACATAGATAATATGACCAAACCAAACCAAATTCACTGCTATTGAGTCAATCCCAACACATAGCATCCCCACTGGTTTTTGAAGGCTATAAATATTTACAGAGGCAGATGGCCTCATCTTTCTTCCATAGCACAGTTGGATTTGGACCACCAAACTTTTCGTTAAAAGCTGATTGTTTTAACCACAATACAACCAGAGGCCCTTAGAAAATATGACAGTTCTACTTCAATCAATCTTTAGGTTTAATGAAATTTTTATCAAAATTCCAATACTATACTTTTTTGGTAGATATAGACAAGTTTATTCTAATATAAGGAAAGGCTCAGAACATAGATTATGGAAAACAATTTTGAAAAATAAGAATAATGTCAATGGAATCTCTCTACCTGATATTAAGTTATATTATATAGGTACATTAATTGAGACAGTGTATTATTGGTGGAGGAATACACACAGATATCAATAGAATAGAATAGGGAACCCAGATAGTAATACACTCATAGAAGTATGGACAACTGATTTTTGAGAAAGGTACAAAAGCAATTAAAGGAAAAAGACCAAGTTTTCAACCACAACTCCTCTCTCTCTCTCTCTCTCTCTCTCTCTCTCTATATATATATATATATATATATATACACATATACATGTATATATACATGTACATATATATACATACACATACATGGGAGCTCTGGTGGTGTAGTGCCTAAGGCATTTGACAGCTAACCAGAAAGCTGGCGGTCCAAACCCACCAACCACTCCTCGAAAGGAAGGTTTGGCAAACGACTTCCGTAGTGATACCGCCTCAGAAACCCAAGGAGGGGTCGCTATGAGTCAGAACCGACTCAACAGCAGTGAGTTTGGTTTTCATTTACCGTCTGGAGACATTGCAATCACCCCTTCACCTGCTTCAGAAAAGTTATCTAACTGTGCACAGTGTGTGGTGAACATCTTGGTCTCTGGAGCATCCACGATGGCTGCTTAGAGTCATACTCTCATGCATTAGCTATGCCGCCTTGGGTGTGTTTCTCAGCCACTCAGTTCTTCTTCATTCTCTTGGGTCATTCACATTTAGGAGATAAATGTGAATGGCAAAGCAAAGCCTAATACTTTTTTTTTTTTTTTTTCCTTTTCCTTTCAGTCTTTTTAAGGCCCAGGAAGCCTTAGAAAGCCACTTTTTATGTCTCACCATTCAGAAACATATCAACATGCCAAAAGTATATTAGACACAAAAACTACGCATGTGGTAATCCATTTAGAAGACTGACTGATCATGTAGTATTTGTCAGTAGTCAAAAATTGAAGGGAAATGAATCTCATTTTTAAAGTGTAGTAGAAATCAAGGACTTAAAAAAAAAATACTGCTACCTAAGACTCCCTCTCTAGGAAAAATGTATCTTTCTTCATTGAAAACTAAGAATCAATGGAAAAACAGTGGTTTCTCTTTTCTTGCTGTCCATTTTGCTCTGAATAGCTCTTTGCCCTAACACTACATGCTTGGTATCACAGGCTGTTTGCCGATCTTTTATAAGCATCAGTTACTCAAACTGGAGCCAGAGATTGTTATTTTTGATCAAATGGTTGTCTTGGTGATGAGGCTGTGAAGTCCTATATTGTCTGGCCCTGAGAAGGACTCTCTTGATTCCTGTAGTGACACATATAGCTGATGGTAGAGTATATTTATTGGGCAGCTTGACTTCAGCACAATCTCTCTGCCTGCTTCATGGAAAGCACATTTCTACAACCACCCTCCTGATCATGTGGTCCTGGTGCCATCTTATTCACCTTTCAGGATCACTCAGAGTATATATCGACCAAGGCTGAGGCCCAAAGTTCTGCAAGCTGAAAGTCATGTGGACCCTGAGTTAAAGTGTATCTGATGGCACCTGCTCCTAAGCATCATTTGTGAAAAAAACAGTAATATCCCAGGAAGATTTACCATATATATGGATTTGACAAGCAAAGTCTTGGGTATTTGAAGATAACTTTCAGATCCATAATCTTTTATAATTTTTAATTTTGAATAAAAACTGATTCGAAAAATATCTCTAACATGATCAGTATATGGGAGTAAACTGCTTAAAGTCCTGCCACCCCTGACTCTCAAGCACAAGTGTTTCTCATCATAGAGCCTATGGCCTGATAACCAACTGCAGACACTGAAGAGAGTGCACATTGCCTGGGTCTATGTCCAGAGCAAACAGGAACACAGCCTCAGACTATGCATTTTTACTGGCTTCTCTACACAGTTCTAATGTTGTTGTTGTTAGGCTCTGTCAAGTCAGCTCCAACTCATAACGATCCTATGTAAAACAGAACAAAACACTTCCCAGTCCTCCATCATCCTTATAATCATTGCTATACTTGAGCACATCATTGCAGCCACTATCTCAGCCCATCTCATTGAGTGTCTTTCCCTTTTTTACTGACCCTCTATTTTACCAAGCATGATATCCTTCTCCAGGGAATGGTCCCTTGTACATGTACATGACCAAAGTACAAGAGAGGAAGTTTGGGCATTCTTGCTTGCAAGGAGCATTATGGCTACAATTCTTCTAGGACAGATTTGTTTTTCTGGCAGTCCATAGTATTTGATAATTCCTCTCCAACACCATACCTCAAAGACATCAACTCTTCTTCAGTCTTTCCTGTTCATTGTCCAACTTCAAATGCATGTGAGGCTGTTGAAAATATAATGGTTTGGCTGGACAAGAACAGATATACACACACCCATGTTCATTGCAGCATTATTTACAATAGCAAAGAGATGGAAATAACCGAGGTGTCCATTAACAGAAGAATGGACAACCTAACTATGGTACATACAAGCAATGGAATACTATGAAACCCTAAAGAATAATGTAGAATCTACAAAGCACAGCATAACATGGATGAATTTGGGGACATTATGCTGAGTGAAATAAGTCAATCACAGAAGGACAAATATTGTATTAGCCTGTTATTGTAAAAAGTCAAGGAAAGATTTATATACGGAAGGAAAATTTCTTTGTTAGTTACCAGAGATGGGAGAGGAGAGGAAGGAACACTGCTACATAGGTAGACACAAGTATTTATCTAGCTGAAGGGAAGGGCAATATGAGGAAGAGAAAAACAGAGAGAGGCACATGGGAGGTACAGATAACAAAGATGAACACTTTTGCACATACAGTACTGCACTGTTCATGAGAGCAAGCATTGATCTATGGGTGGATAGATGGGTGGACAGACTGAACTATTAGGTACATGTATGCAGGGGGGATTGTGCCCATGACCATGCATAGGGTTGGAAGACAACATTTCTACAAGTGTATTTGTATATTCTGTAAGAATTTCTAGGTATATAATAGAGCTGAAAAGGAGCAAGGTTGCTGTCACTTCTTGGCCACAGCCAGCTACCTGGAGGGAGAAAGTAGTTGTACTTGTGGGCTTGGGATGTCAAGCTCAGTTGGCATAACATACTGCACAAAATCATTGCTCCACATCCTACTTCAGTGAGTAGTGAATGAGGTCTTGAAAGCTTGCAAGCAGCCATCTAGATGCAACAATGGGTCACTCCTCATCCAGAGAAAAGAAGAATAAGGAAAACCAAAGACACATGGAAACAATTATTAGTCCAAGAGACTATGAGATCATCAGCCTATATGACTATGAGATAAGAAGAACTAGATGGTGCCAGGCTACAACTGTCAACCACTCAGAGGGGGATCTATGTAGGAGATCTTGGACAGAGTGGGAGAACAATGTGGAAAAAAATTCAAAATCATTGAAAAATAGGGGGAGAGAAGTTTGCTGGTCTGATAGAGCCTGGTGGAATCCCTGAAACTATGGCCCCTAGCTCCGCTTGAGGTCTGGAATTGAACCCACTCCTGTGCTTCCAGCCAAACAAAAGACAGGAATTAAGAGTTGAACATTTAAATTAGGTAGATACACTCCTTGGAGAGATCAATCATGGGAAAATTGAGGGGCTGTATATTCACAGGGAGACAGCTTGGGGAGCAGAAGTGCATGGGAGGGAAGGACACAGAGAAGAGGTAGCCATGGGGAGGAAGTGGGAAGAGAGCTATTTCATTGGGGAAATTGCAGTCAATATCATGAGACAAAGTGTATGTTAACTGTTATATGGAAAATGAATTTGCTCTGTAAAATTTCACCCAAATCACGATAATTTTTTTTTTTTTTTTTTTAATATCTATATCTATGTAATGGCTTGGACTAGGTGCATCTTACTCTTCAAAGTGAGATCTTATCTTTGGTCTTCTACACTGTAAAGAGGTCTTTTGCAGCAGATTTGCCAGTGCACTATGACATCTGATTTCTTTCTTTTTTTATACATCTGATTTCTTGACTGCTGCTTCTTTGGGTATTGATAGTGGATGCAAGTAAAATGAAATTTTTGACAACTTCAACCTTTTCTCCATTTATCATGATGCTGCTTATTGGTTCAGTTGTTAGGATTTTCATTTTCTTGAGCTTTGGTGGCATAGTGCCTAAGGCATTTGACTGCTAACCAGAAGGTTGGTGGTTCAAACCCACCAGCCACTCCTCAGAAGGAAGATTGTGCAATCTACTTCCATAGAGATACTGCCTTGGAAACCCAAGGAGGGGTTGCTATGAATTGGAACTGACTCGACAGTAGTGAGTTTGATAGACTTTAGTTTTATGTTGAAGTGTAATCCATACTGTAGGCTCTAATCTTTAGTCTTCTTCAGTAAGTGCTTCAAGTCATCTTCATTTTCAGCAAGCAAGGTTGTGTCATCTGCATATCACATGTTGTTACTGAGTTTTCCTGAATCCTGATGCCATATTCTTCTTCACATATTCTAGCTTGTCAGATTATTTGCTCAGCATACAGATTGAATAAATATGGTAAAAGGATACTACCCTAATGCACACCCTTCCTGAGTTTAAACTATGCAGTATACCCTTGTTCTGTTTGAATGACAGCCCCTTCTCTTTATAAGTTCTTCAAGAGCAGAATGAAGTGTTCTGTAATTCCTATTCCTCTGAATGTTACCCATAATTTGTTATGATCCACACAGTTGAATGTGTTTGAATAGTCAATAAAACACAAGTAAACATCTTTTTAGTATTATTTCCTTTAACAGATGATCCATCTGAAATCAGCAATGATATCCCTTGTTCCACATCCTCTTCTGAATCCAGCTTGCATTTCTGGAAGTTCCTTGTCAATAACTGCAACGATTTTTGAATTATCTTCAGCAAGATTTTACTTGTGTGTAATATTAATGATATCATTTGATAATTTCCACAGTTTGTTTGCACCACCTTTCTTGGAATGGGCAAAAATATGGATCTCTTCCAATCGTTTGGTCAGGTAGCTGTGTTCCAAATTTCTTGGTATAGGTAAGTACCTCCAGTGTTGCATCCATTTGTTGAAACATCTCAAAGGGCATTCCATCAGTTCCTGGACCCTTGTTTTTTGCCGAGTCTTTCAGTGCAACTTCAACTTCTTTCTTCAGTTCCATTGGTTCTTGTTCACCTCCTAAAATAGCTGATCAACCACTTTTTCATACAGTGACTCTGTATTCCTTCCATCTTCTTTTGATGCTTCCTGCATCATTCAATATTTTGCCCTTAGAATACTTCCATACTGCAAATCAAGGTTTGAACTTTTTCTTCAATTCTTTCAGGTTGAGAAATGCTGTGTGTTCTTTCCTTTTGGTTTTCTAACTCCAGGTCTTTGCACATTTCATTATAATTTACTTCATCTGCTCAAGCTGCCTTTTGAAATCTTCTGTTCAGATCTTTTATCTTGTCATTTCTCCCATTTCCGTTAGCTACTTTTCATTCAAGAACAAGTTTTAAAGTCTCTTCTGACATCCATTGTTGTTTTCTTCATTTCCTGTCTTTCTTATGAGCTTTTGCTTTCACTTTGTATGAAGTTCTTGATGTCATCTGACAACTCATCTGGTTTTGTTTTTCTTTTTTTTTTTTTGGTTATTGGTGTTCAATATGTCAAATCTATTCTTCAAATGATCTCTAAATCCATGGGGTATATAACCAAGGTCATATTTTGGCTCTCATGAACTAGTTTTAATTTTCTTCAGCTTCAAATTGAAATTGCATATGAGCACTTGATTGTCTGTTCAACAGTCAGCTTCTGGCCTTGTTTTGACTGATGATATAGAGCTTGTCTATCGCTTTTTTTCACAGAGGTAGTCAATCTTATTCCTGTGCATTCCACCATGTGAGGTCTATTTGTATACCCTCTGTTGATACTGTTGAAAAAGTATTTGCAATGATTAAGTGGTTGGGTCTTGTAAAATTCTATCATGCAATCTATGGCATCATTTCTATCACCAAGGTCATATTTCCTAACTACTGATCTTTCTTCTTTATTTCCAACTTTTGCATTCCAAACACCAGTAATCAACAATACACCTTAATTGAATGTTTGGTCAATTTCAGACTACAGAAGTTGGAAAAAGTCTTCTATTTCTTCACCTTTGGCTTTAGTGGTTGGTACATATATTTGAATAACAGTAGTATTAACTGGTCTTCCTTGTAGTTCTATGGGAATTATCACTGACAGCACTGTACTTTAGGATAGATCTGGAAACATTCTTTTTGACCATGAATGTGACATAATTGCTTTTACATTTATCATTCCTGGCGTAGTAGATCATATGATTTTCTGATTCAAAATAACTAGAACCAGGAGAGCCCGCAAGATGGCGGACTAGGTAAAAGGACTGCACAGACCCTCTTCAACAAAGAAAAGGGAAACCAATTGACACAGACACAGAAAATAATCTTGGACCCCTGAGCCTTGAAGGGAAGGATATAGAAGTGGACTAAACCCAAACTAGCAGAACAATTTGTATGAAAATACCAAAAAAGGAGATATACGGAGCCGCGGTCTGGCAGGGACCTGAGCGCCCCTGAAGGCACAAACGAATTGGACATTCCCGAGTG
>NW_006921733.1:2490975-2532555 GCF_000298275.1 Orycteropus afer afer
CTTATGCACAGGGAGACAGCTCAGGGGGCAGGAGACTATGGAGGGATGGACACTGGGAAGTGGTAACTATGGGGAGGAAGTGGGAGGGGAGCTGTTGCATGGTGGTAAACTGTGGTCAATGACATGAGATGAAGTATATGTGAACTGCTGTATGGAAAGTGAATTTGCTCTGTAAATCTTCACCCAAATCACAATAAAAAATAAAATAAATAAATAACTAGAACCAGTCCATTTCAGCTCACTAATGCCTGAGATATTGATTGGTCTTTATGCTTTTTGGACAAAGTCCAATTTTCCTACATTCATACTTCATACATTCCACGTTCCAGTTATTAATGTATATTCCCAGTTGTTTCTTCCCATTTTGAGTTGTGCCCCATCAGAAAATAGAGGCACTGAAAGCTTTATTCCATCCATGTCATTAAGGTCGACTTTACTTTGAGGAGGCAGCTCTTCCCCAGTTGTATTTTTATTGCCTTCTAATCTGAGGGTCTCATCTTCCAGCACTGTATCAGATAATGTTTCAGGGCTATTCATAAAGTTTTTCACTAGCCAATGTTTTCAGAAGTTGATGGCCCCATCCTTCTTCTCTGTCTGTCTTATTCTGGAAGCTCTGCTGAAACCTGTCCACCCTCAGTGACTCTATAAAACCAAACCAACTCACTGCCATTGAGTTAGATCTGACTCAGAGTGACCACTCCTTGAGTTTCTGAGGTGGTTTCTCTACAGAAATAAATTGCCCAACCTTCCTTCTGAGGAGTAGCTTGTGGGTTTGAACCACTGGCCTTCGGGTTAGTAGTTAAATGCCTTAGACACTATGCCACCAAAGCTCCCAGGTGACCCTATAGGTATTTGAAATACTGATGGCATAGTCTCCAGCCTCAAAGCAACACACAATTCTAGTATCTGTGTTGAAATCCAGTTTGAGGCTAACCATTCCTCAAACTGACAACACTACTATTCCATAGCATTTCCACTATTAAATATAATGGAGAAATATGTTAGATTGTGGAACTCAATATGTTTTTTTTTTTTTTTTTAAGAGCTTGTTTTACATTCAACATTACATGTACAATTAGTTTAACTCCCCATTCACCATGTCCAACCCCAACCCAATTTCCTCCCCTCCCCAACCCCAAACATTCCCCCTGTGCAGGCCATATTCATGGACTCTCGTTTATCCTGCACATCCTCAATTTGAATATTGGTCCTCTAGTGCCCCATGGTCTATTTCTCTAAGGGATGTATTACCATAGAGTATGTGGGTGAATCATCTTGTGTTCGATGGTCTGCATGTACTGGGCTGAGAGCTAGCCCCCAAAAGTGTGTTTTATTCCAGGTGCAGAATGTATTCCAGAGCCATAGTATTGGGGTTCTCACCAGATTTCATCTGACCAGTAATTCTGGTCATTATTGAGTTTTTGGATTTTGTTCCACATTTTTCCTCCCACTCTATCCAGGCTCTCCAGATTTGATCCTTTCCTGAGTGGTTGGCATTGGTAGCCAGGCATCATCTAGTTCTTCTGGTCTTGAAGGCCATTGTGTCGTAGGGCTGATTGCTTCCAAATGCCTTTTTTTTTTTTTTTTTTTTTTGCACTCTTCTTCACTTCCAACGATAGGAGACCATTATGTATATCTTAGATGGCTTCTTGAAAGCTTTTAGGACCCCAGTCACTACTCACCAATGTAGGATGTGGAGCAATGATTTTATGTATTTTGTTGTGCCAATTGAGTTTGGTGCTCCCTAGTACTATGGTCCTGAGATGGCAGATCTATTGGATCTCTCTCCCATAATGTCTGGTTGTCTGTGAGGGATTACTCTCTGTCTGTCTTCTATTGGTTCTGTAAGGATTGCAGGCATTTTGTATTACTGGTGTCTGTGCAGATTAGTCTCAGCTGAATCTATCCTTGGTCTAGAGTATACTTCTGTTCACTGACCCCTGTCTGATCATCTCAGGTGTTTATGTGTTTATCTGTAGCCTGGTGTTTGGTGTTAATGGCAACACAGTATTGTGGACACATTGATTGGTATTAGCATCTGTTGTCTATCTCTTATGTGCATAATTCGATGCCCTCCCATTACCTAATGTAATCATGGTGGTCACAGATCCTTTCTGTATATCCCTCCCCCTACCCATGTCAGTGTGTGGGCCCCAACTTGCCTGAAATTAATCCTTCCCCTTCCCTCCCCATCCAGGTAACCTACAAAGTGAGTTCCCTTTCTCAAGCAAACTGTCGTCTATTTACAGTAATGGGCTCATACAGTACTTGTCTTTGTGTGATTGACTTATTTCACTCAGTATAATGTCCTCCAGGATCATCCACATTGTGAGATGATTCGGGTATCCCTCATTGTTCTTTAATGTAGCATAGTATTCCATTGTGTGCATGTACCATAACTGGATTATCCACTCATCCATTGATGGGCATTTTGGTTGTTTCCATCTCTCTGCTATAGTAAATTGTGCTGCGATGAACATATGTCTGTTTGTGTGCTCTCTCTCATCTCCTTAGGATATATTCCTAGTAATGGATTTGCTGGGTCAAATGGTACTTCTATTTTTTGTTTTTTTAAGGAAACATCATACCGTTTGCCACAATGGTTGTACCAGTTTACAATCCCACCAGCAGTGCAAAAGAGTTCCAATCTCTCTGCAACCCCACCAGCATTTGTTATTTTCTGACCTATTGAACTTTGCTATTATTGCTGGGGTGAGATGATATCTCATTGTTGTTTTGATTTGCATCTCTCTAACAATTAATGACCACAGGCAATTTTTCATGTGTTTGTTGGCTTCCTACATATCTTCTTTGGTGAAGTGTCTGTTCAAATCTTTTGCTCATTTGTGAATTGGGTTATTTGTCTTTTTGGTGTTGAGGTGTTGAAGATTTTGGAGGTAAGTCCTTTATCAGATATGTCATAGGCAAATATTTTGTCCCAATCTGTAGGTTCCCTTCTTACCATTTTGATGAAGTCTTTCTATGCACATAAAAATTTAATTTTTAAAAGGTCCTAGTCATCTAGCTTCTCTTCTATCTCCTGCACATTCTAGGTTATGCTTGATAGTCTATTTATGCCATAAATTAGGGCTCCCAGATTTGCCCCTATTTTATCTTTGCTGAATTTTATAGTTTTAGGTTTTACATTTAAGTCTTTGATCCAGCTTGAGTTTGTTTTTGTGTAGGGGATGAGGTATGCATCTTTTTTCATTTTTCTACAGGTGGATATCCAGTTTTGCCAGCACCATTTGTTAAAGAGGCTGTCTCTTCCCCATTTAATAGGTTTTGGACTTTTGTCAAAGATCAGTTGCCCATAGATGGATGGGTCTATATCTGGAATTTTGATTCTGTTCCATTGGTCTATCTCTCTATCATTGTACCAATACCATGCTGTTTTGAGTACTGTATCTGTATAGTAGTTCTTAAGATCTGGGTGTATGAGACCTCCCAGTTTGTTTTTCTTCTTGAGAAGTGCTCTGCTTATCTGAGGTCTCTTTCCTTTCCATATGAAATTAGTAATTAGTTTTTCCATGTCCTTAAAATATTTTGTTGGAATCTGGATCAGGAGTGCATTAAATATGTAGATTGCTTTAGGTAGTATTGACATTTTCACAATATTCAGTCTACCTATCCATGAACCAGGTAGGTTGTTGTCTCTTATAGCAGTATTTTATTATTTTCTTTGTATAGGTCTTTTATGTCTCTGGTGAGGATTATTCACAGATGTTTTATCTTTTTAGTAGCTATAGTAAATGGTATTTTCCCCTTATTTCTTTATCAGAGGACTCTTTGTTGGTGTAGAGGAATCCAACTGATTGTTGTATGTTGATCTTGTATACTGCCACTTTGCTGAACCTCTCTATTACTTCCAGTAGTTGTTTTTTTTTTTTTTTTTTTTATTGAGTCCTTTAGGTTTTCTATGTACAGGATCATATCATCTGCAGACAGAGACAGTTTTAGTTCCTTTTTGCCAATTTGTATGCCTTTTATTTCTCTTTCTTGCCTTATTGCTATGGCCGGGACTTCCAATACAATATTAAATAGAATTGGTGATGAGAACATCCCTGTCTGGTTCCAGTTCATAAGGGTCTTTCTTGCCTTGGGTCTCTCTCCATTAATAATGATGTTGGTTGTTGGCTTTGCATTTATACCATCTATTATGTTGAGGAATTTCCCTTCTATCCCTATTTTGCTGAGAGATCTGAACAGGAATGGATATTGGATTTTATTAAATGCCTTTTCTCCATCAACTGATATAATCATATGGCTCTTTTCTTTGGTTTTGTTTATGTGGTGGATTGCATTGATTGTTTTTCTGATGTTGAACTACCTTGTAAACCTGGTATGACTCTCACTTGGTCCAGGTGTATTAATGTTTTTATATTTTGTTGGATTCTGTTGGCTAGGATTTTGTTAAAGTTTTTTTTTTCATCCATGTTCATGAGGGATATTGGTCTGTAGTTTTCCTTTCTAGTGATGTCTTTCTCTGGTTTTGGTGTTAGTGTTATGCTTGCTTCATAAAATGAGTCTGGGAGTATTCATTTTTTTCTATGCTCTGGAATAGCATGAGTAGCATAGGTGTTAACTCTTCTCCTAATATTCAATAAAAATATCCAGTGAAGCCTTCAGGGCCAGGACTTTTCTTTGCAGGAAGTTTTTTTTATGACCTTTTCAATTTCTTCTTTTGTTATAGGTCTGTTCTCTCTCTGAATGGGATGGTTTAGGTAGGTATTGTAATTCTAGAAACGTGTCCATCACTTCTACTTTCTCAGATCTGCTGGAGTACAGTTTTTCATAGTATTCTGTCAGTATCTTTTTTATGTCAGTTGGTTCTGTTGTGATGACACCCTTTTCATTTACAATTCTTGTGATTTGGATCTTCTCTTTTCTTTTGTTAGGTCTGCCAGTGGTTTATTGATTTTATTAATCTTTTTGAAGAACCAGCTTTTTGCTTTGTTGATTTTCTCTGGTTTTTTTGTTTGTTTGTTTGTTTGTTTTTGTTTTGTTTTCCCTTTCACTTATTTCTGCTCTGATCTTTCTTATTTCCTTGCTTCTTAGATACTGTAGGATTCTTTTGTTGTTCTATTTCTAGTTGTTGGAATTGATGAGTTAGAGTGTTGATTTTGTTTCTTTCCTCTTTTTTGATGTATGCATTTATTGCTATAAACTGTCCTCTGAGTACTGCTTTTGCTGTGTCCCATAGGTTTTGGTATGATGTATCTTCATTCTCATTTGTTTCTAGGAATTTGTTTTTTTATTTCAGTTTTTATTTGTTCTGTTACCCAGTAGTTTTTGAGCAGTGAGTTGTTCAGCTTCCATATGTTTCATGTTTTTTCCTTGCTCTCCCTATTATTAATTTCTAATTTTATAGCATTATGATCCAAGAAGATTCTTTGTAGAATTTCAATGCTTTTGAATTTATTGAGGCTTGTTTGGTGTTCTAACATCTGGTCTATTCTGGAGAAGGATCCATGTGCACTGGATAAGACAGTGAATTGTGCTTTTGTTGGGTGAAATACTCTGTATATGTCTATGAGGTCGAGTTGTTGATTGTATTGTTGAGTTCTTCTGTATCTTTGTTGAGTTTTTTTCTAGTTGATCTGTCTCTCTTTGAAAGTGGTCTGTTAAAGTCTCCTACTACTATTGTAGAGTTGTCTATTATCCCTTTTAATTCAGTTAATATTTGCTTCACGTATTTTGGAGCACTTTTATTGGGTGCATAAATATTTATTATTGTAAAATCTTCTTTGTCAATTGACCCTTTCCAAATCATATAATGTCCTTCTTTGTCTCTTGTGATGTTTTTCACCTTCATGTCTTTTTTATCAGAAATTAATTTTGCCTCTCCTACTCTTTTTTTGGTTTCCATTGGCTTGATATATTTTTCTCCATCCCTTAATTCTTAAGTTGTTTTTATCTTTGAAAGTGGGTCTCTCTTAGGCAGCATATCAATGGGTCTTCTTTTCTTATCTAGTCTGCCACTCTCTTTCTCTTGATAGGTGCATTTAGTCCATTCACATTGAGTATAATTAGTGATAGGCATGAATTGATTGCTTTTTTTTTTTTGGTCATGTTGTTGGTGTTTCCTTTGTCCATATACTTTTCTGTGCTGAGTTTGGTTTGTTGGCTAATGCTTTCTCTCTTTTCTTCTTTCTTGTTGGTTTTGTGCTTATTAAACCCATATGTTTTCCTTCTTTCTGGATTTGCTTAGGGGGATTGTTAATTTTCTCTGTGGTTACCTTGGAGTATATTCTTGTCTCTGCATTTTAGAACAGTGTTTACTGTGAAGACATTGCCCTGTTTTCCTCTACATTTGGAAGTTTGTACCTAGAAGTTCTATTCCCTCTGATAGGTTACTTTCTGTTGTCGTGTGCTGATTGACTTCCTTGCTTTTTAGTGTACAATGTTTTATGGTCTTATTTTGAGTTTCTATTTCTGGTTTTAGTGTTGATGCCAAGTATCCTGATCATGGTGGTTATGTTTGTGTATGAACTTGGCTAGGCCTGGCTGAGTGGCTGGGAAGCTGGTGATAGGCATTCCCCATGATGAGACTGGAATTCAACTCCATGGTGGGATCTACCACAAGCAGCTGAGCTGCCTTTGGGATATGATCTGCTTCCTGTATATAAGGAGAAGACTTGGGAATAGTCTCTAGCTTATAGCATGCTTAGACCCTGCATGTAGCCATGTTGTTGTTCAGCAGCCTGCTATGCTTTGCTGACCTTGGGACTTACAATGAACTTGAATTAAAGGCCTGCAGTGTGGTTTGGGACTGTGCCTTTTTACTTGTCAACCTTGGGCTTCTCAGCCTCACCAGCTAGCAGCTGTTTGAGTGAAGAAAAGCCTCTACTTCAGTGGGCCAGGAGCTGGAGGCAGAGCTGAATCCCAAGGCTTAAGGACGTTCACACAGCCCCAAGAGCCTGGAACTTGAAACTCGAACTTAAAGCCTCCAAATTCTAAGAATAAACTCCTGTTTGTTAAAGCGATCCCATTGTGATATATTCTTGTCAGAGAGGAACTAGGTAACCAGAACAGAATTTGGTACTGAGAGAATGGGATGCTGCTCTGACAGATACCTAAAATGTGGAAACAGGAATGGAGTGTGTCCTTGATCCAAGACCCTGGCAGAGAGACGCCAGCATATGGCATGAGAGACAGCAGAAGCAGAGCCAAGAGACTGGCAGAGAGATACCGGCAGAGAGACCAGCATGAAACTCTGTAGGAGCACAGCCCGAGACCAGCAGTAAACAGCAACAAGCTTAACAATCCATGGAGGAGAAAGTTGGGCGCCATTGGGTAGGCAGCTTCCTGGCAGAGTGGGTTGCCTTCAGGCATTAATTGGTAAAAGAGACCAGCATGAGGGGTGGAATTGTGGTGGTTATGTTTGTGTGTCAACTTGGCTGGGCCTGGTTAAGTGGCTGGGCAGCTGGTGGTAGGCATTCCCCATGATGAGACTGGGTATCAACTCCATGGTGGGATCTACCACAAGCAGCTGACTAGCTGTCTTTGGGATGTGGTCTGCTTCCTGTATATAAGGAGAAGCCTTGGGGATAGTCTCTAACATATGACATGCTTGGGCCCTGCATATAGCCATGTCACTGTTTAGCAGCCTGCCATGCTCTACCGACCTTGGGACTTACAATGAATTTGAATTAATGGCCTGCCATGTGGTTTGGTAACATCGGGACCATGCCTTTTTACTTGTCAACTTTGGGCATCTCAGCCTCAGCAGATAGCAGTTGTTTGAGTGAAGAGAAGCCTCCAGGTTCAGTGGGCTGGGAGCTGGAGGCAGAGCTGAAGCCCAAAGTTGAATGGCTTTCACCCAGCCCCTAAACCTGGCACTTGGAATTCAGTCTTAAAGCCTCCAAATTGTAAGAATAAAGTGCTGTTTGTTAAAGTCATCTCATTTGTGGTATATTTCTTTCCAGAGCAGCACTAGGTAACCAGAACACTGATTTTGTTGATCTCCATTGTGGGTTCTCTATTGGAAGGACTTCCTTAAGCATTTCTTGTAGGGTTGGTCTGGTTTTCACAAAATCCCTTAATTTCTGTTTGTTTGAGAATGCCTTTATTTCACTCTCATATTTGATGGATAATTTTGCTGGATATAGGATTCTTGGTTGGCAGTTCTTTTCCTTCAGTGTTTAATATATACCGTCCCATTGCCTTTTTGCCTGCGTGGTTTCTGCTGAGTAATAATCAGAGCTCAACCTAACTGTTTGATTATTATAAGTAGTATTTCTTTTGTCTTGGGCAGCTCTCAAAATTTTTTCTTTGTCTTTTTTTTTCTTTTTCTTTTTCTTTTTGGAGAGTTTGATTATAATATGGCTTGGTGTTCTTCTCTTGGGATCTATCTTGTGTGGGGTTCTATGAGCTTCATGGACAAATATCTTTTCTTCTTTCATGATATGAGGGAAATTTTTTGTTAGCAGGTCCTCCACAATCTTCTCAGTGGTTTTGTTCACCTCCTTTTGTTCTGGAATTCCAATGAGTCGTGTTGTTTCTTCTCATGCTGTCCCATATAATTCTTAGGTTCTCTTCATTTCTCTTAAATCTTTGTTCTGATTTTTCTTCATACAAGCTTGTGTCCAGGGATTTGTCTTGTAGTTGAGATATGCATTCTTCAGCCAGTTCTAACCTTTTCTATTGTACTTTTACTGTGTTGTGTAAATCTGTAATTTTGGTATTCATCTTCTGGATTTCTAACTGCTGTTTTTGTATGAGTTCTGATGGTGCATTAATTTTATTTTTTTCTTAAATAATTTTCCTGAGTTCTTCCAGGGAACTGTCTGTGTTCTCCTTGCTTCTGTTTGGGGTTTCCTTAGGCCGTTGTAAAGTTCTATAAATATATCTTCTAAATTCTGTGTCAGATAATTCTATTGCCTCTTTTTCCTCCATGTTTAATGAAACCTTTGTTTGTCGTTTTGCTTCTAATGCCTTGTCCTCTTTTTTTTTTGTTTGATTTAAGGTTGCCTGTTGTTTCCTAGATATTTTGAGGTTGTCTTTAAACTGTTAATTATGTATTGATTTGTTTTGTCTTGGTTTTATGGTTTAATATTTTGAAAAGGTGAAGGTAATGTATTTTATTTTTTTAGTTATCAATTCAGTTATTCCGGGTGGCTCTGCAATTTTCTTTGTGATGGTGGAATCACTGTGTGGAATGTGGATATAGGTTTCTGTTCATCATAAAGAGGGTTTAGAGTTCGAACCATGAGGTATTAAGGTGGCTGAATGTGGTTTCTTCTATTGGATGAATGAAGTTATTGGCAGAGAAGGTGGGAGCAGAAGATTGGGAGAAGGGAATGTCCCTGTTGGTAGGGGTGGTTTCTAGGGCTTTAAGTGAGCTGCTAATGATGACATAGGCGTTCTGGTAGTATAGTGCCTAAGGGACTTGACTGCTAACCAGAAGGCTGGCAGTTCAAACCCACCAGCCACTCCTCAGAAGGAAGATGGGGCAATCTACTTCCATAGTGATACTGCCTCAGAAACCCAATGAGGGGTCTCTATTAGTCGGGTCCATCTCAATGGCACATAACAACAATAACAATGATGACATTGTACTGTTATTCATAGGCCCGCAGTTTAATTTCAGCAAAGACACCAGTTGTTAGGGGGTTGCTACCTTCTGCCAGGCTCAGACACATGCAAAAACTCCACTCCTGAGGCCCCTTGGCACCAAAAAGCCGACCAAGACAACTGCCTGGGTCTGCAATCTGCCACAGGGGTTCCTCTCTCTGGTGCTGCCTGCCCGCAGCCCTGGCCCAACCAGCCCAGACCCCAATCCACTGAGGGAGCACCTCTGTGGGTCCACCCACCCAGGGCACCAAAGTTGCGCTCAGTTTCAGCAGCACTGAAGTCAGGAGAGTGCCTGCTAGTAATCTGTGGTTCTAATATCACTGATAAAGTCAAGCACAGGCCTCTCAGTGCCACTAAGCTGACCCAAGCCTGTTTGATGACCCGATGCATGGGCACCTCCCCAAGCCCACCCTCCTGCAGCACCAATGGACTCTCAGCTTGGGTTTCAGTGGTGCTGGACATGCCCATTTGCACCTAGGAAACCCAAGTTACCAATAAAATCAGGTGCTGAAGGTAGATCCTTGGGGTAATCACTGGTATGTTGGTGTGGTTGCTGGTATGCTGGAGTGGTATGTCTTCTTCCTTAACTCAGAAGGGTCTCAGATGGCCTTTCTTGCCTACCAGTCAGCGATCCCCCAGGGAAGTCTTCAATGGCCTTTTTCATCTGCCTCTCAGAGCTCTGCAGGAAAGATCTTCTGATCTTGTTATTCCCCACCACCACCACCATACCTTTCTCCTTTCTAATTCTACTCCTCTGAGTTTGGTGCACCCTGACTCAGTGAGCTGTTCAGAGCACCAGAATTCTTAATTCAAACTGCTGTACCTAGTTTTTCATGCATTAAGATGCTAGAGGGAAATAGCATGGTGATCACTGATGAGACTCCATTTTGAATCCTCACTTTGGCTTTTTGTGTACAGAAGTAGAATATATAGTTTGCTAAGTATCTGGTATAATTGGTAAGGAAAAGAGGCCTGAAATATCTTAAATATGATCTTGTGGTCTGAATCTGACAAAGACTTGCCACATTTGAGTACTGGGACCATTAATTCACTCCTGTTTACCCAGCACTTAGAGTGGTGCTTACACACAGCAGGCATTAAATAAGTACACAATAGGAGGATGAATAGTCATGTGCTATCAACCAGTTATGTAACATGAAACAACTGCTTCCAGAATGATATGGCTAAGATATGGCACACACACACACAAGTTGTCAGGTGGCATTTTTTGCATAAGGGAAAATAGAATTAGAAATTCATTGAGACAGGAATGATCAAATCTGTCTTTCTGGCCCTAATCTCTGCCTGATCCCCTGTGCCTTCAGTGGCCACATAATTGTAAGACAGCTTTCCTTTCATAACTGGTTGCACTCCCAACCACTTGAATCAGGACATGTCTATTTTATAAATTTGCTCCCTAAAAATAAATTTAGACAGCTCCATTTGCCAACAAGGGTGGATATGGATAAGAGGACATCTCTTATTTGCAGTGGTAATTATAAAATGATAAACTCTAGAAAGTTGATGTGGGCAGGATTTAGTATTTTTCTTAGATCCTGGAGATGCATGTCTCCCCCTTATTGCTTGCCCAGGTTAGAGGTTATTTCTTGCAACATCTCCACCCATGAGTGCCAGAAGATAAATATAGTTGATGGGAATTTATTCATTTTTGCCCTTCTGTGAGAATAAAGATTTTTGCTTTTTCAAGCCTAACTCCATATGTTAAGGAGCTCTGGTAGTGTTGTGCTTAAGGCATATGGCTGCTAACTAGATGGTTGGTGTTTCAAATCTTCCATGAAAGGAAGATGAGGCAATCTACTTCCATAAAGACTTATCAACTTGGAAACCCAATGGGGGTCACTGTGAGTCAGAATCAACTCGATGGCAGTGGGTTTGGTTTCCATATTGTTAGAATAAAACTCTGTATTTTTAGTTAAGATGTAATTTCATTAAAACCTGGCTCCAAACTTGTTCTATAATTAACTTGTTCTCTCTCTAAGATACAGTTATCAGTTATCACTGCACCTGTTATCTAAGACAGAACCATCTATGTCAATAAAGGCTCCTGGGCCAGATTTTAGGACCAGCCACCTCGGCTTTGACAAACCCCAATGTGTCTCTTAAGGATTACCTGATTGCCGGGGACTCATAGGAAACATCCCTTTCTTAATTATCAATTGCCCTATCTAACTTTTGGAAAATTGTTAACTAATCTTGCATACATGCTATGTCTCTTTTTCCTTTAGAAGAAGAACTCTTGATTGTAAGTACTGACCAGAGCAGGTGTTTTTGGAGTCTCTCAGACTCTGTCTGTGTCTCTTGGTGCATCTTCTGGTTAAACTCTCCTGTTCTCCTTGAATTCTGATGTGGACTATTGGCTGTGCCACTCCAGGGCCAGTCCCCATGATTTTTTGGGTTATAGTTTTTTGGCACACAATGTGGAGCCTTGCCAGTCTCCTTCCTACAGTTACTTTCTTAGGGACCACTTGAGAACAAGGAGACCTTGGGAAGTGTGCCATTCCACCTAGTGGGGAGTGTCCTTTGGAGCTTGTTCTCATTGCTGGTTATAGAGGGAATCTCTAAGGTGATGCAAGCCTTTCTTCAAGAAGGAAGAGACTGGCTTTTTATTGGGGGTACAGATTTGATATACAATCCTTAAAATCAGGAGCTATTTCTTGTAGACCCCAGGAAGCAAAGAATGGGTGACTAGGTCCTGTGAGGAACTGTGTAAGGAAACAGTGGGCATCCAAGTGTCCTCTAGAAAGGGAGCCCCAAGAGGGCAAAAACAGGTGACTAGGTTATGCGAGGAACTAGGTGAGAGGGCAGAGGATAAACACATATTCTTTAAGATGGGAAACAGAAGAGGTCTATCCCAGACTGTAGTTCCTTAGAATGTATTGTTAAGAATTAAGTTTATTTTGCTGGAGATACTATGGGAAAGACTAACATGAAGTTTTTGTGTATCAATTCTTGGCCCAAGTATCAACACCCTGATGGAACATCTTGGCCAGAGTTTGGGTCATTAAGTTACAATGATATTTTACAGCCTGATTTGTACTGTACTAGAATGGGGAAATGAAATGAAAAATGTATGTTGAATGTTTTATGACATTGTGGCATGATAAGGAATAGCAAACCAGATATAAAATTCAAGTTCCTCTTTTAGAGGTATCTGAAAATGATGATGAAGTTTTAGATGTTCTTTTAGTTCCTTCAGCAAAGGAAGAAATACTCAGAGAGGAACAGTGGTGGCTGCAACCTCTCGCTCTACCTTCCCCGTGGGGTATAAACAGCAGGACACAAAGCCTAGTGTCCTACCCTGTGGATCTGAAGGGGGGCTGAAAGTAGGTATGGTATCTCCCTTTTACACCAGCTCAGGTGTAGAATTTGGCTCTACCCCAGGGGGTCTATTTCCTCTCAGAGAGGTATTGGTAGTTGAAGAAGATGAGGACAAACATATGCTGTGGATTCATACTCCTTTTTCTTCTTCTGACTTGTTCAACTGGAAAAATAACCTACCCCCTACTGGTCAGACCTCTGCCCCATGTGTGATTTTTTTTATTTTTTCCTTCCATTTTCAGGACTCATCACTCTTCTTGGGCAGACTGTCAATCTCTGATAGATATTTTTCTGATGCCTGAGGAAAGAAGTATGGCTTTCCTGAAGGATTGTGAAAGGGCAGAAGTCTGGTATGCTGAGGAGGGGACTGATAGAGTTCTTCCTAAGTTATCCTTGCCCTCTACTGAGCCTGAGTGGGACCCAAACACCAATGCCAGCCAGGCTCATTTCCAAACACACCGAGGATATATGATGCATAGTCTCTAGCACAGAGCCCTGAAGCAACTTAACTTCAGCAAGGTAAAGAATCCAGCAGATGTCATACAGCAATCCTTCAGCCTTTGTGGAGTAAATTTATATTGCCTTTTGGCAGTATGCTAATGTTGATCCAGAAGCTGAAGAGCATGTTCTCTTAGTTAATATCACTTTCATGGGACAGAGTGCTTCTAATATTTGGAAGAAATTACAGAAATTGGAAGGAGGAGAGAGCATGTCCTTTTCCCAACTCATGGAAGTAGCTTTTAAAATGTTTACCAATCGAAACCAAGTGTAGAAAAAGCAAAGAGCCAAGAGATGAAAATGCAGGCCTTCTTCCTTGCTGCTGTCTTAGGCAAGATGCTGGGGGGGCCAAAAGGGCTTAGGCGCCTAGATTCTAAGGGGGCCCAGGTGCCGGGATCTCAGGGGACCCCGCCTTGGAACAAAGCAGTATGCTATTTGCAAAGAGGAAGACAATTAAAAAAAGAGAATGCCCAAAATGAGGAAAGGTCCCTCAAAACCTGGCTCCCTGATTCCAGGGAGCAGGGGCTGAGAGAAGATTTGGAAGCTTTGTCCCCAGTGAACCATGGTGCTATGTTATGTTGATGGTTTCTTGATTGCTAAGGCATTTGACTGCTAACCAGAAGACTAGAGGTTCAACTCCACCAGCCACTCCTAGGAAGGAAGATTGGGCAATCGATTTCTATGAGATACCGCCTCAGAAACTCAAGGAGGGGTCACTATGAGTCAAATCAACTCAAAGGCAATGAGTGAGATTTTTGGTTTTTAATGATACTTGTGAAGCCATTAATCAAAATGCTGTACTATTGTAAATTTTCTAGCCTTTGCTAGGTGTAAGGTCTCCAAGAAAAAGATTCAACCTACCCAGCAGGCTGTGAAGTATTTGAGATTTTAGATCTCAAAGGGGGAAAAAAACAACTCCTAGATAGAATTAAAGTCATTTGCCAAATGTTTCACAAGAAAATCTGTAAACAACTCTGAGGTTCTTGGGAAATGGCCAAGACTTTGCTACCAGAGCTCCAGTGCTGGGGCTCCTGGACTAAGACAAATCTTTGAGCTAAATTTATAGGAAAGAAAGGTAGTGGCAATGGGAGCCCTTACACCCCTGGCTCCTGGAGGCATCCTTCTCAAAGATTCTTGATTAAGTGGTCAGAGGATGGCCAGCTTACCTCTGGGTGAGTGAAGTGACCAGCATCCCAATTCAAAAGACTAAAAAATTTAGCCTCAACAATTCCTTGACTGCATGGCCCCCATGTGGTGGCTGTGATCCACTGTTGAGCTCACCAAAAAGGAGAAATTGATGTTATTTGGGGAAATAGTTTTGCTGATCAAGCAGCAAAGGAGGCTGCTTAGAAGGGATCTAGATATTTGCCAGCCCTGATTCCTCAGATACCAGACATAGGAACCAAGCATCCTTAATATTCCACCCAAGATCTAAAGAAGGTTCAAGACTGGGGAAATAATGGAATGTACTACTGGATGCAGGCATACTCCTGATGATAAAGTGTTGATTCCTAAGAGCAAGTAAGAAATATTTTTTATCTCCATTTTAGGATAGAAGCCTCTTATATTTGGGTTAAGAAGTACCTTTTAGGGCCCACATTTTTTTCCCATATGCAACAAGAGGTAGCCAACTGTCTAACTCATGCCAAGCAGCAGAATGTTAAAGTTGCTGGATCCTGGGCAAGTAAGACCCTAGGCAGGAGGAGTGCTGCCAGGTGAAAACTGGGAAATAAGACTTTGCTAAATTAATTAAACAAAAAGAGGACTAAAACTTTTGTTAATATTTTTGGACAATTTTACGGGATGGATTGAAGCTTTTTCCTGCTGATCTACAAAAGCCTGGGAAGTTGTTAAATTTTTTATGAAGGAAATCATCCCAAGATGTGGGACTTCCTGAGCCATTGAAACTGACAATGAATGTCATTTTATCTCCCAAATAACCCAAGATGTTAGGAAGAATCTTTCAGCATTAACAGAAAACCTCATTCTATCTGGAGACCCCAATCAAGTGGGAGAGTGGAACAAATGAATTAGACTCTTAAAAGATATATGACCAAATTATGCCTAAAATCCTGGCTACCATGGGTAGAAGTGTTGCCATTAGCCCTTCTGAGAATGATATTAGCCCCTAAGGGAACTATAAAAACTAGCCCATTTGAGTTAATGTATAGGAGACCTTTCTTTCATCCCAGAACTGGTGCTGTGTCTATGTCTCAATATCTGTCAGAATTTTCTGCCACTCCATCTTCCTTACATAGATCTGTTTGGACTCAACAGAAGTTGTCCTTCAAAGTACCTGCTTCCACCTTCCAGCTGGGAGACTGCTTAATTCAGAATGAGACCATTCCAGGATGAAGCTCTGTAGAGATCACTAGAACTGACTGATGGGATAGATTGTGAGAATAAAGATTTTTGCTTTGCTAGACCTGACTCCATATTGTTAGAATAAAACTCCATATTTTTAGTTAAGATGCCATTTCTTTAAAACCTGGCTTCAACCTTGTTATATAATTAACTCGTTCTCTAAGTTACAGTTATGAGTTCCTGCTGCCTCCTGTTGTCTAAGGCAGAGTCATCTATGTCAATAAAGCCTCCTGGGCTTTTACAAGCACCAGTGGAGCCTCTTAAGGGATTACCTGACTGAAGAGAACTGACAGGAAACATTATTTTATTAATTAGCCATTGCCCTACCTAGCTTTTGGAAAATTGTTAACTAATCCTGCATACGTGCTGTCTCTCTTTTTCCTTTAGTGTAAGAATCCCTGATTGTAAGCACTGAGCAGAGCAGGCATTTTTGGAGTCACTGATACCCCACCTGTCTTGTTGGTGTACCTTCTGATTAAACTCTCTTTTTCTCCTTGAACTCTGGTGTGACTATTGCTGTGCAACTCCAAGACTGGATCCCAGCATTTTTCAGGTTACACTTCAACTCTTTATGAATGTCCTAATGGTGAGTTTTATGTCAATAAAGTATAAAAAAGGGATCATATAAGGGGCACCAGCACAATCTAATAGCTGAAGTAACACCACAATTTTTATTTCACTAAGCACTAAACCCAAACAATATGGTGCATTACACTGCATAGTTCAAGTCTCAAGCCCTAACTATGTATTAAAAACAGACAATTTTGAGTGGACATACCACATTCTATGTTTTAGATTGATTTTAAATCAATAAATAAATATTTATAAATTATTTATAAATAAATAACTTAAATATTTATCCGACTGCAGTTGGTTCAGTCAGATCTCATGAACCTGAGAAGGTTCATACTAGATACACCATGCAAGGAACAAGAGCATTACTGTTGAAATCCTAGACCCATCAGGATGAACAGGCCCATTCTAGAAGTAAGTGATTGATAATATAATCTGTAAGAAGTTTCATAATTCTTTTTTCTGTTCCAAGTCAATTTGCCTTTCTCTCAAGCCATTCCACAGCTGCTATTGACCGGTGAAGATACACTGACTCTTGTAAATTGGGAGTTTTCAATCCTTTACTTAGATAGAGCTCAGGTTCTCCAGGAAGAATGCAGTTTCATAATGGACTAATTCAATTTATTTCTATTGTTCCTGGTCCAGCCCAGCTTCTTGGTGAGCTTAGCAAAAAGAAAATAAATGCACCATGCCTTCTATTTCGAGTGAAAACCTTAGGACACATGGAGATGTCCAATAAGCAGAGTCCCCATGGAAGGCATTTCAGTCAATTCCACACAAAGTCCACATGCACACAGTGGACTAGAACCCAGACACAGTGGGCAAGTAGGCAGCATATCGCCACAGGAAGAAATAAAGAACTCAGACATGACTGCTAGTTTATCCTATTCTATCATTTTAGCAAGACAAGCATGCAAAATGCACCGAGGGGCTGTATAGCTGTGACTCTTCAGAGCACCTTTGATTGACTCTAGGCAGTGGTGGTGTAGTGCTTAAGGCACTTGACTGCTCGCAGGAGGTTGGAGGTTCAAACCCACCAGCCGCTCCTTAGAAGGAAGACTGGGCCACCTACTTCCATAAAGATACTGCCTCAGAAACCCAAGGAGGGGTAGCTATGAGTTGGAGGCAACCCAACAGCACACAACAACCACAACAGGCAGTGATGAAATTGTTATGGCTCAAGAGAGAGAGCTGATAACAGAGGAAAAATATAGACCATCTGCTTGATGCAGACAAGGCTGAAGAGAGCAATGTCCTTTGTCTCTCCCTATATGTTTCTTTGCTCACCACTCTTAAATCAATTGCATTCTTTCCTTCCAAAGATCCAGTGTTATTTCTGTCCTCCATCTTGATCATAGGGTTTGAAATTCAAATCATAACAAAGCACAGGGAAGATGGTTATAATGGGTGATAAAATAAAACTTTTTTTTTTTTTTTGAGTCTGAATTTTCTTTTAAACACTTTATTGTGAATTGGGTGAAAGTTTACAGAACAAATTCATTTTTCATTCAATAGTTCATACACATTTTGTTTCGTAGCTTTGATTATATTCCTCACAATGTAAGAACTCTCTTCTCACTTCCTCCCTGTGGTTACCTTTTCTTTATGTCCTTCTCTCCTATGTACTCCTTCCTTCTGACCTTTCTCTCTTTACAAATGTCCTTCTGATCTTCCACAACTGACTGTTGTAAGGAGCATACCTACTTGATGTAATCATTCACCTCATAGGCCTGCTTATTGTTTGGCTGCATATTAAGCCATAGGACGGAGTTCAGTTCCAGGCCTGAAGGGTGACTAAGAGCTATCTATAGTCTCTCAGGTTTCACCAGTCTCTATTAGACCAGTATGCCTGGTTTTCTTATACGGTTTTAAGATTTTTTTCCACATTTTTTCTCCCACTCCATCCAGGATCTCTAATGTTGGGAAAAAAAAAAAAAAAAAGAGCACAAACTTCTGGCAGTACAAAATAAATGGGCCCCAACAGGGCAAGAAGGTTCTGGGGTGTTGTTTCTTTCAGTTCCAGAAATGGATTGTAAAATGAAAAGTGCTCACTTGGGTACTTAAAGTTTTCATACTTCAACAGGGAGCAAATGATAAATGTCTTAACAATTCATCTAAGAATAAAGCTATCAGGATTTCACTACAAAATACAGAGGAATCTGTTATGCAAAAAAAAAAAAGTTAATAGACATGAAAATAAGTAATTACAAAACAAGAGGAATCTTTATCAACAAAAGTAAGGGAAAAATACTCCTTCATTTTAGAATGTGAACAATACATTATTATCTTGGACATATATAATATATAGTAATTCATACATGAAAATGTTTGCAACCTCCTGTGGAAGGAAATATTGACAATATTGCCTCATTGGATTGCTCAGTAGGCCATGTTTCAAATCAGAAAACTATGATATTCCATTAAAGGTAGTATTTTAATTTGAAAATTAAGTCATATTTCTTATTCTGGCACTAATTTTAATTTCTGAAGAGGATTTTTACAATTTCTGACGATTAGACATAATCAAACTTTATATTAAGTATGTAACTTTATGTTAAGTACTTAACAATTACGATTTTCATTTTTTGAAAAATGATTTTCATTTTGTCATTCTTACAGTGTTTTCTAAAGACAGACCCACCCTAGTAAACTGCAGACTAGTCACACACCAAGGACTAGTCAAAGGACCAGGGCAGACTGGACTCTTTCCATATAATATCCCTTAATCCAAGAATATTGATGGTGTGGGCTTGGTCACTGATACTGGCAGCTACTTTATTAAGCTGGGCATTGAGTTCAGCATCTTATGTCTCACATTTCCCAAGCTTCCCTCTCAATGGAAAAGCACACAGCAACGGATCAAGATAGTAGGCTGCACATTACCAAGTCCTTAACTATCCAGCATAGGGCTTGACCTCAGGTCTTTTTAACCCGAGAAACTGACTTCCAAGGCATCCAGAAGCCTGCACTCACTGTAGAGCTCTGTGGGGCCTGGAAGAATCCTGTGTTTTCTTCATGCAAGTTCCCAAACTTCTACCATGTAGTCACTTCCTCGGGCAACCTTCCTAACTTCTTAATGCAGAGCTGACTGCTTGTGCCTCTACTTCTAGTTGCTCATTCTTAATAATAACTAGTGTTCATCATGGTATATTACAATGATGTATTTACACACCTGTCTGCTTGAAAGCAGGAACCTAAATAGCATGATCTAAATAAAACAGTACTAAATTAGCTAATAAACACTAGTTCATAAATTGAGTGGTTAAGGAGTAAATTCTATTACTTATCTTTGTCTCACAAAGAGCTCTGTTGGTCCAGTGCCTAATGCATTTAACTGCTAACCAGAAGGTTGGTGGTTCAAACTCACCAGCTGCTCTGTAGAAGGAAGATAAGGCAATCTACTTCCATAAAGATTTGTTGCCTTGGAACACAGTGGTGGTTGCTATGGGGGCAGTGGTGGATTTTTTTGTTTGTTTGTTTTTGTTTTTATCTTTTCTCACAGTAGATTTTTGGTGTTAATGGGTAGCTATAGCTTCTATTACATTCACATTTCATTTGGGTTCCTGGAAAGCATAGGCTTAAAGAAAGAAGTCCTGAGTGCTCATGGGTAGTAAGTTGGCATAAGAAATGCTGAATTCTAGCTCTTTCTCTTATAACATTTTAAACATACATTAGTATAGTACAGACTTAGAGTTCCTAAAGTAAAAAGAATAGGTTTCATTTTAATCAGCAGACAAATTGAGATACTGTAGTTTTCACTTGTTTGTTAGTTATTTTTTTCAGCATGCCTATTAACATCAACTAGAATGAGTTTGCTTTTTATACCACTTTGTGTTCACCAATCTTTTTAACCCAGGGTTCTAAGAACTGACTTTTCAAGCCTTTTTTTGACGCATAATTCACTCCAGTTCTATGGCCCCAGGCCAATTCTGATAAGTGTCTCTGCAGGCAACTCAGAAGCATGGACAAGAGCTTCTATTTTCCTTTGTAACAGGGAGTTAGAGGTGAACAAGGAGTGCTTAAAGACCTAGAACTGAATTATTCATAGCACAAAGTTCAGCATGCATTGTGAGGGAGAGGAATAAAACACATCTTCTTCAGGAAGATCTGGGATGTTTGGCCACCAAGGGCCCATTTGAAAATGTGTTCTGCATTTGTCTTGTTTTATGGTCTCCACTGTGAGCACAATTATGATGTACTTCATGCATGGATGTGTCTAGCTACCATCTAATGACAGACTGATTTTAATTAAAAACATGTTGGGTGATGGAATCAAGGTAGCTCCCTAGTTTCTGAATTTTCCCAAACCCCAGCTGCAAGCAAACAACTCAATCTAGTTAGTGCAATTTAAAAAAAGAAAGAAACAAACAAACAAGCACAAACAAACAAACAAAAAACATGGATGGCACATTGAAACAAGCAAACAAATTTCAGTGAATTGCTTGAAACCAAAAACACTGGGAGTGTGGCCACCTCTTACATTAGTGAGACCTTCAAATGTTTAGTATCCAGGCACCAGGAGTGTAGATGATGTGAGGAGGTCCCAATGGCTTCAGAAGTGCCTACAAGAACTTCTCCTCACAGAGGAAGAACTGAGCCTCAGTAGAGACAAGGGTGAATGGGTCAGCGAGTGATGGAGGGTTAAGAGAGTCCTGATACACTCCAAAGTACAGGTGATACAGACACTGCTGGCAGAGGAACTGAAGAGATGATGCAAGCACTGCCTGTGGGACACAGCCTATGGGAGACTTTACAAAGAAAAATATTAACATATAGGGCATGACACATGAGAATCTCAAAGAGCAATAGCCAAAAGTCATTTAAATACACTGAATATATGAAGCTCTATGAGTTTTAAATAAGTCAATAAAATGTCCAAATGAAAGAAAAAGAAGAGAAGGGAGAGGAGAAAGAAGTGTAGAGAAATAAAGAGAGAAACAGAGACAGAGAGCAGCCCTCACTATTCAACACTGGGGAAAACTGGGGTATTACCAACGCATCAAACAGGCAACTAATGGAATGATATCAGTACATATCCTCCCTTTGAAGTGTAATCATCTTTCAAGGGATAACAAATAGCTTTATATGATGAAAGAAAATTGTTTGGTACCAAAGAATTCTACTTAACAGAGGTGGAAGAAGTATCATAATTAGTTAATCAACACTTTGTAACTCCTACTGATTCTGTCAAGAACTATGACCAGAAGGAACAATGCAGGGGATGCTGGCATGAAGTTTTACCATGGAGGGACCTGCAACATCCACTCTACACCACTGATAGTTCTTTGCATCATCACTTGTGAGCCCAATACACAACCACATGCCTTGTAATGTGATTCATTAAGAAGTATATTGCCCACAGGAAATGGGGTGTGTTACACACTCAAAGAGGAGGGGACAGACAAATATCATCTAGAAGTTAATACCACTAAAAAACCAGGGATGTTCTGCTCTGAATACAAGAGAGTTAAAAGACATTTGGTTATTACCAAACACAGTGAAAGGATTTGATACTGATTTAAACATATTAAGTGCATAAAGACTTTTTCAGAGAGTTGGAAATTTTACATATGGAATAAGTATTAGATGATGATGGAGAATTATTGTTAGTTTTATTGGTATTCTCATACTATTGCTGTTACATTTTAAAAGTCCATATTTTTTAGCAAAAAATCCTCAAGAATGTAGGGGCAAAATGTTGAGAGGGCTAGGTTTGCATTAAAATATTTCAGCATCTCCAACAAGACAAAAATAACAAATGTTGGTGAAGATGTGGAGAGATTGGGACTGTGGGACTGTCAAATCATACAACCACTGTGGAAAGTGGTAAGGCAATTCCTTAAAAAGTTGGAAATAGAAATATCATTTGAAATATGATTAGAAATAGAAATATCAATAGAAAATGCACAGCAATTCCATTACTAGGTATATATCTTAAAGAAGTGAGAGCCAGGACAAGAATAGATATATGCACACCCATGCTCATCACAGCATTATTTACAATAGCCAAAATATGGAAACAACCTAAGTGCCATGGATAGATGAAAGGATAACCAAACTATGGTACGTATACACAATGGAATACTATGGAATACTAAAGAATAACACAGAACCCACAAAACACCGCATAACGGGGATGAATTTGGAGGACATTATGCTGAGTGAGGTAAGTCAATCACAGAAGGACAAATATTTCATTAGTCCATTATTTTAAAAAGTCAAGGAAAAGTTTATATATGGAAGGAAATTTTCTTTGTTGGTTACCAGGGGTGGGAGGGGACGGGAGGGAACACTGCTAGATAGGTAGAGACAAGTATTGATTTGGGTGCAGACAAGGGAATGAACCAAATGTAGTGATCAACACTGTGGCATTGAGGAAAATGCCACCTGCATGGTAGGTACAGACAACAAAGATGAAAATGCCACCTGCAAGGGAGGTACAGACAACATGAACACCCTTTTGCACATACAGTACTACGTTCAGCAAAGGCAAACATGGATATATAGGTGGATAGATGGGTGGACAGGCTGAATGATTAAGTACATCTTTATACAGGGCAGTGTGCCCAAGACCATGTATAGGGTTGGCAGACAATGTTTCTACAAGTGTATTGGTATGTTCTGTAAGAATTCCCAGGTATATAGTAGAGCTGACAAGGGACAAGGTTGTAGTCACTTCATGGCCACAGCCAGCTACCCAGAGGGAGTGAGTAGATAGAACTGTGGGCTTGGTACCATAGTTGTAGGGGACATCAAGCTCAATTGGCATAACATACTACACAAAACATTGTTCCACATCCTACTTTGGCAAGAAGTGACTGGGATCTTAAAAGGCTGTAAGGAGCCATCTGGATGGAATGATGGGTCTCTCATCCAAGGCAAAGAAGAATGAAGAAAACCAAAAACTTATGGAAACAATTACTGCAGGTGACTGGTACACCATGCGATGCTCTGCAGCCTATATGACTGTGAGACCAGAAGAAGGAGATGGTGCTACCACTGTCAACCACTCGGAGAGGGATCTATGTAGGAGATCCTGGATACAGTGGAAGAACAATGTAGAAAACAAAACTCAAAATCATAAAAAAAAAAAAAAAAAAAAGGTGGGGGGACCAGGTTTGCTGGTCTGATAGAGCCTGATGGAACCACTAAGACTATGGGCCCTAGCTCCCCTTCAGGGCTGGAATTGAACCACTCCTGTGGCTTCCAACCAAACAAAAAATAGGCTTATGAGCTGAACATTTAAATTAGTTAGATACACTCCTTGGAAAGAACAATCATGGGAGAATAGAAGGGATGTGTATGCACAGGGAGACAACTCAGTGGGCAGGAATACATGGAGGGAAGGACACAGGGAAGAGGTAAGTATGGGGAGAAAGTGGGAGGGGAGCTATTGTTGTGGGAAATTGTAATCAATGTCAGGAGACAAACTGTACGTGAACTGCTGTATGGAAAGTGAATTTGCTCTGTAAACTTTCACCCAAATCATTATATATATGTTGTTGTTGTTATGTGCTGTCGAGTCGGACCAACTCATAGCGACCCCTCCTTGGGTTTCCGAGGCAGTATCACTACGGAAGTAGATTGCCCCATCTTCCTTCCAAGGAGTGGTTGGTGGGTTTGAACCGCCAGCCTTCTGGTTAGCAGTCAAGTGCCTTAGGCACTATGCTACCAGAGCTCCTATATGTGTGTGTGTGTGTGTGTGTATGTGTGTAGTTCAGCATCAAAAATAATAAGAAAGGTGGGAACATCTTGATAATTGTTGAATATGGGTGATAGATATACAAACATGCACCAACTTATTTCCACAATGTGTTCTGTGAAATAAGATGTTATATGATTTAGATGTGTCAGAACCATAATAAAACCTTATGGGAGCAAAGAAAATGACCAAAGTCTTCATTTAAAAAGAAAAAAAGATATACAGGAAGCCAACAAACACATGAAGAAGTTCTCGTGATCATTAACCATTAGAGAGATGCAAACCAAAACAACAATATTTTCTCACCCCAGCAATCAATAACAGCAAAATTCAATAAGATAGAAAATAATAAATGCTGTGGAGACATTCATGTGGAGACATTGGAACTCTCCTAGACTGCTGGTGGGACTGTAAAATAATACTGCCAGTGTGGAAAATGGTATGACGTTTCCTAAAAAAATTGAAAATAGAAATACCATTTGATCCAGCAATTTCATTATTAGAAATGTATCCTAAAGGGGTGAGAGCCAGGACATGAATAGCATATGCACATCCACGTTAATCCCAACACAATTAACTATAGTAAAGAGAAGGAAGCAACCTAAATGTCCATCAAAAGATGAATGTATAACCAAACTATGGTACATCCACACAATGGAATATTATGCAACATTAAAGAGTAATGAAGAATACACAAATCATCTTATAACATGGATGAATTTGGAGGACATTATGCTGAGTGAAATAAGTCAATCAAAGGAGGACAAATATTGTATGAGTCCATCACTGTAAAAAGTCAAGGAAAGGTTACTGAGGGAAGGAAAGTCACTTTCCTGGTCATCGGAAATGGGAGAGAAGGAGAGAGAAATGTGACCTCCTAGTTTAAGTTCACATCTTGATTTGTGTGAGGACTGTGGTGGTATGGAAACAATCTGAGACCAGCATGGTGATGATGGGGAATGATAGGACACAGAAACATGCACACACACACACACACACACACACTCAACTTATGGGAGTTTGTTTCTAGCCATTCTCATTGCCATTGCTGCTACTGTTGCTGCTACTGTAGCTTCTGGTAGAGTCTGGAGGAATGGGAAGCAGCAGTGGTACTGGCTGAGAGGGTGGCAGCAGGAGCTAAGCAAGAGGAAGTGAAAAGTGAGGAAACAGAGTGTTCCCAGCCCTGCCCACTGTTCTGCCCACCTGAGCAACAGATGCAGCCATTGCCACTGCCACACACCTGTGCACCAGACAAAATCCAAGAGCCCATACCCAAGTGTAACAGAAAAGCCCAAACATTATAGTATACATATAATTTATAATTAAGTACAAGTCAAGAGTAAAACTTTAAAAATATTTGGAGCAAAAGATGCTATTTGGTTACCCGTAGACCAGGCATATTTCTCTGTGTCTCTTGCTCTTGTTCAAACCACACAAACCATATCTGGATGGCTTGGAATTGCTAACTGAAGAAGCAGGCATAATGACCATTTGTTTCTGGGTTATTCTATCATACCTGCAGCACTGGTAAAATTTAGATAAGTCCCTGCTGAACTGCTAATGGTATCTTAATATATATAATACTTGCCCACATAAACCATTGTGGCAAATGGTATGACATTTCTTTAAAAAAACTGAAAATAGAAATACCATGACACAGCAATTCCATTACTAGGAATTATCCTAAAGTGGTGAGAGGCAGGACATGAAAAAACATATGCACCCCTATGTTCATTGCAGCACAATTCACTACAGCAAAGAGATGGAAACAACCTAAATGCCCATCAATGGATGAATGGATAACCAAATTATGGTACATTCATACAATGGAATACTATGCTACATTAAGGAACAATGAAGAATACACGAATCATCTCACAATGTGGATGAGCCTGGAGGACATTATACTGAGTGAAATAAGTCAATCGCAGGAGGACAAATATTGTATGAGCCCGTTATTCTAAAAAGACAAAGAAAGATTTGCTTAAGGAAGAGAACTCACTTTGTAGATTACTGTAGTGGGGAGTAAAGGGGAGGTATTAATTTTGGGCTAGTTGTAGACCACACGTTGAAGTGGGTAAGAGGAGGAATGATAGGGAAAGAGTCTGTGACCACCATGACAACATTAGGAAAAGGGAGGACACTGAACTATACACATAAGATATAAATGACAGAGGATAATATCAGTATATCCACAATACTTCATTACCATTAACACCAAACACCAGGCTACAGATAAACACATAAATATCTGAGAAGATCAGATGGGGTTCAGTGAACAGGAGTATACTCTAGGGCAAGGATAGATTCATCTGAGGCTAATCTTACTCAGACACCAGTGATACAAAACACCCGCAATCCTTACAGAAACAACAGAAGACAGACATAGAGCAATCCCTCATAGACAGCAAGACACTGTGGGAGAGAGATCCAATGGATCTACTGACTCAGGACAAGGGTACGGGGGACACCAGACTCAATTGGCACAATAAAATACATAAAAATCTTGTTCTACAACCTACGTTGGTGAGTAGCTACTGGGGTGTTAAAAGCTTACAAGTGGCTATCTAAGATGCAGCTAATGGTCAAAAGTGAAAAAGAGTGCAAAAAAAGGGGGGGGGCATTTGGAAGCAATCAGCCCTAGGATATGATGGACCTCAAGACCAGAAGAACTAGATTGTGCCTGGATACCAATGCCAACCATTCAGGAAATGATCAAAACTGGAGATACTGGATAGAGTGGGAGGAAAAATGTGGAACAAAATCCAAAAACACAATAATGACCAGAATTACTGGTTGGATGGAGTCTGGTGGGAGCCCTAATACCATGGTCCTGGGATACACTTCGGGCCTGGAATAAAACTCACTTCCAGGGGCTGGCTCTCAGCCCAATAGTAAACAAGATGTACATGCAGACCACTCAACCCAGGGTGAGGCACCCACATAGTCTATGGAGATGAATCCCTTGGAGCAATTGACCACGGGGCACCAGAAGGGCAACATTCACACAGAGGAAATGCAGGACACACAGGAGTGCATAACTATGAGGGGCACAGGGGGCTGGGAGGCTATTGGGAAGGGAGGGGAGGAGGCTGGGTTAGGGTTGGGGGTGGTAAATGGGGATGAAACCAAATGTACAGGAAAGGTTGAATGTAAAACAAACTCTTCTCTGTAAACTTGCACCTAAAGCACAATAAAAAAATAAATTAATAAAAGAAGAGGATAACCTCTAGAACATTTTAAAAAGAAGTAACTAGTTAAAATACAACAAGAAGAAAGACCTGATGTATCAACTTTAGAGTGAGCAAATGCTTGTAGACTTTTAGAATGGAGTGTTAAGATGCTTCTGTCACAGAGATGAGTTTAATTGTTTGATGGGGTGCTGCCCTCCTCATCTCTGAGCACGCTTTCAGACAGGAGTGCTTCTCTACATGCATTCAATGATGGATGTTTGGATTCAGGCCACTTAGAAAATGGAAGGGTACAAATTGCTGCTGGCGAGAAACAGAGCCCTCATCAGCCTGGTGCATTGAGGGTTGCTGGGTACTTTGAACAAAGTCCTGAGACCACAGTTTGCCTAAGGCAAGTAAGCTTCTGCCATCTGGCTCCAAAGAACTGTGCCACAGAGGCTGTATAACGGGAGCAGAGCTGTTCCTAAAGTTCTTGATGCAAATGGGTGTCACTGGATTCCTATAGGGGGAAAAGGCACCTGCCCTGGAATGACAGGGATGAAATTTCTATTTGACTTGATTAGGACACATTACATGGACAGTGCTGGGTTTGGAGTGCAGGCCCAGGTCTGTTGCAAAATTCAACCATCTGAAGAATATACTGTCAAGAGTTCAGATTGGCCCGTGGTGCTATACCATGGTAGCAGGTGAAGATAGAGGTGATTCAACAAGGATTTACTGAGTGCTTAGACATGCATGTCAGTTATCAAAAGAGTGGCAGAGGTCAACTGAACTTTTACAGAAGTACAGGATAGTGAATTTGGGGATATAAATTTAAGTGATACATTTCACAATATCACATGAAAGTCTTTGAATCACAGGTTTCAAATGAAGAAAGGACAATGGGATTCAGAACTCAGCCCTTACCATTCCTAGGCCACAAGGGCAACTCAAATGACCCCGTGAAACTTGACTTCTGAGAGCCAATGACTCTTTGCCCTGTGCCTGTTCATGCTTTGCCTTAGCCCATCACAGAAGATTTTATTGTCTGCTTATATACAGCATATCTTGAAAGCTGAGATCATCCATTCACATTCCATCACTGCACTTGGAACAGTGCTGTTTCAAGTAGGCACCTTTTCCATGTGTTTTGGCTGACTTAAAACCTGTGGAACTTATCTACGTATATGCACAAACTAGGTAGAAACAAATAAATCTGTTTTGCCATGTCAGGGGACTTAATGATTTTTGTTCTTTTTCAGGATTTTTCTAATTCTCGGTGTAATCTCTCCTTTCTCCTCCCCACTTTCTATATACTACACATACACATCCACAATTTTGGGATAAATGTGTTGATAGGGTATATACTTTTGGGTCACTGCCAATTGTGATATATCTGGAACAGTTTGCCTAAATTTTTACATCAATATTGTTGTTGTTGTTGTTGTTATTTGCCATCGAGTCAGACCTGACTCATAGTGACCCCTCCTTGGGTTTCTGAGGCAGTATCATTACAGAAATAGATTGCCTAACCTTCCTTCTGAGGAGTGGCTGGTGGGTTTGAACCACCAGTCTTCTGGTTGGCAGTCAAGTGCCTTAGGCACTATGCTACCAGAGCTCATCAATAAGCCAGGGAAAACAAAAGCGATTTTCACTTAATATCAAATGACCTAGTGAAGTATATTGATGGGACTTCATGAACTAACATTTTAGGCAGATTCTCAAAGCTATAATTTATATCTTTATTTGGTGTCTAGATGCTAAAACAGGGGTGTGTCATCATTCCTATTGGATGAACTATGATTTTAGGAGAAACCATTGTTAATCTGGCTCTGACATCAAGTCCTTGCAGTATAGACCAGCACATCATGCAGCAACACTTTGTGGGGTTGGTGTCTCTTACTATCCTCCCTGCTCTTCATCCTAGCACCAGACCATGCTCAGCTCCCCTTCTTCTCTGGCATCAGTCTTGATGTTATAGTCTGAGTCAGCTATGAAGCAGGAGCTAAAAGCCCAATCTGGAAGGGACAGACTTAAAAGTAGCAATTACATATTTTAAATTTGAAAAGTGCTTGAGATGAAAGATGCAAAGCCTATTTCAGGATGCATAAATAATATGCCAATGATTGACACATTTTATATCAGTCTTCCATTTTAAGCACTCAGGACAACTACCAAAAACTGCTAGCAAAATAAAAATGAGATCATATTTCTTGCACACATCTTCTTTCTCATATGCTTTACATGACTCAAGCAATGCAAATTCACTGTGCTGTTTTGAAAATAATCTACAGCACTAGTATCAGGCTCAGTAAAGTGGAGGGTCAGCAAAAAAGGGGAAGGCCCTCAACAAGATGGATTGGCACAGTGGCTGCAACAATGGGCTCATGTATAGCAAGGATTGTGAGGCTGGCACAATACTGGGCAGTGTTTTGTTCTGTTGTACATAGGGTCACTATGATTCCGAGTCGACTCAATGGCACCTAACAACAAGAACAACAATATCTCCATTGAATAACTGAAGTATTGGACTTATTAATTAAAGTGTTTAGTCCATTTAGGGAGCTCTGGTGGCGTAGTGCCTAAGGCATTTGACTGCTTGAACATTTGACTGTTCAAGCCCACCTGCCACTCCTCGGAAGGAAGATAGGGCAATCTACTTCCGTGGTGATACTGTCTCAGAAACCCAAGGAGAGGTCGCTATGAGTCGGGTCCGACTCGATGGCATATAACAACAAGAAGTTCATTTAAGTTTGATGTGATTATTGATATCTTTCTAGTTGCTTACCACTGCTATTTGTTTTCTACTTCCATCTGTCTCCTTTATTCTTTTCTGTCTCCTTTTGGGTCAATTGAGTACTTTTTAGTATTTCATTGTATGTCCTCTATTGTCTTTTAAGCTATACCTCTCTGTGTTATCTTGTGGTTTTAGAATTTACAATACACATCTTTTAATTTATCACAGTCTATTATAAATGAATACATTATTTACATATCATATGAAAGAAGAAATTTACAACAGAACACTTCCAATTATACTCTTTTACTTCTTGCTATTATTGTCCATAAGTCGCTCCCTATATGTATAAACCCTACTAAATATAGTTCTTATTTTTGCTTTAAATGGTCAATTGTCTTTGAAAAACATTAAGAAGTGAGAGGCATTTTCATTTCTCTTACCTTTATCTGAGCTTTTTATTCCTTCAGTAGACCCGAGTTTCCATCTAGTATAATATTCCCTCAGTCTAAAGAACTTACATTGTTTCCTGTAGGGCATGTCTGTCTGATGGTGATGAATTCTGTCACTTGTTTATTATAAAATATCTTATTTCACCTTCAGTTTTGAAGAATATCTTCCGGTTGATTTTTGTGTTGATTGTATTCTATCTCCACCCCCACCCCACCCACACCATCCCACCTGTCTCTCTTCTAATCAGCACTTTAAAGAAGGCATTCTATTTCTTCTGGTGTAATTAATTTCTGGGGAAAAGTCAGAAGATTTTAGCCAACAAGTTCCTCTATATAATGTTTGTCTCCTCCCACTGATCCCAGGTTCAGCTGTTTTTCAGATGCTTTTCTTTACCTTGTATTCCAGGAATTTGATTATGATTATTCTAGGTGTGATTTTTGTTTCCTGCCTTGCTTCAAATTAGATAAGCTTCTTGGTTCTATGGGTATATATTTTAGGTATATATATACCTAATTTCTCTCAAGAGCTTTGGGATTGCATGTGATTTAAGAATTTGGCTGCCAACCAAAAGGTCTGTGGTTCAAACCACCAGCTGCTCTGCAGAAGAAAGATAAGGCTGTCTGCTTCCATAAAGAGTTAAATCCTTAGTATCCCTATGGATCAGTTCAACTCTGTCTTTAAGGACCACTGGAAGGTTGGGCAATCCTACTTCCGTAGTGATAACTGCCTCGGAAACCCTAGGAGGGGTCGCTATGAATCGGGGCCGCCTCGACAGCACACAACAACAACAACAACAACGAGTTAGAATTAACTCCATATCAGTGGGCTTAGGCTTTGGGATTTTAATTTCTCTCCTGTCCCTCTTGGATTCACATTATTCACATATTTAAACAACTACTGACATACTGTATTTTCTCACACATCCCAGGGGTTCTATTCATCTTGTCCCATTTTCCCCTCCATGGTTCAGTCACCTAGTTTCTAGTGCCTGGTCTGGAGGTTCATTGATCTTTTCTCATACCATATCTGCAATATTCAATCCATTTTTAAGGCCATATACTGATTTCTTTTTAAATTTTAAATGTTGCCTTTTTTTTTTTTTTGTAGAACTGTGATTTGATTTTTTTCACTAAGATTACTCAACTCTTATTATGTCTATGCTGCAATATTTAAAATAACTCTTTTTATGATCTTTTCTGCTATTTCTACTTTCATTTCTGAATCTTTTCTGCAGTAATGTTCTTTTCCATTGATTATACTCACACTTCCATGTTTCTTCAGATAACTAGTAATTTTTTGTATATTGATTCTACATTCTTTAGTGTCTATATTTCTTTGTATTCTTTCAAGGTATGTTGAAATTTGTTTCATAATCAGTTAATTTATTTGCTGATCATCTTGATAATTTTGAAGCTTGTATATAAACATTTTTAAGACCAGGTTTAGACTTGTTCTAAGACTTAGATTAGCCCTAATCCTAAACTGTGCCTTCCTCGGGTTTCAACTGAATGTCCAAGGTGTACTCTGGCTGACTTGGATTCCAATGTCTCCCAGCTTTGTAAACTGCCATCACTGCCATCCAGGTCAGAGTTTCCCAGTAGATATTATCTTCAAGGTTTGGAGAGTATCATTTCATAGAAGTACAGGTTATTGTTTGGCCAAAGGGTATCTATATAGAGATTTCTAGAGCTCTGAATATTTTCTCTGAATTATCTCTGAGTAGTTCCCTCTTCTATGACATTCTGCTCTGCATATTCCAAAGTCCTCAACATTCCAGAATCTGTATTTTCTCAGCTCAGTGAATTCAGTATTTTATGTTTTGGCACTGCATCTCAGCACTCAGGTCTGGAAAGTTCCTTTCGGCAGTAAGTTGAGTGATCATAAAGCTAACTTCATGTATTTTCCTCTGTCAGGCATCATGGTCCTGTATTTCCCGTTGCCTGACATCTAAAGAACAATATAAATAAAATATTCGAGTAGCTCTGAGAAACCTCAAGTTTGAATTGCAATGTGTGGATGGTTTTGGGCTTGGGAAAGAAGATAGAGCAACTTGGCTATGAAAAAAAAAAAAAGAAAAGAAAAACAAGAGAAAACTCTAAAGAGTACTGCAGAATCTTCAAAACGCCACATAATGTGGATGAACTTGGAGGACACAATGCTCGGTGAAATAAATCAATCACAGAAGGACAAACATTGTATTAGTTCATTAATGTAAAATTTCAAGGAAAAGTTTATATATGGAAGGAAAATTTTTCTTTGTAGGTTACCAGGGGGAGGAGGCTCTGCTAAGAGACAAAAAATAAAATGAGTAGGGAAAAACATCGACCAAATAATGCAGATAAATTTTCCAAAGTCAAAGAAAAATCTCAAACTGATATGGCCCATATTGTGCTAAAAAGTAGGGCTTAGTAAAACCCATATCTAGACACATTTTAGTAAAATTTTATAATAGACCAGGGAAAAGAAGAATCTTAAAAGCTACCAGATAATAATGGAAGTGCACATAAAGTGATACCATATTTTTCAACAGCAATACTGGACACAAGAAGACATTTTGGTAGTATTTCAACATATTTAATATGTTGGAACACCAAATAAGAGTATAAATATAATTCTTTGTCATGCAATAGCCTCTGAAGATCCGATAAAGACTCATATGAAAATTGTGTTGGATAAAATACTTAGACGTTTAGATAATTAGATAAGTACTTAAATAAGGTGGAAAGATAATCAAGGAGTTGCTATGATCAAATACGAATCACAAACCTCAGTAAATTGTTGTTTTAATATAGCTAATAAAAAGAGAAAATATATCTGTAATGCATCTTAATTAAAAGGTAATGTCTACATAATGACGAGGTGAGGAGGGGAAACCAAGGGATGCGAAGCTTGCCAAATTCTTGCTTTCTTAAAATGTTAAAGTCCATCGTATCTGAAATTAATATGGATACACTAGCTTTCTCAATGAGATAGATTGACACAATGGCTTAAACAATGGTCGAACAAATAGCAAGGAATGTGAAGATGGCCCAGTACTGGGTAGTTTTTTTTGTTTGTTTGTTTTTTTAACTTTTCATTGTGATTTGGGTGAAATATTACAAAGTAGATTCATATTATATTCAACAGTTTATACATTTTGTTTTGTGACACTGATTACATTCTCCCACTTCCTCCCTGTGGTTACCCTTTCCTTGTGGCCTTCTTGCCTATACATTCCTGCCTCCCTACCTTTCTCCCAGTGCAAATGCTGCCCTTCTGATATCTCATGGCCAATTGCTCTAAGGAGTGCCTCTCCCTGGTATAGCTGTTTGGCTCACTGGCCTGTCTATTGTTTTGGCTGAGAGTTAAGCCACAGGAGTGAGTTCAATTCCAGGCCTGAAAAGTGACTCAGGGCCATAGTCTCAGGGATTCCACAGTCTTTATCTGACCAGTAAGTAAACATGGTATATGTTTTATTTTTCAAAATGTCATTCCACATCATTCCACATTTTCTCCCACTCTACCCAAGATTTCCAATTTTGATCCCTTTCTGAGTGGTGGAGATTGGTAGCCAGGTACCATGTAGTTCTTCTGGTATTAGGGTCATATAGGTTGAGCCCCTCATGATCCATTAGTTCTTGGACTAACTGTTTCCATGTGTCTTTGATTTTCTTCACTCTTTTTTGCTCCAGACAAGGAGAGACCAATAGTTGCACCTTAGATGGCCAATCACAAGCTGTTAAGACCCCAGTCTCTACTCACTGAAATAAGATATAGAAAAATATTTTTGTGTACTCTTGTGCCAATTGAGCTTAATGTCTTCTGTGACCCTGGTTCCAAGCTCACAAGCCCAGTGACTCACTCTCTCAAGGTCCAATGACCCCTCCTTGGGTTTCGGAGGCTGTATCACTATGGAAGTGGATTGCCCAACCTTCCTTCCAAGGAGTGGCTGGTAGGTTTGAACCACCAGCTTTCTGGTTAGCAGTCAAGTGCCTTTCACATGCTACCAGAGCTCTTTCACTGAAATACGATATAGAAAAAGTATTTTTGTGTACTTTGTTGTACCAATTGAGCTTGATGTCCTCTGTGACCATGGTTCCAAGCTCACAAGCTGCTAAAAGGGCAGAAAGGTGACATCTTCTGACCTCCTCTAACTCCACAAGAGGAAGACAGAATCACCATCAGTAGCCCAAGGCTTATTCCTGCAAGGTCAGACATGCTGCCTCCCTCCAACCCTTTCACCAACCCTGACACCAACCATTCCTCCTGCAGCACTCACCACCTTTCTGCTGGGTTTGCTAATTCACTGCAGTGGCCACACAGAAATCACAGATTATGGGGTTTATTAGGGAAGCACCAGGCTACAATTCAAGTTCAGGAAAAATGCTCAGTCTCTCTCAGCCCACCATCTCAGTGTCTCTTTTACAATTGCATGTAACATGTGTTTCTCAGGAGCACATTTCTCTCAGCAGCATGTCCTCAGTCAGCAGTCAGAGAGACACTTCTGCCTCTATGAGGCCTCCTTTTGAGCCTGGCAGAGTGGCCAAACTAGCCAATCATAACAACAGAATTCCAAGCACCTGAGAGACAGCAAATTTCCCAGAACATTGCTTTGTGCCACTCCCAACAGAAATATGCCTGGTGGATAACATTTACAATCAGGAGCTCCTTAGTTGCTCACAGCAAATTTCATCACTGAGTTTACAAAGATTCATGGCTAGAAAAGCCATATCAGGTAATTTACTACACTGCACAAGCCCAGTGGCTCACTCTCTTAAGGTGCTTAGTTGTGGATAAGAAGCTATCCTCCTACCTTTGTCCTCTGTTAGCTTCACACTGCATATGTACATTTTTATAGCACAGACAAATATGTGTGTAGATATATTGTCTGCTAAACTTAGGTATGGTTGTGGGTATATTCTTATTTGCCTATCCATAACCAATTCTCTTGCCTGTCTACCTATGTATCCACCCATAGATTATTGTTGTTGTTATAGGCCGTCAAGTCATTCCCAACTCATAGTGACCCTTCCTTGGGTTTCCAAAGTGGTATCACTACAGAAATAGGTTACCCAACCTTCCTTCTGAGGAGTGGCTGGTGGATTTGAACCACCAGCCTTCTAGTTAGCAGTCAAGTGAGTTAGGCACTATGTCACCAGAGTTCCTACCCATAGATTAGTGTTTTCTAAGATTGATAATGAAGTCTCTCAAATATCCATATATTTTCCCTTCTTTTCCCACCCATCCAACAAGGAAAATTTCCTTCCCTGTGTAAACCTTTCCTTGAGTTTTTATAACAATTGATTCATTCAATATCTGTTCTTCTGTGATTGATTATTTCATTCAGAATAATGTCCTCCATGTCCATCCACGTTATGAGGTGATTCACTGATTCTTCATTATTTCTTAATGTTGCATAGTATTCCATTGTGGGGATGTACTATAGCTTGGTTATCCATTCTTATGCTGATGGGCACTTAGGTTGTCTCCATCTCTTGGCTATTGTAAATAGTGATGTGATGAACATGGGTATGCATATATTTATTTGCGTCCTGGATCTCACCTCTTAAGATATATTTCTAATAGTAGGACTGCTAGATCAAATGGTATTTCTATTTCCAAATTTTTAATGAAATGCCATACTATTTTCCAAAGTGCTTGTACCATTTTACAGTCTCACCAGCAGTGTATGAGCTATCTAATCTATCCTCACCTCAGCAGCATTTGTTGCTTTCTATCTTGTTGAACTTTGCTATTTCTGCTGGGGTGAGATTATATCTGGTTGTTGTTTTGATTTACATCTCTACAGAGTAGTGCCTAAGGCATTTGACTTCTAACCAGAAGACTGGTGGTTCAAACCCACCAGCCACTCCTCAGAAGGAAGATTTGGCAATCTACTGCCATAGAGACACCACCTCAGAAACCCAAGGAGGGGTCACAATGAGTCACAATCAACTTGATGACAGTGATTTTTTTTTTTTTTTTTTTTGGTTTAATGGCTAATGATCATGAGCCTTTCTTCATGTGTTTATTCCAAAAACCAAACTCACTGCCACACTGCCATGGAGTCAGATCCAACTCATAGTGACCCCTCCTTGGATATCTGAGGGGGTATTATCACTACAGAAGTAGATCGCCCAACCTTCCTTCTGAGGAATGGCTGGTGGGTTTGAACCCCCAGCCTTCTGGTTAGCAATCAAATGCCTTAGCACAATACCTTCATATGTATATTAGCTGCCTGAATATCTTCTTTGAAGTGTTTTCTCATGTCCTTTGCCACTTTTTTGAATTGGACTATCTCATTTTGATGTTGAGGTGTTGAGTTTTTCTATAAATTTTAGAGATGAGTCCCTTGTTGGATATGTCATTGCCGAATATCTTTTCCCAATCTGTAGGTTCTCTTTTTATTCTTTTATATAAGTCATTTGATGCACATCAAATTTAATTTTTAGACGGTCCTAGTCTTGGCAGTGTTTTGTTCTGTTGTACATAAAGTTTCAGTGACTCGGAGCCAACTCAATGGCACCTACCAACAATAGCTTTCTATAGTTAATATTTGCTTTCTGTATCTTGTTTCATTCTTTTGTTAATTTCTGTTACCCTTTTGCTATTGAAATTGTGTCCATTATATATATATATATATATATATATATTTACATCTTCTTTTATTTTTATTTAATCCATATTTTTCCTTTGCCTAGAGAGTTTAGTCTATATTCATTTTACATTTATTAATATGTTTTTAACCATTTATTTTTTCAAATATTATTTTCTCTTGTGTTATTTATATTTTTAAATATGTCTTACCTACATTTATGTAATTGATGGATCTATTAACCCTGTAGAAAACAATAATTTAGAATAGGTACTGGAGATAGAGTGGTAAACATGAGATGGTCCCTGTCCCTAAGATGTTTAGAGTCAGGTGAATGGAATAAACAGCAGTAAAGAATCAGTCTCCACATCTCTGGATTAAAAAATATTGCAGGGAAAGTGGTGAATATACCTGTTTTTATAAGAGATCATTTTTAAAAGGAGAAAATAAATAAATAATGACTATACTAATGGAAGAAAGGACAATAAAAAGTACCAGTGATTATAAAGTAAATGACAATGATTATTGAACTTACCTTTTCTGTAAGGTTTCACAAAAAAAAAAAAAAAAAGCAAACCATGACAAATATAAAACCTGTGAAATTTGGAACCTGTGTAAGGTTGAAACCTGTTAGAGAAGGAAATCTCAAATATTTCCCACTAAATAGAGAGGCATAAAAAGGTGGTGAATGCACTGTCAAAGGTAGAAAACTTGTGAGACCCAGTGAAACAAAGGAGTCCTGTCAAGTTCTGGCATTCACAGTTTTCACTGTACTTTTAAAAATAACAACTGAATTGTAGAATGCTCTGTTATTACATGTGGATTATTTCTGAGTTGTTACTTCTGTCATGTCTGTAACTGAGATTGAAAACAGTCTTCCCAAATAAAAGGTAGCCATTTAAGAGCTTTCAATCAATTTTCCTTCCAAAGTGAATGACACACAAGTTACTTACAAGAAGAAAAAAAGGAAATGATTTAGTGTGTCAGCATTTTCCTGCCAATAAAACAGTTTAGCAAGTGTCAAGGAGGCTTGGGAATCTGGGTTACTGTACTGACTTGACTTCTAGTTCCTAACCAAGTAACTTCACTTCTCAATTCCGTTTGCTCTTCTATTACAGTTCAGGGCTCATGTGTGAAGAACACCTGACATATATGTGAAAGTATTCTGAAAAATATAAACTGCTATTCCTTTAACTTATGGAAAAGAAAATACTGTAAGTAGGGAAATCTTCATTTGGCCTTCACCCATGTACTATTTTGTATGACTGTAAGAGTGAGCAACAGTTGGAGACCACCTTCTGAAGATGCAATGTGTAAAAAAAAAACAGGAAATTATCCAACATTATTACCAAAATATTTCAAAAAGCACAAAGGACAGGTATCTCTGAGATCTAGGATCACATTTAAAACCATCAGTACGATTGGAAAAGTGAATAAAGGAAATCATGAAGAGACATTTCAGTTAAGAAGATATACAATATAAAACAATAGTTTATTATTGTCCTTATCTGCTGTCATGTCAGCCCTGACTCACAGAGACCCAATGCACTATTGAACAAAATGCTGCCCGGTCATGCATCATCCCTATGATTTGTTGTGGATCAGACTGTTGTGATTTATAGGGTTTTCACTGGTTGATTTTCAGAATTATATCACAACCTTTTTTTTCCTAGTTCATATTAGTCTGGAAGCTCTGCTGAAAGCTGTTCAGCATCATAGAATCATGAAAGCTTTTACTGATAGAAGGATGGTGCCCACACATGATGTCTACTGGCCAAGAACTGAACCAGGGTCTCTCACATGGAAGACAGGAATTCTACCACTGAACTATCAAATGAGCACATGAAAAGAGTTCACCATCAAAAGCTGTTAAGAAAACACAATTTATAACCAAAATAAGTTATTCCTACATATATAAAAGAACAGTTTAAAAAAAATTGCAAATGTCAATGAATGTTGGTGAGATTGCAGAGAAAATGGTTTGCTTGTACATGGCTGATGGAAATAAAACAGATTCACACACTCTGAGAGAAAGCGAGAGAGAGAGAGAAATTTATCTTAGGAAAATGGCTCACACACTTATAGAAGCTGGCAAGTCCAAAGTTCCTGGATCAAAGGTCAAGCTGGAGGCTTTTCCACATCAAGCTGGAGGCTTTTCCGACTCCTGCAACTGCAGGGGCTGTGTAGCTCAAGGCTGTCAGGCAGTACACCAGCTGTTGACCAACGAATGACGAATCCAAGATCTCCAGGCTGAATGGTGGACTGTTCACTCATGGACAGTTGTAGGCAGCACAACAGACTCCCAATCCACAGAAGAATGTCTCTTTTCCCAGGATGTCCTTGGATATACTGGAAGCAGCCCACACCCCTAGAGAAACTCCCTTTCAACAGCTTGCCTGCTCAAACATAATCATCTGATCCCATCATGGGAATAACCACATCAAAACAGCTTAAATCACACAGAATTGTGGTCCAGCCAAGTTGACACACAGCTCCAACTATCACATGGGGTGACCCAAACTTTCATTTCTGAAGGGTCTGGGCCACTAGCAGTCATATCAGAATTGGGTTTCTGTAATTTTCCATTGACTTTAATCACAGGGTAGTACTAAGGGACATCCTAAAGAATCTCCTGTACTCCACACACATTCTTCTTTACCTCCATTATGTAATCTCAATCCTATTTTCCCTTGGTAATCAGGATCTATCACACCAGATAGTACAGAAATGTCTTTGTGTGTTGATCCAGAGGCATGAGGTAGCCAAAAAGCCAGGTGGCATTCTTAATTTCCAGTTCAATGCAATAAGTATTGTGTCTACAGTTGGGAGTGCTCCTCCCTTTGGGACAAAGATCTCCAAACTATCAGAGCATAGGTGCAAAAAGGGCAAGGAGGCCACATGTTCTGACCTCCTCTAATCCCACAAGAGGAAGACAGAATCACCATCAATAGCCCAAGGCCTATTCCTGCCAGGCCAAACATGCTGCCTCCCTCCAGCCCTTTCTCCAACCGTTCCTCCCAAAGCACCCACCACCTCTATCCTGGGTTTGATAATTTGCTGCAGTGGCCACACAGAACTCACAGATTATGGAGTTTATTAGGGAAGCACCAGGCTACAATTCAAGTTCAGGAAAAATGCTCAGTCTCTCTCCCAGCCCACCGTCTCTCAGCCAAGTCTCTCACAGCCTCTCCACAAGCAATGCATGTTCCTCAGTGTCTTACTCAGCAATGTGTGTCTCTTGCATCTCTTTCCCAAAAGCACATGTCTCTTTCAGTAGTGCATGTCTCTTTCAGCAGCATGTCTTCCTAAACCAGCAGTCAGAGTTCTGCCTCTAGGAGGCCTCCTTTGAGCTTGGCAGAGTGGCCAAACTAGCCAATCCTAGCATCAGAACTCTAAGCACCATTAGATTGCGTTGTGCCATGCCCAACAGAAATAACCCCGGTGGATAACATTTACAATTAGGAACTCCTCAGTTGCTCATTCCACCCCTGAGTTTACAATGACTCATGGGTAGAAAAGCCATACTAAGTAATTTACTACACTGCAGTAGGGTAGCAGGGACAGGAAGCAAAAATTTTTTGAGTGGGTCACTAGAGGTAAAAGTGATGGTACCATTCCTGTTTCCAGTCCTTGGTCCCTGGACCCATGAATCCTGGCTATTCGAGAAATAGTACTGCATATTGAACATTGGTTTAGAGGATATACAGCTTCCTAGAGAACATTGGCCAACCATTCAAGGTATTGCCACCTAGCTGGCACTGTGATGGTGATTTTAGTAGGCCATTCCATCATTCTATCAAGCCAGCTGCTTCAGGATGATGGGGGACATGGTAAGACCAGTGAATTCCATAAGCAGAGGCCCAAAGCCACACTTCATTTGCTGTGAAGTGAGTTCCATGATCTTAAGCAATGCTGTGTGTGATACTATGACAGTGTATAAGGCATTCTATAAGTCCATGGATGGTAGTTTTGGCAGAAACATTGCATGCAGGGAAGGCGAATCCATATCAAGAATAAGTATTTATTCCAATAAGAACAAAATGCTGTCCTTTCCATGATGGGAGTGGTCCAATGTAATCAACCTGCTACCAGGTTGCTGACTGATCACCCCAAGGAATGATTCCATATTGTGGCTCAGTGTTGGTTTCTGCTGCTGGCAAATTGGACACTCAGAAGTGTCAATAGCAAAGTCAGCCTTGGTAAGTAGGAGTCCATGTTCCTGAGCCCACGCGTACCCTCTATGCCTGTCAACCATGGCCACTTTGTTCATGAGCCCATTGAGCAATGACAAGAGTTGTTGTTGTTGTTGTTGTTGTTGTTAAGTGCCGTTGAGTTGTTTCTGACTCATAGTGACCCCATGCACAGCAGAAAGAAACACTGACCGATCCCGCACCAGCGCCACAATCCCTGCTATACTTGAGCCCATCATCGCAGCCACCATGTCAATTCATCTCATTGAAGCCCACCCCCTCTTTCATCGACCCTCCACCCTACCAAGAATGACATCCTTCTCCAGGGAATGGTCCCTTCTTACAACATGACCAAAATAGGTGAGACGAAATCTGGCCATTCTTGCTTCCAAGGAGCATTCTGG
>NW_006921733.1:2539795-2543240 GCF_000298275.1 Orycteropus afer afer
TATTTTGGGTGTCCCTGAGTTGTCTCTCCTCACCTGTAACCCTGGGGCTGACAGAGTAGCTGGTGAAAAAGGATGGCTCGTCCACTTGACATGCCATCCTATCCACCTGATTATTAAAGCCCTCTTCTGCTGAGGTCACCTTTTGGTGGGCATTCACATGAGACACAAATATCTTTACTCTTTGGCCCAGTCAGAGAGATCTATGCACATACCTCTTCCCCATACATCCTTGTCACCAATTTTCCAATCATGCTCCCTTCAAGTCCCAGACCATCTGACCAAACCATTAGCCACACAGTCCGTGAATCCATAAACATTCACACATCTGGCCATTTATTGTTCCATGTGAAGTGAACAGCCATATGGATAGCTCGAAGTTCTGCCCATTGGGAGGATTTCCCTTCACCACTGTCCTTCAAGGAAGTCCCAGAAAGGGGCTGCAGTGCTGCTGCTGTCCACTTCTGAGTGGTGCCAGCATATTATACAGAACCATCTGTAAACGAAGCACAAGTTTTCTCTTTTTCAGTCAACTGATCATAAAGAACTCCCCATGAGGCCATATGTGCAGACTGAGAGAGGGAAGGTGATGTGACTGGAGTGGAGACCATAGGAATATGGGCCACTTTCTCATGCAACTTACTTATGCCTTCAGGTCTTTCTTGAGCATGATCTCTGATATACCATTTCCATTTAATGATGGAGTGTTGCTGTGCATGTCCAACTTTATGACTCTGTGGGTCTGACAACACCCAGTTCATGATGGGCAGTTCAGGCCTCATGGTCACTTGGTGGCCTATGAGTAGGCATTCAGTCTCTGCTAAAGCACAGAAGCAAGCCAAAAGCTGTTTCTCAAAAGGAGAGTAGTTATTTGCAGAGGATGGCAGAGCTGTGTTGCAAAATCCCCAGGGTCTGTTTTGCTATTCACCAAGAGGGACTCCAAACAGCATCTCTATCTACTGCAGACACTTCAAGCACCATTGTATCAGCCAGATCAAAGGCCCAAGTGGCAGAGCAGTGTGCACAGCAGCCTGGACCTGTTGCAGAACCTTCTGTTGTTCTGGGTCCCACTCAAAACTAGCAGCTTTCTGAGTCACTTGATAAATAGGTCGCAGCAACACACCCAAATGTGGGATGCATTGCCTCAAAAATTCAAAGAGGCCCACTAGATGTTGTTCCTCCTTTTTAGTTGTGGGGGAAGCCAGATACAATACTTATCCTTCACTTTAATAGGAATATCTCGGCATGCCCCATACCATTGGACCTGTAGAAATTTCACTGAGGTGGAAGGTGCCTGAATTTTTGTTGGGTTAATTTCCCATCCTCTAGCATACAGATGTCTCAACAGTAAGTTTAGAGTCATTAATACTTCTTCCTTATTAGGTCCAATCAGCATAATGTCATCAATATAATGGACCAGTGTGATGTGTTGTGGAAGGGAAAGGTGACCAAGTTCCCTATGGACTAAATTATGACATAGTGCTGGGGAGTTGATAATGCCTTTGAAGAAACACTGTGAAAAATATATTGTTAACCTTGAAAGCTGAAGGCAAACTGTTTCTGATGGTTCTTTGAAATTGATATTGAGAAAAAGGCATTGGCAAGACCAATAGCTGCATACCAAGTACAAGGAGATGTACTAATTTGCTCAAGCAATGAAACCACATCAGAAACAGCAGCTGCAACTGGAGTTACCACCTGATTAAGTTTGCGATAATCTACTGTTACCCTCCAAGATCCATCTGTTTTTTTGCACTGGCCAAGTAGGAAAATTAAATGGGTATGTGGTAGAAATCACCACCCCGGCATCCTTCAACTCCTTGATGGTGGCAGTAATCTCTGCAACCCTCCCAGGAATGTGGTATTGCTTTTGGTTTACTAATTTGTAGGTAGAGGCAGTTCTACTGGTTTTCACTTGGCTTTTCCTACCATAATAGCCCTTACTCCACATATCAGGGACCCAATGTGGGAATTCTGTCAATTGCTCAGTATATCTATTCCAATTATGCATTCTGGAACTGGGGAAATCACTACAGGATGGGTTGGGGGACCCACTGGACCCATTGTGAGACACATCTTAGCTAAAGCTCCATCAATAACTTGACCTCCATATGCCCCCACCCTGACTGGTGGGCCACAATGATGCTTTGGGTCTCCTGGAATTAGTGTCAATTCAAAGTCAGTGTGTCCAGTAATTCCAGAAAAGTCTGATTATTTCCTTTTCCCCAATGAACAGTCACTCTCGTAAAAGGCCTCAGATCCCTTTGGGGAAAGCTAGGAGAAAGACTGACATAAATTTTTGGCAATGTATAGGGGTCCTTCCTCAAGGGGACCTGGCCTCCCCTTCATTCTAGGGGTTGTGGGTCTGTAAACTGACTGAAGTCTGGGAATTGATTGAGAGTCCATGACTCTGTAGTCTGGTGATTCAATCTAGGCTGCTGTTCACATGATCTAGAATTCTTGCATCTATACAAGTCAAGTAAATATTTAATAGGTTTGCCATCTATTTTACTACTAGGAACACTATGACTAAGTAGCCAGTGCCATAATTCCACATGAGTCAGAGTATTCTGATTACAGTTTCAACACTGCTGTCCATTATGATAACCATGCCCACCTTGCCTCTGTCGATTAACTGCTGCTACTTGGCCCTACTTCCAGGGGGTCCAATCAGCCCCATCGTAGTGAAGTGTCTTAGTTCAATTAGGGTGCTTCCCACTGTCTAATCCAGCTTGCATAAAATAGCAATCACAGCAGTCTTCAAGAATGTTGGGGTTCCCTTCACAAATTTATTCCTCACCATACTGGTCAAAGGAGTGTCCTCTGTTATTTCCATTTCTGGCATTAGGGGGCTAATCTCATAAATACATTCTAAAAGTCCAGTTTCCCTAAGTCACTGGTTACCTTCTTCTATATTATACCAAGGCAGGTCTGGTACTTCAGCCTGACTTAAGGTAGGCCACAGCATAATCCATGCTTCAGTAAGGCAACCAAATAAACAATTAGATTATTTCCTAACTTCTCGAGCTGAAACATTGAATGAAGAATCCATACTTAGTGGGCCTAAATCAATAAACTCAGACTGATCCAATGTTACATTCCTTGCAACATTATCTCACACCCTCAGTAGCCATTCTCATACATACCCTCCAGGTTTCTATCTGTACATGTTAGCAAAATCAAGTAGGTCTTTTCGGGTGTAGCATACCACCTCCTCAGTCACACTTTCTATTTCACCTTTTCGGGCTCACTTGGACTTAACTTTCACTACAGGTCTAGCCTGCACTGAACACTTTCCCTTGTTACCCTTCCGAGAGTGACCGGGTCTCCGGGAGCAAGGTAAGCACAGGTATAGCACAGAGTAGCAGGCCGGAAGAGCAGGAGAAAGGGGTAAAACCCAGTCACTAGTGCTCAGACGGCTCCCTTGTTACCCTCCCGAGAGGGACCG
>NW_006921733.1:2546619-2554680 GCF_000298275.1 Orycteropus afer afer
GGAGGAAGTGCAGCCAGAATGCTCCCTGGAAGCAAGAATGGCCAGAATTCGTCTCACCTATTTTGGTCATGTTGTAAGAAGGGACCATTCCCTAGAGAAGGATGTCATGCTTGGTAGGGTGGAGGGTCGACAAAAGAGGGGGAGGCCCTCAATGAGATGGGTTGATACGGTGGCTGCGATGATGGGATCAAGTATAGCAGGGATTGTGGGGCTGGCACGGGATCGGGCAGTGCTTCGTTCTGCTGTGCATGGGGTCGCTATGAGTCAGAAAGGACTCGACGGCACTTAACAACTAACAACAACAACAGGTCTAGCAGCAACAGTGGGTGATTGGAGGAGTTCTTGAGAACATTCCACAATGTCTTCCATGGCCTCTGCCTTAGACAATGACCCAGCAGGAAGAGGCAAGTTAATCCAATCAAACCAAGGTGGAGGGGATAATGGTTTTACAGTAATCCTTTCAGATGGGAAGGATTCAACAGAATTTGCAGGCTCCATATCCTGATTTTCCTGACTATCTGCCCATTATCACCATTTCAGGTTTCAGGATCCCATTTTTTTTTTTCCAATCAATGCCCTCATTTTAACTTCAGATACCATTCTAGGTTGGCAATTTAATTGGCATTATAATTCAGCCACCCTTACAATAAGATTCTGGGTTTGGTTTTTGGCCATATCAACTCTGTTACTAACCAAAATGAGGCTTTCTTTCAGAGCACAACTGGAAACATTGAGGTCTTTTATGTGGTGCTTAAGCTGTGACTCAGCAGCCCTTAACTCATCTCATTCTTTCACCACTTTGTCTAGTGTAAGTAGGACCAACCAACCAGCTTCCTTATACTCATCATGCAGACAAAATTGCAAAAAAAGTTTCAAATATGTGAGCACCCAGAGCCTTACTTTTCAGAAATATTTGATCTATTGGTGGTGCTATTTTGCATATTAATGTTGCCACTTCAGGCCATGGATCAGCAGGGCCCTCTTGACTAATGGAGGCAGGGTCACCAGTGCTTTTACAATTAATCAAATGGAGAACTAATTTAGGAAGCCCATCCTTATGATCTTGTCTCTCTAGAACCACTCTTCGTACCAAAATATGTTAGGCTGGGTTCTCTGGAGAAGCAAAACCAATAAAGCTTATAGAGAGACAGAGAGAAAGAGAAATTTATCTTAGGAAAATGGCTCAAAGAGTTGTAGAAGTTGGTAAGTCTCAAGTTCTTGGATCAATCATCAAGCTGGAGGCTTTTCCTGACTCATGCAGCTGCAGGGGCTGATGAGGTCAAGGTTGGCAGGCAATACCAGCTATTGACTCCAACAAATGACAAATCCAAGATCTCCAAGCCGAATGGTAGATTGTTCACTCACGGAGAGTTGGAGGCAACACAACAGGATCCCAATCCACAGAAGAGTGTCTCTCTTCCCAGGATGTCTATAAATATATTGGAAGCAGGCCACACCCCTAGGGAAACTCCCTTTCAATGGATTGGCTGCTCAAAACATATACATCTGATCCCATCATGGGAATAACTTACACCACAATTGCTTAAACCATACAGAATTGTGGTTCCAGCCAAGTTGACACACAGCTCCAACTATCACAGAGATGTTTGTGGTGAAGGAACACTTATGTATTTTGATTGCAGTGGTGATTACATAAATCTACATGTGACAAAAGGGGATCGAAGTGTACACACAAATTATACCAATTTTTATTTCCTGGTTTTCATATTTTACTATGTTGTTGTTGTATGTTGTCAAGTTTATAGCAATCTAGGCTTAGATAACTTTATGGGAGTAGATCACTAGATCTACTCACTGCCATCAAGTTGATTCTAACTCATAGTGACCCTCATTGGGTTTCTGAGGCAGTAAATTTTTATGGAAGTAGACTTCCCTATGTTCCTTCCACAGAGCAGCTGGTAGGTTTGAACCAAAGACAGTATCAGCAGGCTACATACTGTATGATTCCATTTACAAGACATTTATAAAGCCACCAGTGGGTTCAAACTGCTGACCTTTTGGTTAGCAGCTGAATGTTTAATCATTGTGTCGCTAGGGCTCCTTCACTGTACTATAGTCACATAATATAACGTAACCATTGTTTGAAATTGTGTGGAGTACAGGATACCTCTCTGTACTATCTTTGCAACTCCCTGTGAATATATAGTTATTTCTAAACATTTTATTTAAATGCTGCTGTCCTGATGTATTTGAACTTACCTACTGTATTTTTAAAACCATGAAAAATGTTGAATCTATTGTCCAAGACATCATGTTCATTTAATATAAAATAATGCTTCATAAAACTTGTGCTAGAGGAGAAGAGAATACCTGTGCCCACTCTGTGTTTTTGTGCACACCCAGTGATACTTCAGCCCACCTCAGTTTGAGAAGGTTCAGGTTCAGACATCACTAGATTTTAGCTGTCTGTGGAATGTCTCCATCCCATGTTCCCCAAATCATGGCCTCTCTGAACCTCAGTTTACTCATCTGAGCAACAGAGATAGAAGCATTTGACTTTGAAACTCATTGGCTACAAATGGCACCAAAAGAGCACCCATGATATGCTCTGACACAGTGAAATGCACAATTTATACTTCTGTAGTGATACTGCCTCAGAAACCCAAAGGATATATAATAGTTATATGTGTACAATGTTTATTTATAATTATACATACATGTATGTTGGAGACCAAGAAAAAAAAAAAAAACCCAAAAGAACATGATTGCAAGGCACATGTCCTAATTACTGGGAAGAGATGGGAAGGCCTCTCTTATGGTTGAATGTTTGTTTGCTTTAAGAGATGGCAAGGCCTCTCTAACAGTTGAATGTTTGCTTTAAGAGATGGCAAGGCCTCTCTTGTGGTTGAATGTTTGCTTTAAGAGATGGCAAGGTCTCTCTTACAGTTGAATGCTTATTTGGTTCCAGCTTTGTGTTCCTGGGGCAGAACATTGCCCCAGGAGAATGTTTGCTAACCTATTTCCCTGGAAAAATGTTTTGCCCTAAGAATAGTATACCTTAGAAATAATTATTTAGAATTATGTACCTTAACAATCATATTATGTTTTAGAATGATGTATTATAGTGATTATTTGCTAATCCTGCAAGAGATATTGACCTAATTAATTATCCAATATATTTGGACATGGGAAAATGCCTTTGGGTTCAGGAAAGAGTAAAACTTTAACTTTTAATTAATAGCTGATTGTTATAAGGAAATATTTTATTTTACTGTAGAATAATATTTGATTGAATACTTGATTGTTTTAAAGCAATATCAAGAATAATGATGTAATAGTATGCTTATGTATAAATAAAGCAGGACAGATGCATCAGGGGTTACTCTCGCAGAATATTCAGGGTGTCTGCCTGGCCCCCATTCCTTTTAAAAAACCATTAATCTTTTCATGTCATTTCGTTTCATGACCTGTACAGTTTTGCCAGATGCAGCACATGCATATGAAAATATCTGTTTAACCAAAATCTTTTTTTTAACAATGAAAATTTTCTATTTTTTTAAGATGAAAATTATATGACCATAATATATATGTATAGACCCAATGAAAGACCACAAAATTCATAAATCAGACTTCAACACATTTGAAAAGACAAATAGATGACTCCACAGTCAGAGCAGAAAGATGACTCCACAGTCATAGCAGAAGAGTTTAATACACCACTTTCAATCAAAGATAGAACTGGAAAGAAACTGAATAAAGACATACAAGAACAAAACAATACAATCCACCAACTTGACCTTATAGACATCTACAGAGCACATCACCCAACAACAGCACAATATACTTTATTTTCCAGTGCACATGAAACATTCTCTAGTATAGACCTTATGTTACACCATAAAGCAAGCCTCAATAAATTTAAAAATATTGAAATACTACACAGCATCTTCTCAGATCACAATGCTATAAAATTATAAATCAACAATAGAAACAACAGAAGAAGAGCAAACACATGGAAACTGAACAACACCTTCCTTAAGAATGACTGGGTAAGAGAAGAAATGAAAAATAAAATTAAAAATTTCCTTGAATCAAATGAGAATGAAAACACAACATACCAAAATCTTTGGGACACAGCAAAAGCAGTGATCAGAGGCCAAATGATAGCAAAAAATGCAAACATCAAAAGAAAAGAAAGAGCCAAAAGCAACATTTTAACCCAAAATCTCCAAAAATTAGAAAAAGGGCAGCAAGAAAAGTCTAAAGCCACCAGAAGAAGGGAAATAATATTCAAGCAGAAATCAATGAAACAGAAAGTAGAAAGACAATGAAAAAAATCAATAAGACTAGAAGTTGGTTTTTTGAAAAGATTAATAAAATTGACAAACCACTGGCAAATTTAACAAAGGAAAACAAAGAGAGAATATAAATAACACAAATAAGAAACAAAATTGGCAACATCACAACAGAACCAACTGAAATAAAAGGGTAATATCAGTATACTATGAAAAACTCTACTCCAACAAATTTGAAAATCTGTTCTAGAAACACACAACTTACATAAATGAACACAATTTGAGGTGGAAAAGTTGAACAGATCCATAACAAATCAAGAAATGGAACAGGTAATAAAAAAATTATCAACACAAAAAGTCCTGGCCCAGACGATTTCATTGGAGAATTCTACCAAACATTCAGAGAACTGATACCAATCTTACTCAAATATTCTGGAACACAGAAAAGGATGATATCTTCCCAAATTCATTTTATGAAGCAAGCGTAACCTTGATAACAAAACCAGGCAAAGACATCACTAAAAAATACAGACCAATATCCCTCATGAATATTGAGGCAAAAATTTTCAACAAAATCCTAGTCAATAGACACCAACAACAAATCTAAAAAAATAATCCATTATGACCAAGTGGGGTTCATATCAGGCATGCAAAGATGAAGGATGGTTCAACATTAGGAAAAAAAATCAAGGTCATCCCTCATGTAAATAAAACAAAGGTAAAGAACCAAGTGATCATATCAATCAATGCAGAAAAGGCATTTGATAAAATCCAACACCCTTTCCTGATGAAAACTCTCAGTGAAATAGCAATAGAAAGGACATTCCTCAACATAATAAAGGGCATCTATGTGGAGGAGCTCTGGTAGCACAGTGGCTAAAGCCCTTGACTACTAACCAGAAGGCTGGCAGTTCAAACCCACCAGCCAATCCTCGGAAGGAAGATTGGGCAATCCTACTTCCATAGTGATACTGCCTCGGAAACCCAAGGAGGGGTCGCTATGAGTCGGGGCCGACTCGACGGCACATAACAACAACAACAATGTGGAGCTCTGGTAGCGTAGTGCCTACGGCACTTGACTGCTAACCAGAAGACGGGTAGTTCAAACTCACCAGCTACTCCTCAGAGTAAAGTTGAGCAATCTACTTCTGTGGTGATATTGCCTCGGAAACCCAAAGAGTGGTTGCTATGAGTTGGGTCCAACTCAACAGCACATAACAATATGCAAAATGAACAGCCAACTTTATTCTCAATAGAGAGAGCTGAAACCATTCCCTTTGAGAATAGGAACCAGACAAGGATGCCCTCTATCACCACTTCATTTAACATTGCATTGGAAATCCTGTTGTTGTTGTTGTGTGCCATCAAGTCAGACCCAACTCATAGCAACCCCTCCTTGGGTTTCTGAGGCAGTATCACTATGGAAGTAGATTGCCCTATCTTCCTTCCAAGGAGTGGCTGGTGGGTTTGAACCACAAGCCTTCTGGTTAGCAGTCAAGTGCCTTAGGCACTATGCTACCAGAGGTCCCTTGGAAGTCCTAGCCCAAGCAATAAGGCAAGAAAGAGAAATCAAAGGCATCCAAATTGGTCAGGAAGAAGTCAAACTATGCCCATTTGCTGATGATATTGATCCTATACCTAGAAAACCCAAGGCACTCAGTAATAAATAAATAAATAAATAAATAAATAAATACACCTACCTACTGGAACTAAATGAGAGAGTTTGCATTGTGGCAGGATGCAGGATCAACATACAAAAATCAATTGGATTCCTCTACATCAGCAAAGAGATTGCTGGAAGAGAAGTAAAGAAATCAGTACCATTTACAATGCTGTTGTTGTTGTTATGTGACATTAAGTCAGACCCAACTCATAGTGACCCCTCCTTGGTTTTCTGAGGCAGTATCACTATGGAAGTAGATTGCCCAACCTTTCTTCCAAGGAATGGCTGGTGGGTTTGAACCACCAGCTTTCTGGTTAGCAGTCAAGTGCCTTAGACACTATGCTACCAGTGCTCCCACCATTTACAATAGTTACCAAAAACATAAAATACTTGGTAATAAATCTTACCAGGGACAAAAAAGACCTGTAGAAAGAAAACTACAAAAGACTACTTCAAGAAACCATAAGAGATCTACACAAATGGATGTACACACCATGCTCATGGGTAGGATGATTGAACATTGTGAAAATGTCTATTCTACCCAAAGCAATCCAGACATTCAATGCAATCCCAATCCAGATCCCATCAACATTCTTTAAGGATATGGAAAAGTCAGTCATTACATTTACATGGAAGGGAAAGAGACATTGGAGAAGCAAATCACTATTGAAGAACAAAGTAGAAGGTATGACACTCCTGGATCTCAAAACATACTATACAGTCACAGTAGTCCAAACTGACTGGTATTGGTACAATGATAGACACATAGACCAATGGAGCAGAATTGAGAATCCAGAAATAGAACCATTGACCTATGGTCAGCTGATCTTTGACAAAGTGCTGAAATCCGTTAAATGGGAAGAAATTGTCCATTTAACAAATGGTGCTGTCAAAATTGGACACACATTTCCAGAAAAACGAAACAAGATCTCTACCTCATACCATACACAAAACCTAACTCCAGATGGATCCAAGACTAAATGTTCACCATCATTATAAAGTGCCTCATGGAAAAACTAGGAGCAAATTTAGGGGCCATAATATATACCATGGGAGTTCTGGTGGCGTAGTGCCTAAGGCATTTGACTGCTAACAAGAATGTTGGCCATTCAAACCCACAAGCCACTCATCAGAAGGAAGATTGGGTAATCTACTTCTGTAGTGATACCACCTTGGAAACCCAAGGACAGATTGCTATGATTCAGATCTCACTCAATGGCAATGAAGTTTTTTTTTTTTGTTTTTGTTTTTTTTTTTAATATCTGACATAAATAGACTATCATGCATAATATAAAATGCACAAACATCAGGAGATAAACTAGAAGGAAATTTTCTTTGTTGGTTACCAGGGGTGGGAGAGAAGGAGAGGGAACATTGTTAGATAGGTAGAGACAAGGACTGATTTAGGTGAAGAGAAGGGAATATGCCAAATGTGATCAACACAGTGGCATCAAGGAAGTGGAAGACATAGAGAGGCACATGGGAGGTACAAACAAAAGAGATGAACCCTTTTGCACATACAGTACTGCATTGTCAGTGAAGGCAAACACTGATATGTGGGTTGATAGATGCATGGACAGGCTGAATGATTAGTTATGTCTATGCAGGGGGTAGTGTGCCCATGACCATGTATATGATTGCCAGGCAATAATTCTACAACTATATTTGTACATTCTGTAAGAATTCCCAGGTATATAGTAGAACTGACAAGGTTGTACTCACATCTTGGCCACAGCCAGCTACCCAGAGGGAGTGAACAGTTGGACCTGTGGGCTCAGGACCATAGTTGCAGGGGACATCAAACTCAATTGGCATACCATACTTACTACACAAAAACTTGTTCCACATCCTACTTTGGCGAGTAGCAACTGGATCTTAAAAGCTTGCAAGCAGCCATCTAGATGCAACAATGGGTCTCTCCTCATCCAAAGCAAAGAAGAATGAAGAAAAGCAAAGAAGAATGAAGAAAACCAAAGACACATAGAAACAATTAGTCCAAAGAACTGGTACACCATGCAATTCTTAGCCTATTCGACTATGAGACCAGAACTAGATGGTGCCCAGCTACCACTGTCAACCTCTCAGAGGGGTATCTATGTAGGAAATCCTGAATAGAATGGATCAAAACTCAATATATATATA
>NW_006921733.1:2554870-2561780 GCF_000298275.1 Orycteropus afer afer
ATGAAGAGACAGCTTGGGGAGCAAGAGTGCATGGGAATGAAGGACACAGGGAAGAGGTAACTATAAGGAGGAAGTGGAAGGGGAGCTGTTGCATTGTGGGCAATTGCAGTCAATGTCATGAGACCAGGTGTATGTGAGCTGCTGTATGGAAAGGGAATATGCTCTGTAAACTTTCACTCAAATCACAATAAATAAATAGATAAGACAAAAACAATTCATAGATGGTGGAAAGGTAAACTTGGAGGAAGTTCCCAAACACTAGTGCAAAAGGAATGTAAAAGAGAAAGACCGTAACATGGAAGAAATTAATATATCAAAGAAATAATACAAAACAAACTTCCATAATCAGAAGACACTAAGTTCCAGAGTGCTAAGGCTTGCATAGTGCCTGGTGTAAGAAAAAAGAAAACATGTAATACCTATACTGAAAACATATCATCATGAAATTTCAGAATATCGGGAAAAAGAAAATATCTGAAAAATTCTCTGGTTGTGGGCAGGCAGAAAGGATTTATGGAAAGACGCATGTCATATACAAAGAAGGCATTTATCAGGATGGCCTGGGACTTAGCCAAGAGCAGTCTGTAATTTAACTTCCTAAGGAATGTTGCATGGGATGTAGCTTTTGGGAAATCTTGAATATCTAAAAATATCTTTACCCTCATCTTCCTGGAGTGCAAGTAATTTCCTCTCAGAACATGGCATGTATTTATTTATCCATCAACCTCTGGAGAATGTATGTGTTCCATCAAAATAACAGATTAGAATGATGCAGACTGGAAAAATCTGATCAGAGATCAAGGAGTCAACACAGCCAAGAGAGACAGGAACTTTCTAGAGACTTTCCAGTGGTCTAGGTAGGCAGCCAGTTTGTAGCTTAATGGGAATTTGGAGGCAATCTAATGTATTCAAGCCTGGTGAGAGGAACTTTTATTTCTGTCAGAGACAATATACTGCAGACATCAGACACTAAATATATTTTAAAAGGAGGCAATTGTCTTCGGAACAAATGAAAAAAAAAAAAAGGTAAGTAAACCACACTATTATTCTGGGAGTTCAGTTATCACAAGATTATAACATTGTTAACAGGGAATATGTATTTAAAAAAAAAAAATTGTTACACAGGCATGGAAAGATAGGTGAACAGTCTAAGAAAACTAAGTTCTAGTTTCCCCCAGGAGGCATCAATATGTTTTAAAATGAATAACCATAAAATTTTCATAATAGCTTAGTAGTAGGAAAATAAGATTAGTAACAGAAGAAGTTCCTTAAAAAGTGGAGGGTGGACTCCAGTTATGGCAGGGTGGTGGAGGAGGAAATCATCCTATTTTTTTCTTTTATAGAATTCCTATGATGAATCTAAATTTTAAACTAACAAAAAGTATGAAGAATAAATGTCTTTACTAAGTGCCGTAAGCAAAATGAGAAGCTTGAAGAGAAAAACTTACATGACTTCATTAGTGACATGACCTTCCATTTGATGGAATAATGAATTCTGGTGGAAAAAGGAGGGAAGGGTATATGAAAAGGATATGTGGGTTTTAAGGAGGGTGTCTTTCAAACCAGTAAGTAAGGAAAGATTTTTCTCAGTTCTCAAAATAAATTAATATTCAGAGAATATTTCTATATATGAAAAATTTCCACACTAGTTATTTTCATCTAACGAAGGAGATACTGCCCAAATGACATGGAAACTCAAGGAAATAATGAAAGCTTTTCATATTTGACAAGAATGCCATATATGTGTTATGAAAAGTTAATTTTAGACAAATGCTGGTTAGTTCTTCCAAAACCAAAACCAAGTTCACTGCAGTTGAGTCGGATCTGACTCATAGCAACCCTTCCTCGGGTTTCTGAGATGGTATCACTACAGAAGTAGATTGATCAACTTTTCTTCCTAGGAGTGGCTGGTGGGATTTAATTACCAGCCTTCTGATTAGTTCTAACATCATGCACATTATTTATCTTCAGCCAAAACAAGGCCAGGAGCTGATTGTGGAACAAACCATCAACTGCTCATATGGAAGTTGAAGTTGAAGACAATTAAAACAAGTCCATAAGAGCCAAAATATAACCTGGATAATATCCCTCCTGAATTTAGAGACCATCTGAAGAATAGATTTGATGAACTGAACACCAAAGACCAAAAACCAGAGGAGCTGTGGGATGACATCAAGAACATCATCCAAGATGAAAGCAAAAGGTCATTAAGAAGACAGGAAAGGAAGAAAAGATCAAAATGGATGTCAGAAGAGACTCTGAAACTTGCCCTTGAATGGAGAGTAGCTAAAGCAAATGGAAGAATTGACAAGATAAAAGAGCTAAATGGAAGATTTCAAAGAGCAGCTTGAGAAGACAAAGTCAATTATTATAATGAAATGTGCAAAGACCTGGAGTTAGAAAACCAAAAGAGAAGAACATCGTCGGCATTCTCAAGCTGAAAGAACTGAAGAAAAATTCAAACCTTGAGTTGCAACACTGAAAGATTCTATGGAAATATATTGAATGATACAGGAAATATCAAAAGCAGATGGAAGGAATACACAGAGTCACTGTACCAAAAACAACTGGTCAATGTTCATCTACTTCAGGAGGTGGCATATGACCAAGAACCAATGGTATTGAAGAAAAGGTCAAAGCTGTAATGAAGGAATTGGTGAAAAACAAGGCTCCAGGAATTGACAGAATACCCATTGAGATGTTTCTACAAATGGATGTCATGCTGGAGGCACTCACTTGCCTATGCCAAGAGATTTGGAAGACAGCTACCTAGCCAACTGACCAGAAGAGATCCATATTTGTACCCATTCCAAAGAAAGGTGATCCCACAGAAAGTGGAAATTATTGAACAATATCATTAATATTGCATGCAAGTAAGATCGTACTGGAGATAATTCAAAAACAGTTGCAGCAGTATATTGAGAAAGAACTTCCAGAAATGCAAACTGGATCCAGAAGAGGATGTGGAATGGCGGATATCATACCTGATGTCATATGGATCTTGGCTCAAAGCAAAGAATACTAGAAAGATGTTCACTTGTATTTTATTGACTATGCAAAAGAATGCAATTGTGTGGATCATAACAAATTATGTATAACTTTGAGAAAAATGGGAATTCCAGAACACTTAATTGAACTCATGAGAAACCTGCACATAGACCAGGAGGCTATCATTCAAACAGAACAAGGGGACACTGCATGGTTTAAAATCAGGAAGGGAGTGCATCAAGGTTGTATCCTTTCACCATACTTATTCAATTTGTATGTTGAGCAAATAATCCAAGAAGCTGACTATATGAAGTAGAACATGGGATCAGGATTGGAGGGAGACTCATTAACAAACTTTGATATGCATATGACACAACCTTGCTTCCTGAGAGTGAAGATGATTTGAAGCACTTACTGATGAAGATTAAAGACTACACTCTGTAGTATGGATTACACCCCAATATAAACAAAAATCCTCACAACTGAACCAATAAGCAGCATCACAATAAATAGAGAAAAGATTGGAGTTATCAGACTTCATATTACGTGGTTCGACAATCAATAGCAATGAAAGCTGCAGTCAGGACATCAGATGACGTATTGCATTGGGCAAATCTGCTGCAAAAGACCTCTTTAAAGTTGTGAAGAGCAAAGATGTCTTCTTGAAGACTAAGGTATGCCTAACCCAAGCCACGGTATTTTCAATTGCCTCATATGTATGTGAAATCTGGACAATGAAAAATGAAGACCGGGCAAGGGTTGATGCTTTTGAGTTGTGTTGGCAAAGAATGCTGAATGTACCATGTACTGCTAATAGAACTAACAAATCTGTCTTAGAAGAAGTATAGCCAGAATGCTCTTTGGAAGCAAGAATGGCCAGACTTCTTCTAACGTATGTTGGTCATGTTGTCAGAAGGGACTATTCTCTGGAGAAGATATCATGCTTGCTAAAGTGGAGGGTCAACAAAAAAGAGGAAGGCCCTCAACAAGTTGGATTGACACAGTGGCTGCAACAATGGACTCAGGTACACCAAGGATCGTGTGGCTGCCATAGGACTGAGCAATGTTTCGTTCTCTTGTGCACAGGGTGGCTATGAGTTGGAGAAGTGTTTACTTCACCTGACTACAACCACAACAACAAAACAAAAAGACCGAGCTGGAAGAAGTAAAGAAAAGAATGTCAGCTGATTGGTCCAATGCCCCATTAATTAATTAATTTTCCTGAAAAGGATGCTAGAAAAACAGTGAGAATAAAATTATCAATTAAATCATACAAGAAAAAAATACTCAGAACACTGATCCTTTAAACTGAAAAACTCTGCTAAAATACTCAAAAGTCAGTTAAAGAATTAATAACAAAAATACCCATTCCAATCATATTGAGACAGTCAGGCTGGACCAGGTTGGCAAAAAGTGCTTTGGAAAATTCGATACTTTTGAGATATAATAATTTATGAAATAGTTAGTTGCCTTAATCTTTAACAAACAGCCCTTCTTGACCACCTGCTGAAAACACTTTCTCACACAAATAGCCATACTCTTGATTGTAGGAACTTACTTCCCCCTTACGCTACTTTCAGGAACCAACAGATGCTGGGTAAATGCAGAACAAAGAAACATGACTGCTATGTGACTTTTCTGAAGTGGCAGTATTGAGCCAAAACCACCAACCAGGACTCCAGCCTTGTCCATTGAGAAAGTCATGTCAACCTCACACTGTGCAAGTGTCCTGGTGATGTTGCCTTCATTAAACAGAATGGACTCTGACTCCATCTTGGAAACTCAATGAGCACACACTTGTTTTACATATTCCCACCTTTTCCAAGAAAAGTCGGCCCATTCCATGCACATGTATAACTTTCCTATTGCCCCGAAACCTATAACACTCTGAAACGTCTCCTCTTGGAGAAAGTAGTTGCTTTGCTGCTCTTTCTTTTGCCCACACTGTCTCCATTTTTACTTGCCAACTAAAAATAAAGAAATGTGCTTGAGAAACTTTTGCCATCTCCAACTCTTCTTAGAAGAAATAGGCAAGGTCCCTTTGAGTACATCTAGAAAACTCTAGCTTTTCTGTAACAACATGATGGTAAAATTTTAGAACACAAGGAATAAAGTTCTCAAAGCACCCAGAGAGAAGAAAAATGATACCAACAATAATTAATCATAATGGTATAGACTTTCTCAGCAAGCATAACTGAAAGACAATGAACAATGGCTTGAGGTGAAAGGAATTCTCAAGGTGATAATAAAGCTTGATTCAAGGGCAGCAGGTAACCTCCCAGGGGAGAGATATCCCAAGTCAGATTGAAGTTTTTGTGGGTAAGATGATTAAATTGTTCAACAGAACTCAATTGTGTGGAAAACTCTTTTAGGAAGTGTTTTACAACTGTTGGAGTATAGGAAGAGTTACTGATGTGCTCCAAGAAAGCTGAGTCAATGATGGAAAGAAGCAATTGTTGTTTCAAACGGGGGAAAAAAAAGCTTTTGTAAACAAGCAAATATAATTACATTGCATTATTTGGCTAAAGACAAGGAGCCCTCGTAGCACAGTAGTTAAGCACTTGGCCACTAACCAACAAGACAGTGTTTCAAAACCACCAGCTGCTCCAAAAGAAAAAGATGTGGCACTCTGTTTCCATAAAGATTGGTGTTGTTGTTGTTAGGTGCCATAGAGTTGGCTCCAACTCATAACAACACTATCTACAACAGAAAAAAAAAAAAAAAAAAACACTGCCGGGTTCTGCTCCATCCTCAGAAACATTGTGATGTTTGTGCTCATTGTTTCAGCCAGTGTCAAGCCATCTCATTGTTGACTCTATTTTATCCTTTTTTGTTGACTGTTTTATCAAGCAGGATGTCCCTCCTGATAGCATGCCCAAAGCATGTAAAACAAAGTCTTACCATCCTTCTTTCTAAGGAGCATTCTGGCCATACTGGTTCCAAGAGAGATTTATTCCTTCCTCTGGTAATATATGGTGTATTCAATATTCATTGCCAAGACCATAATTCAAAGCATCAATTCTTCTTCAATCTTCCTTATTCAGTCCAGCTTTCACATGCATATTAAGCAATTGAAAATCCCATTGCTTGGGTCAGGTGCACTATAGTCCTCAAAGTTAAATATTCATTTTTGAACACATTAAAGTGGTCTTTTGCAGGAGATTTTCCCAATGAAATATGTCATTTGATTTCTTGAGTGCTTCTTCCATGGAAAGCCCATGGATTGTGGATCCAAGTAAAATGAAATCATTGAAAACTTCAATATTTTCTGTCTTTATCATGATATTGATTATTGGTTCAGTTGTGAGGATTATTGTTTTTTCTTTTGAGTTGCAATCTACACCAAAGGTTGCAGTCCTTGATCTTCATCAGTAAGTGCATTAAGATGGCTCTCTTTTCAGCAAGCAAGTTTGAGTCATCTGCATGTCACCAGTTGTTAATGAGTGTCCCTCCAATTCTGGCTTCATTCTTCTTTACATAATCCAGCCTCTCACACTATTTCCTCAGCACTCAGATAGAAAAGTGTGGTGAAAGGATACAACCCTGATATAACCTTTCCTGATTTTAAACCACATGGCATCCACTTTTTTTGTTCAAACGATTGCCTCTTGGTTTACAAGTTCTGCATAAGCATAGTTAAGTGTTCTGGAACTTCCATTCTTCCCAATGTTATCCATAATTTATTATGATCCTCATAGTCCAATGCCTTTGCCTGGTCAATAAAACACAGGTAAACATATTTCTGATATTCTCTGCTTTCAGTCACAATATGTCCTTGGAAATACTACTCTGTGCTATAGGGTAGCTACAAGTCAGGATTAACTCAACAGCAATAGATGAGGTTTGGGACTTATTTAGGGCAAGAGTAAACAGTATTTACATGGCACACACACACACACACACACACTATATATATATATAT
>NW_006921733.1:2561880-2592609 GCF_000298275.1 Orycteropus afer afer
ATGTTTACCTAATTGAGAGGTAGTTACACAGAGAGAGCACAATATGTGGAGAAGGGGTATGAAATATCCAGAATCTTGAGCAACCACCGTGAGAATAATAATCATTGTCATTGAGTCCCTTCTGACTCAGCAATCCCATGTATGCCAGAACGATGCTCAATATGCTTTTCAATGGCTGAATTTTTTGAAGTAGATGGCCAGGGCTTTGTTCTGAGGCACTTCCGAGTGGACACAAACTTCCAACCTTAATTTAGCCGCTGGCTGAGTCAACTCTTTATAACACCCAAAGTCTCCAATCATTATGGAAAGTCACTAATTAACTCCTAAAATTGAATCAAGACAGCAGAATATGCAAATTATTTTGAAATATTGATATAAAAATCAGAAGAAACAGCTGGAAAAGTTGAAAGTGGCTTCCTCTGTGAAAAAAAATTAAGAACAAGAAATTATTTTTAGTTATGTCTTAAAGGGTTCACAAATATAACAGAATAACAATTGATTTAAATGAGCAAAAGTGAAGTTTATCCAAATTAACGATATTTTCACAAGTGCTACTGCATCATACCTCTCACCTGTACAAAAGGAGCTACTGCAATTCACCAAAGACATTCTGGAAAGTGAAACTTTTATTCATTTTATGCAAAATCAAAAGCAATCTCCCCACTACCAATTTTTTTTAAAAAAGGCAGAAAGACAAGAAGAAAAAGTAACCCAAACATAGGTTCATTTTTTACAGCATGTCTAAGACTTTAAAAATGGGAAAAACAAATGTGCATTTGAAGAAGCCAGAGTCCTTCAGAGATGACCACTCCTTTGTGCTTGTTGTTTGAAGAAAGAAAAAAATGTTTTTGTTTTTGTTATTGTCATTACGTGCCATGAAGGCAACTCCAACTCATAGTAAACCTATAAACAAGGGAATGAAAAGCTGCCCAAGTCCTGCACCATTCTCACAATACTTGATATTCTTGAGCCCAAAATTGCAGCCACCGTGTCAATCCATCTCATTGAGGACATTCCCCTTTTTGTTGACCTCCTACTTTACCAAGCATGATATCCTTCTCCAAAGACTGGTCCCTTCTGAAAACACGACCAAAGGAGGTGAGGCAAAGTCTGGACATTCTAGCTTCCAAGGAGCATTCTGGCCGCACTTTTCCAGGACAGATTTGATCGTTCTTCTGGCAGTCCATGGGAGCTCTGGTGATATAGTGCTTAAGACATTTGACTGCTAACCAGAAGGCTGGTGGTTCAAACCCAACAGCCACTCCTCAGAAGGAAGGTTGGGCAATCTACTTCCGTAGTAATACCACCTTGGAAACCCAAGGAGGGGTCGCTATGAGTGGGAACCAACTCGAGGGCAAAGGTTTTTTTTTTTTTTTTTTTTTTCTGGAAGTCCATGGTATTTTCAGTATCCTTTGCCAACATCATAATTCAAAGGGATCAACTCTTTTCCAGTCTTCCTTCTTCATTGTCCAGGTTTCATATGCATATGAGGAGATTGAAAACACCATGGCTTAGGTTAGGCTTACCTTAGTCTTCGAAGTGATATATATTCTTCTTTACATGTCTTTTGAAGCAGAATTGCCCACTGCAATATGATGCCTGATTTCTTGACTGCTGCTTCCTTGCATGTTGATTATAAATCCAATAAAATGAAATCCCTCACAATTTCAGTCTTTTCTCCATGTATCATTACATTGCTTATTCGTCCAGTTGTGAGGATTTTTGTTTTCTTTATGTTAAGGTAATCCATACTGAAGGCTGTAGTCTTTGATCATTATCAGTAAGTGCTTCAAGTCATCTTCACTTTCAGTCGGCAAAATTGTGTTATCTGCATACCTCAGGTTGTTAATGAGTCTTCCTCCAATCCTGGTGCTGCATTCTTCTTTATACAGCCCAGGTTCTTGGATTATTTGCTCAGTATACAGACTGAATAAGTGTGGTGAAGGGATACAACCCTGATGCACACCCTTCCTCATTTTAAACCATGAAGTATCCCCTTGTTCTATTTGAACAACAGACTCTTGGTCTATGTACAAGTTCCTCCTGAGCACAATTAATTGTTCTGGAACTACCATTCTTTTCAATGATATCCATAATTCATTGTTATCCACACAGGGAAACATCTTTGCATAGTCAATAAAACACAGCTAAACATTTTTTTCTGATATTCTTCATTTTCAGTCAAGATCCATCTGACATCAACAACAATATCCCTTTTTCCACGTTCTCTTCAAAACCCAGCTTGAATTTCTTGAAGTTCCCTGTCAATATACTGCTGTAAGCATTTTTTAATTATCTTCAGCAAAATTACACTTGTGTGAGATATTCATGATATCATTCAATTATTTCCATATTCCATAGGATCATTTTTCTTTGAAATGGGCACAAATATGGGTCTCTTCCACTCAATTGGCCAGGTAGTTGTCTTCTAAATTTCTTGGCATAGATGAGTAAGCACCTCCAGTGCTACATCTGTTTGTTGAACATTTCAATGGGTATCCCATCAATTCCTGGAACCTCATTTTTTGCCAATTCATTCAGTGCAGCTTGGACTTCTTTCAATACCATTGGTTCCTGATCATATGCTACCTCCTGAAATAGCTGATTTTTTTTTTTTTGGGGGGGGGGAGTGTCAGTGTTTCTCCTGTGCTGCTCTAACAAATATACCAAAAGGGATGATTTAACAAATGATGATTTATTTTCTTATAGTGTAGGAGGCTAGAAATCCAAGTTCCAAGTGCCAAGTCTAAGAGCTGGGAGAAAGTTCCTCAACCTTGGGCTTCAGCTCTGCCTCTTGCTCTGGGCTCACTGAAGCTGGAGGCTTCTCTTGACTCAGTCAGCTGCTGGCTGCTGAAGCTGACAAGCCAAAGGTTGACAAGTAAAATGGCACAGTCTCAAAATTATCAAGCCACATGGCAGACCACTAATTCAAATCCATTAGCAGTCCTAATATCAGCAGACAGCATAGCAGACCACTGAGATGCAGCCTCAGCCAAAGGTAGGATCCAGATGTGTCAAAAGTTCCGACTTTCTCCAAGTTTCTCCTTATATACTGGAAGCAGACCACATCCCTAAGGCAGCTACTCATGGCAATTCCACCATGGAGTTGATTACTAGTCTAATCATGGGGAATAACTACATCCAGTGGCCCAGCCAAGTTGACACATAATCTTAGCTACCACATACATGGATCAGTTATTTTTAGTGCAGTGTATTATGTGTATTCATTCCATCTTCTTTTGATTTTCTCTGCATCATTCAATGTATTTTGTCCATACAATCTTTCAAAATTGCAACTCAAAGCTTGACATTTCTCTTCAGTTATTTCAGCTTGAGAAACCTTAATCATGTTCTTTCCTTGTGATTTTCTAACTCCAGTTCTTTGCATACTTCATTATAATATTTTACGTTTTCTTCTCAAGCTGAAATTTTCTGTTTAGCTCTTTTATCTCCACATTTCTTCCACTCACTTCAGCTACTTTCTGTTCAAGAGTAAGTTTCAGGGTCTCTTCTGACATCCATTTTGTTCTTTTCTTCCTTTGCTGTCTTCTTAATGACAATTTGCTTTTTTCACATATGATATTCTTGATGTCATACCACAACTCATTTGGTTTTCTGTCATTGGTATTCAGTGCATAAAATCTATTTTTCAGATGGTCCCTAAATTCATGTTGGTTATAATCAAGGTCATATTTGGCTCTCATGGATTTGTTTTAACTTTCCTCAACTTCAACTTGAACTTCCCTATGAGCAATTAATGGTGTGTTCCACAGTCAGCTCCTGGCTTTTTTTTTTTTTTTTTTGACTGATGATATTGAGCTTTTCCATCACCTCTTTCCACAGATGTAGTCAATCTGATTCCCATGTATTCCCTCTGGTGAGGTCCATGTTTATAGCCACTGTTTGTATTGCAAAAAAAAAAAAAAAAGGTATTTGCAATGAGTAAGTTCTTAGTCTTGCAAAATTCTATTATGCGATATCCAGTTTCATTTCTATCACCAAGGCCCTATTTTCTACCTACAGATGATTCTTTTTTGCTTCCAGTTTTCACATTCCAATCATCAATAATCATCAACACATCTTGATTGCATGTTTGGTCAATTTCAGACTGCAGAAATTGGTGAAACTCTTAAATTTATTCATCTTTGGTCTTAGTGGCTGGTGCATAAATTTGAACAATAGTAGTATTAATTGGTCTTCCTTCTAGATGTATGGATATTTTCCTATCACTGACAGCATTGTACTTCAGCTTATATCTTGAAACATTCTTTGTGATAAGGAGTGTAATGTCATTCTTATTCAATTTGTCATTCCCAGCATAGTAGATCATATGATTGTTTGATTCAAAATGTCCAGTAGCAGTCCATTTCAGCTCATTAATGTGTTCCATTTCATTTTTGACAACTTCCTATTTTTCTAGATTCATACTGTTCTGGTTACACAGTGTCACTCTGACAGGAATATACCAATGAGATGGCTTGAAGAAACAGGAATTTATTCTCTTACAGTTTGGAGGCTTTAAGTCTGAGTTCAAAGTGCCAGGCTCTAGGGGCTGGGTGAAAGCCCCTCAACCTTGGAGTTCAGCTCTGCCTCCGTCTCCTGGCCCACTGGAGCTAGAAGCTTTTCTTCAGACAGCTGCTGGCTGCTGAGATTGACAAGCCCAAGGTTGACAAGTTAAAAGGCACAGTCCCAATGTTACCAAACCACATAGCGAGCCATTAATTCAAGTCCATTGAAGGTCCTAAGCTTGGTACAGCATGGCAGGCTGCTAAACAACGACTCAGCTACATGCAGGGTACAAGTGTTCAATAAGCTAGAGACCATTCCCCAAGACTTCTCCTTATATACAGGAAGTAGACTACATCCCTAAGGCAGCTAGCTACTCAGCTGCTTGGAGTAGATTCCACCATGGAGTTGATTACCAGCCTCATCATGAAGAATAACTACATACAGCTGCCCATCCACTCAACCAGGCCCAGCCAAGTTGACACACAACCTTAACTACCACAATTTAACCCCTTGTCAACTTGGTACCTGTACAGATCTTCAGTGGGTAGCATCTGCACAGATCTCTCCCATTGGGTGGCTCCAGTCCCCTAGTCCCTGAGTGGCAACTTCAACCCTTGGCCTGGTGGGCCCCATTCCTCTCCTTCTTGGGCATGGCAGCTCTGCTCCCTGACTCTTGGGCAGCGGCTTGACTCCATCCCCATGTTCACATAAACAAGCAACCCAAAACTCCAGGACCAAGTTGGTGAAGGTCTGACTCTTTGAAACCTAGGGAGCTGTGGTGGTTCCATCCTCAAAGACTATGTTCATACTCTTGAGGCTGAGGCAGCTCTGTTTCCCATTTCTGTGATTTCTCTGCTTATGCCAATTAATGCCTGAGGGCAACCCACTCCACCAGGAAGCACTCAGCATTCTTTCTCCGTGGGCTGGCCAATCTGCTACTTCATCTCATGCTGGTCTCTTCCACCAATTAATGCCTGAAGGCAACCCACTCCACCAGGAGGCCACCTACCCAACAGCACCTGACTCTCCTCCATGGGCTGGTAACCCTGTTACTGTTTAATGCTGGTCTCTGGGCTCTGCTACTACCGCCTCTCATGCTGGCCTCTTGACTCTGCTGCTGCCATCTTTCATGTCACATACCAGAGTCCCTCTGCTGGCACCTCAGGCCAAGGATGCACTCCACTCCTATCCCCACATTTTAGGTATCTGTCAGAGCAGCATCCTACTCTCTCGGTACCATATTCTGTTTTGGTTACCTAGAGCTTCACTGACAGGAATATACCACCAATGGGATGGCTTGAAGAAACGGGAATTTATTCTTTTAGAGTTTGGGGGCTTTAAATCTGAGTTCAAAGTGCCAGGCTCTATGGTCTGGGTGAAAGCCCCTCAACCTTCAGCTTCAGCTCTGCCTCCTGGTCCAGGCCCACTGGAGCTAGAGGCTTTTCTTCACTCAGACAGCTGCTGGCTGCTGAGACTCACAAGCCCAATGTTGACAAGTAAAAAGACACAGTTCTGATGTTACCAAACCACACAGCAGGCCATTAACTCAAGTCCACTTAAAGTCCCAAGGTTGGCAGAGCATTGTAGGCTGATGAACAATAACACAGCTTCATGCAGGGTTCAAGTGTGCCATAAACTAGAGACCATTCCCCAAGGCTTCTCCTTATATACAGGAAGCTGACCACATCGCTAAGGCAGCTACTCAGCTGCCTGTAGTAGATCTCACCATGGAGCTGATTACCAGTCTCATCATGGGGAATAACTACCACCAGGTGCCCAGCAGCTCAAGCAGACCCAGCCAAGTTGACATACATATTTAACTACCACAGTGACCGTACCTGATATTTGAAGTACTGGTGGCATAGCTCCAGCATCATAGCAACATCCAAGCCTCTACACTATGACTAACTGAGAGAAGAGTGGTGGAAAGAAATCTATTATTTTAAAAATGGTGGATCACAGAATTTCCAATCTTGTTTGCCTTGTTGTAGAGCAAAGTGGCAGGGTCTGATTTAAATTAAAAATAAAGAGCTTCTATTGAAGAGCAAGGCAATTTGCAAATTGAGAATCACAAAGTCCAAAGGATTCCAAACTCAGTGCTCCTAGGAGACAGTCCAGAGAGTCTATGTACAAAATATAAGGAAACTGAATAAAAATTCAGTGATTGTTTAACATTTAAGTAATGGTTTTCTTATAACTAATGTTGTACTAACGGTTACAAAACTGGGTTATGGTTCACCTGATAGGAGATCTTATACATTTCTAAAGCTTTTTTTTTTGACTCAGTAATCATTAAATTGGATACATCTGGCCTGAAAAGAATCATGAGACCCTACTTACACACTGAAAGAAAGTCATGTGCAATTTTTATGTTTGTTTTCAATAATCATCTGTTCTGAGAATTGTTTGGACCTGGCTTCCTAAGCAGAAAACAAAACTTTTAAGTAAGTAAAATTTTCATTGTTTTCTGCAATTGTTTACAAAGTAATTTTCTCAGAGTACAGTGGAGCTAGAAGAGTATCAGGCTACGTTCCTGATGCAGAGGTTAGTTCTGATTTTAAATGGAGTTTTAGCCTCAGACCTTAACATAGGCACCATTTCATGTCTGGAGCCTTCAACTAATTTGGGGTGCTCTAACCCAGGCTGTATATAATAAATTAGGCTCCATTATGCAGGAAGGATGTATACAAGTTGCTTATAATATCTAATATTAAGTGGACACTGATCTAATTATTAAATTAAAAGGAAAATCTCATGACTCTTCTATTATATAACTGAAGGTTTCAACAATTTTAAGTGTAACTTGTTTCCAAGCCAAGAGCTAAAGCAATAGGGCAGTGATATGGTACTAGATTCCTCTTTTCTACTTTAACCTTCAATCTTGTTCTCATCTCCCTACATACATTTGGGAATTTGGTCTGGGTTACTGAGTTGAGCCACACTTTGTCCCAATATTCCAACTGTGTCCACATACATACTGATTGATAGAAAGGAGAATCTGTTCAGGTAAGGACCTTGCCTTTTCTTTAGCTTACCCTGAAATGACCTGCTGCCTCCTTCCCATGGCCTTCACTCCACACTCCGTTCATAAATTCCTATTTATGAATTTCATTTCAGTGTTTATATGGAATCTTTTTCATGGACTACTTTCTTTTGCTGCAATCCTTTCATGAATTTACTTAGTCTTTGCTATAACAGATATTAAAGAGAAAAAGTAATAGCAAACATCTTACTCTGATTTTGTTTTTTTATTAAACACAAAACCAAATATTAACCATAAAAAAGCCTAACATAAACTGCAAACACCTTGCCTCCCCGCCACAAACACACACACAGGAAGCTGCTGTACAGGAAAACAAATTTGTCTTTCCAGTAAAAAAGGATAGTCAATAACAAAGCCATGATTTAATGAAAAGACCTAATTTAAATTTCAAAAGGTCTCATGGCTACAGGTGGATTAAAGGCCACTTTTTTGCAACTAAGCCAGAAACCACTTTGTAAATGGATATCAGTTGATCTCAGTAAAAAGGTGGTGGCAAGATTCAATTAATCAAATTAAGATTAGGCTATGGCTGGTTTTGTATTCTTCTTCCTCCTCTTCCCTTTATAAGCTTCAGTGTAACTAGCCTACATCGAGCCATTTGCTTTTTTGTTATCATCAGAATGGTCTCCTTACATGCATACAGAATAATAGCTCAGAATAAACCTTATGTTTCGATTTCTTTTTTCTTTTTTTTTTTTAACACATGGAAAGGATAATCTATTTGTTCAGAAGCCTTTATTTTGTACACTCCAAGTGTGACAATATGCAATTGATCAGTGATGCCCATAGAAATGAATTCATGTTATTGTTGTTGGTAAGTGTAATCCAATTGGTTTCAAATTGTAGTGATCCTATTGCAACAGAAGAAAACACTGTCCAGTTCTCTGCCATCCTCACAATCCTTGCTATACATGAGCCTGTTGCAGCAACTTTGTTAATCCATCTTGTTGAAGGTATTTATTCCCCTTTTCTGTTGACCCTCTTAGTTTACCAAGTATGATATCCTTCTCCAAAGACTGGTCCCTCCTGATAACATGACCAAAGTACATGAGATGAAGTCTGGTCATTCTTGCTTCTAAGAAGCATCCTGGCTGTAGTTCTTCAAAGACAGATTTGTTTGTTCTTCTGGCAGTCCATATCCTTCACCAACACCACAATTCAAATGTATCAGTTCTTCTACAGTCCTCCTTATTTATTGTTCAACTTTCATAAGCATATGATGCTACTGAAAATACCATGGCTTGGGTCAGGCACACCTTAGTCTTCAAAGTATCTTTGGTTTTTACCACTTTAAAGAAATTTTTTGCAGCAAATTTCTCCAGTGTGATTTTTTTTTTTTTTGGTGGACACAAGTAAAATGAAATCCTTGACAACTTCAATCTTTTTTCCACTTATTGTGATGTTGCTTATTGGTCCAGTTATGAGGATTTTTTGTTTTCTTTATTTTGAGGTTTAATCTATACAGATCTTTCTTCTTCATCAGTAAGTACTTCAAGTCTTTTGTGCTTTCAGCATGCAAGGTTGTGTCATCTGCATATCACAGGTTGTTAATGAGTCTTCCTTCAATCCTGATGTCATGTTCTGCTTCATATAGTCCAAAATTAATTGCCGTTGAGTCTCTTCCACCTCATAATAACTGTCATTGGGTTTCCAAGTTTGAAAATATTTACAGAAATAGATTGCTTCATCTTCCTCCTGCAGAGCAGCTGGTGGGTTTGAACTACTGACCTGGTGAGCAGCCAAATGCCTTACTCACTATGCCACCAGAGCTCTTTTCATATAGTCCAGCTTCTCAGATTATTTGCTCAGCATACAGATTGAATAAGTATGGTGGAAGGATACAGCCCTGATGCACACCTTTTCTAGATTCTATAGTTATATTCTTGTCAGGAGGTGGCACAGGAACAATGAGTCTAAGATTATATAATAATATAATAAATGCTATGAAGGAGGACCAATCAGACCATGGAGCAATGTATGCTAATGTATGCTAATGTGCCAGGACATGTAGTGCCAACTCTCTGACATCTGGTTTAAAATCTGTCCAGCACTGACTTCAGATTTTTGTAGGAGTTAAAGCGTTAAAGGAGAAAAAGAGCAGCAAGTGCAGTTGGCCCAGAATCCACACACAGCAACCTTCAGGTACTACATTCTCTCCAGTGTTCTAGGTAGAGAGCATCAGCAATCATGTAAGGTCCTGGCTTTGGTGGCATGGAATCAGCACTTTGAGAAGGCTTCTATTGTGGACTCCTGAATCTTAAAGGACAAAGGCAAGTGGGCTGCTCAGGCAAAGACTCCTGTGCTAAGGTAAAGAAGGGATAACATGCCACAGGGGTTTTCAAATTTGTGTCAGAGCTGAATTTTGGTGGATAAGTGGCAAGAAGGGAGGTTCCATTCAGGTAATGGATGTCTTATGTGTCCTGACAGGACTTAGGGCTTTTTCTGAGAGAAGAGGCAAGTGTGTATCATGACAACAATTTACTGAGAAAAGGAACTCAGAGGAAGGCAGGTCTCCATAGCACCATCATCATAGCCACTGTAGTCATCCAGGCAACAAAGGATGAGGGCTTATGCTAGGACAGGAAGGCTAAGTGTGGAGGAGAGCATACCTTCAGAAGAATTTGGTTGTCTAACTGTAGACAGTGTGACCTATTGGAGCTGGTTGAGGAGGAGTAACCTATGATTAATTCAAGTTTCATAAAGTGGAAAACAAATTTAGAATATTATATCCTAGAGGACATAACTGGAAAATACCATTAGTTTTTCTTTCTTTAAAATAATTTATGTCCATTTCCACAGATGAAGAATCTGAGATAGCTAATCTACAATCAGTTTACAAGGGCACGTTTGCCTGAAGATCCTCTCTATTGCATATGGCTGGGACCAGACTTCACAGCTCTCATACAGACACTGACAAAACATAAAAAACCATACAGACTATACACTGCCACATTGTATCCTACACACTTAAAGCCTACACTTTATCCCTTAATGCTACTGAAATCACTTTAAATTATATTCAGATATTATTTGGGGCTCTTGTTGTTGTTATTGTTATATGCCATCAAGTCAAACCCGACTCATAGCGACCTCTCTTTGGGTTTCCAAGGCAATATCACTACGGAAGTAGATTGTCCCATCTTCCTTCTGAGGAGTGGCTGGTGGGTCTGAACCGCCAGCTTTCTGGTTAGCAGTCAAGTGCCTTAGCCACTATGCTACCAGAGCTCCATTTGGGACTCTTAGAACATGCAATCAAAAAAAAAAAAAAAAACTCCTGGAAATCACTCTTTCAGAGTTTATGTAAGTCAATTTCACATTCATTGTTAATCATGGAACTAATTACAAATTTCCACTCTTTAAAGACCAATCTAAATGATTCCCTGGTGCAAAAGTAATTTTGACCAATGAAGTTTTGCAGAGCCTTTAAAAACACGAAATGTTTAATCATTGTATCCATATTTAACTCATGATTACAGCACCCTTCTCATGTGCATTACATCTCTGGAGCAAAGATTGAGACTGTGGTTACTTTTGCCTCAGGACCTTACATGATTGCTGAACACTCCAGAACACTGGAGAGAATGTAGTACCTAAAGCTTACTATGTGTGGATTCTGGGTCAACTACAATTTCTGATCTTTTTCTCCTTTAACTCTTTAACTTCTACAAGAACCTGAAGTCAGTGCTGGACAGATTTGAAACCAGACATCACAGAGTTGGCATTACGTGTCCTGGCACATACAATTAGCATGCATTGCTCCATGGTCTAATTGGCCCATTAAGATAATTCTCCTCAAATATCTAGACTAATTATTGGACAGCTTGAGCTACAGTGAGGAAACTGCTAAACAGATAGCAATGGTTCACAGCAGTTCCTTAGCTACTTATGTGAATAGACTGTCTTCATGTGCATAAGAACAGTGACTTGGGTAATTAGTCCTTCTCCATTCATTCAAAGAGGCTGTACCTATCACATATTTTTTCCTCTGAAGTTTATTCAGTAAGGTTTCCCTAATTAAGATCGGTTGTTAATTCATTATTTATTTAAACAGTACTACATACACACACATAGGGAGCTTTCAGAAATGCAAGCTGGTTCCAGAAGAGAATGTGGAACAAGGGATGTCATTGCTGATATCAGGTGGATCTCAGCTGAAAGCAATTGTTGTTGTTGTTGCTGTTGTTAGGTGCCATCGAGTCAAGAATATCAGAAAGATTTCTGTATTTTATTGATTACGCAAAGGCATTTGACTGTGTGAATCATAACAAATTATGGATAAAATTCCAACAAATGGGAATTCCAGAGTACTTAATTGTGCTCATGAGGAACGTGTACATAAACCCAGAAAAGAACAAGTGGCTACTGCATGGTTTAAAATCAGGAAGGGTGTACATCAGGATTGTATCCTTCACCATACTTATTCAATCTTTATGCTAAGCAAATAATCTGAGAAGTTGGATTATATGAAGAAGAACACAACTTCAGGATTGGAGGAAGAACCATTAATAACCTGCAATATGTGGATGACACAACCTTGCCTACTGAAAGTGAAGAGGACTTAAAGTATTTACTGATGAAGTTTAAAAACTAGTTTTCAGTATGGATTACACCTCAACATAAAGAAAACAAAAATTCTCCCAACTGGACCAATAAGAAACATCATGATAAATAGAAAAAAAAAAATTGAAGTTTTCAGGGAATTCATTTTACTTGGATCCACAATCAACACACACAGAAGCAGTAGTCAAGAACTCAGATGTCTTATTGCACTGGGCAAATCTGTTATAAAAGAACTCTTTAAAGTGTTAAGAAGCAAAGATGTCACTTTGAAGGCTAAGTTGTGCCTGACCCAAGCCATGGTATTTTCAACAGCCTCATTCTACTTCTGTAGTGATAATGCTTTAGAAACCCAAGAAGGGGTTGCTATGAGTCAGGTCCAACTCGATGGCACATAACAACAGTAACAACAACAACATATTCATATGAAAGCTGGAAAATGAATAAGGAGGATTGAAGAAGAGTTGATGCCTTTGAACTGTGGTGTTGGTGGAGAGTACTGAAAATACCAAGGAATGCCAGAAGAATGAACCAATCTGTGCCAGAAGAAGTGCAGCTGGAATGTTCCTTGGAAGATAGCATGGTCAGACTTCATCTCATCTACTTTGGCCATCTTGTCAGAAGGAGCCATTACCTGGAGAAAGATATGCTTGACAAAGTAGATGGTCAGTGAAGAAAGGGAAGCAGACCCTCAACAAGATGCATAGACAGAGTGGCTACAATGATGGGCTCAAACTTAGCAAGGATTGTGAAGATGGCACAGGATCAGGTAGTGTTTCATTCTGTTGTATATTGGGTCACTACAAGTCAGAGTCAACTCAATAGCACCTAACAAAAATAACACCAACACCAACACACACACAGAAACACAGACACACACACACACACCCCCCTCAATTAACTTCATCAAAATCAGTAACAGAGAAGGGGCAGCTCTGCCAATATAGGCAACTTAATTTCCCTTCACCATCGCTGAAAACTTAATTTCCTCATCATTGTTATTAGATTTTACAATGAGAGATTTTAGAGAATATTACTGACCTTGATTTATGTGGTGACTATAATGATGAATGCTCTCACATGCTTTGGAAAATCAGTTCTAATGAGGGAAACACCATTAATACACTCCTGGAAATGTGGGGTTTTTTTTGTTTTGTTTTGTTTTTCCAATTGAATGAGAAATAGCCCTCAGAATTGCAACACACACTTCATTCCAGGAAGTTTTGTTCTTGAAGAGAAAATTGTTGTGTCATTGTGTCATGTGCTTTACTTTTAAGTTTAAACTAACTGCTCAGTACCAAATCTGAGTACAATAAGATCTCGATGGAGGGCTAGACCAAGAAGAGTAGCAGAAGTCCAGGAAGGCTGCCTGAAGAGGGGCTTGAATGAGGGCTTCAAAACTGGGTCCATGTGTGGTCATTTTGAAGAAGACAATGCAAAGGTGGAGTACAAGAATTCAGGCAAGGATAGGAACAAGCTGGAACCTGGTGTGGTCAACATAGTGCTTAGATGACCAGGGTAGAGTGTGGGCACTGCATGTACATTGGGTGATCCATCCAGAGTCCCTAGAAGACAAGCAGAGGGTGATCTTGAACTGAGCAGACAATACCTATGGTGTTGGTCTTGAAAAGGAGTGACACTAACAAAGTGTGCTTTTAGGAACACTCCTCAGAAGAGAATTGGATGTGAGAGAAGCCCTTACAATATGGTGAGAAGAGGAAGAGGCAGACGTTATGTCTCAAAATCCTTGGGAATCTTGAGGACCAATTCTGGGCTCAGTAGCTGGTACCTCTTTCATTTATATTTGTTAAAGTCAATGACATACATTTCCAATCTTGTCTCAGCATGTAACGAGTAATAATAGCCAGTCATCATATTTACAGCCAATGTCATTACTTAACACTAGCAATTCCCTAAAGAACAAAATGGATGAGATGTGAGACAGCTCATTCTGATACCAGTGGATAAGTTCAGATATGTAAAATTTGCTTTTCCTCTGGTATTGAGAGGCAAATAGCAAAAGAAGGCCTTAAGAATCAGGAACAAATGGTGCCAAAAAATAATCCCCTTGTTTCACTAGTAAAGATAACTTGATTATCTGCTATTAAATTCTTAAAATACAAGTAAATCAAGGAATTCTAAATACTTGCACCTCTGTGAAAAATTTTCTTCAGTTGCTGATATATATGGGCCTTGTTGAGATATGAAATGTGGTTAATATATACTCTAAGCATAGAGATTATTGTCAATGAAAACCTCTTATTCCACTCAGGCTCAATTGCATTTGTAGCTTGTAACAATTTTTAATTCACCTTTCCATGTGAAAATTTCAAATAGATTGTCAGGAATTGTCTTATGAAGAAAAGCTCCATTGTCAATAAATTAATAAAAAACTCTCTCAAATAGGTTTGTATTTAGATTTCACATCAGAAAGAAAATTATGAACTTGGAAGCATAACAGCTAGCCTTTGTTGATATGAAAGCATTACATCAGGAGTCCCTTCCAAAGGTGCCTAAGGCTTAAAGTGGAGAACAGTAAGGGGAAATTCTTAGAGTTTATGGTTAAGAAATAACAACTCATCGGTCACCTTAATGAGACATGTATGTGTGACTACAGGATATCACCCTCAACCCTGAGAGTGGAGTCACATAGCCTTACAGGACAAGAGGTTCTGATCAACCAGAAAAATACTGTAAAGAACCTGGAAATTCATGAGCACTAATCCAAGACATAGGAGCTCTGGTAGCATAGTGCCTAAGGCACTTGACTGCTCACCAGAAGGCTGGCAGTTCAAACCCACCAGCCACGCCTCGGAAGGAAGGTTGGGCAATCCTACTTCCATAGTGATACTGCCTCAGAAACACAAGGAGGGGTTGCTAGAAGTCAGGGCTGACTCGACGGCAAACAACAACAACAATCCAAGACATATATTTTTAAATAATAGGTTCACTATTATTATTCAATATGTTAATTTCTCAATAGACTGGCAGAAAGGGCAGTATTTCTTAAACAGAGAATAAGGTCCATGTTAATATTGAAACATGGTCATATTCATTTTTCTCTTATAGTTTTGGGGAAAAACCTTAGCAGAATGGCTTCCTGCTATAGCAACCAATGCATTAATTATTGGTATCACTTAAAAAAGCAGATCCCACAGACTCTCTGTTTACCTTGTTATGGTGAGAAACCAGTAAAAGAGACAATATAATCTTCTCACACTCGATCCTTTCTAAAGAAAAAAAAACTTCCAAAACATCCAATACTGACTTAAATTAGTTTTAAATTTAACTATAACATAGTGCCTAAGGCACTTGACTGCTAACCAGAAGGCTGGTGGTTCAAACCCACCAGCCACTCCTTGGAAGGAAGGTTGGGCAATCTATTGCCATAGTGATACTACCTCAGAAACCCAAGGTGGGGTCACTATGAGTTGGATCCAACTCCACGGCAGTGAGTTTGGTTTTTTGGTTTGAAAATAGAAACATAATAGTTGTTATAAACTCCATATCTTCCAATTATCATACTATAAATTTAAAATCATAAATAAAATATAAAACTCAAAATCAATTTTGAAAATCAAATTAACAGCATAAAATATTGAGATGCTTGATACTGTTTAGTTGACAGTAATTTACAGCCTGTAATATGAAAAGTAAGGAAATCCCAGAGCCAGATAGCTTACCCACAAAGAAATCCCTTACATTCTCCAAGACTTAGGTTTTTTAACCATTAAATAGAGATAAAGCCATCCTTGCCTGCTTCATGTTGTTATTGTAAGGATCTAACAAAAGAGCTTGCATCAAACTATTCTGCTATACAAATTCTCAAAGTTACATTTACATGGTTTAAGCAATACCTTTCTCCAAATATTTAAGATATCAGAGACATATCAATGTAACTGATGACACATAGGGAGAAGAATTGGCCTCTAGGAGAATCCTGAAGTGGCTGTAGTCAAGCTCAAGATACAGCAGATGCTGCTTGCCAGACAGTTAACAGCATGGGCAGAAAACATGCCTAATAATTCTCCAAAAAACATGCTTCTGTAGTAACCTTCTGAGCAATTATTTCAGTCAATCTAAGATATTTGTGATAAGATTAAAACATCTGTTCACATCTCTAGAAGAAAACAGATGGGAAGATTGGTAAAGTTAAGGAGCTCAGTCACAACCAGCATATTCCTTCCATAGGGAGGAACCAGAGATCCAGAGAGGGCCAGTCCACCACTCTACTCCCAAGCACCCAAACATCATCACTGCCCTTGTAGTCTCCTCCATCAGATGTGGACAACATACATTCATTATAACCAACCTTATTTTCAAGGAAGAAAAAGAGTTTCCTTCTCTATGTCATTAGATATGTATTAATTTTATCCTCTTTCATATTCAAGTTAAACAATTACTTCTCATTTTATTCTCTTTTATCAACCAATGATACATAGAGTCTTCTTAATCAGCCTCCACTTGGCCAACTCACTGTATTGACCAACCTCTCCATGCCTCTATGGTCACTGGTACACTTCTTGATGCCAGTGTTGAAGCACCTATTGGTCTCCAAAGCCTATCAGCTGAGGGATTATATTCCTACTGAGAGTTATATGGTTTCCAAATCTGCCAAGACTAAAGATATCTTTTAATCGTAATTATATAAATTATCACTTAAAATGTTGGTGTTGTTGTTAGGTGCCCTAGGGTTTATTTTGAATCATAGCAACCCCATGTGACAGAGTAGAAATGCCCCCATAGGGTTTTCTAGGCTGTAATATCTACAAGAGAAGATCACCAGTCTTTCTCCAGCATTGGTTGGTGTGTTCAAACTGCCAACTTTTCAATTAGCAACCAAGCATTTAACCATTACACCAGCAGGGCTACTTTTATTTAAAATAAATGTGAGCAAAAATGAAAGAATGATATCATTAAAAACTGAGTAATATTTAGTGGAAAACTTAATAATATGTCACCAAGCAAGCACTGACTAGTAGGTGTTGGCTAGACAAAAATAAAGGATTGCAAGGTCTGGGATTCTTAAATTTTAACACTACACTTAAAATTCATAGAAAAAAACTGTAATTTCTTGGGAAAAAAAAAAAAAAAAGATATTACCTCCAACATAACCTATACTCAGGAACAAGCCATGGTTCCTATATCACTTGTGAGGTACTGCTTATACTTCACATGTCAGTGGTCTCAAACACCATAGGCTGTTTCCCAATGATGATCCATGTCCTCCTTGGAACCCAGGCCTAACACACCACTCTTTCTGAACCTGGGTCAATGGATCAGCCCCCATCATGTAAGGTTCTTGCCAGGCAAAAGAGTCTCCAACTGATGATTGCATGCTGTAATCTGAAAGTGACATCAATCATTGGTCTGAACTAGGTCCCTGACCTCACTCAATTTTAAGAGTCTAGGAAATACAAGGTTGGGCAATCCTACTTCCGTAGTGATACTGCCTCGGAAACCCAAGGAGGGGTCGCTATGAGTTGGGGCCGACTCGACGGCACATAACAACAACAACAACAGGAAATACAATCTTACTGAAAATTGAGAAAGCAAATAGTGAACAATATATTGTGATTGACAACACCCAGGTTAGCCAAGTTTGAGGTTAAGGCACATTCTTCCAGATTGCCAAGTTTGCCGAGTCCCATGTTCAGAGTATCTCAGGTACACCTTCTGTTCTGATTAGCTGGCTCCAAATTTAGAAGTTCCCCCTACACACTCAAGTTCAGCAATTCACATGAATAACTCACAGAGCTCATGGAAAGCAGTATACATAAAATTAGAGTTTTAATATAGCAAAAGGATAAAATCAGAAATAGGCAAAGGGAGATATGTATAGGGTGACATCTGGAACTGGGATAAATTCAAACACAAAGTTTCTGTGACCTCAGGGATCTGTCACCTTCCTGGTGTAGATATTTGACATCACACATGACATATTGCCAACCCAGGAAGTTCACATGAACTTCTCCAGTTTAATGTTTTTACTGAGGTTTTTTTATATAGACATGATGTACTGAATCAATCTCCATCCACTTCTAGGAGCTCAGGGTGATATTAAATGGCTAACAGCCCCAAACCTATAATCATGTAGTTGATCTTTCTGGTGTGGCCAACCCCCCTCCTGAGTCACTCATTCACTTAAAATATCAGGTGTGGCATGAAGGACTAATAACAAAGACATTCAGGATATTCAAAGGATTTAGAGGTTACCTCCCAGGAACTGAGGACAAAAGTCAACCAATTCTTTATTACAAGAACACTCTCATCACTCTGCCTTTTCCCACTCTTTGAGACTCTGAATTTGTACACTTCTTTTAGTTCCTTACATTTCTACATGCAAACACTTTTCTTTTTCTTTTTTAATTGGATCACCTGTTTCTTTTACTATTTTGTCAAATCCAGTGAATACCGAGTGTTGTATGCTACTGACCATCAAATTTCCACTTTCTCCCTTGGCCATGAGGTTTGTAGATACCAGATTTGCCTTTTAAGTTACTGTTCAGCAAACTGAATGTTTTATCTGTAACATGGATCACACTGCCCTCTGTCCCTGTGAACAGTCAATTTGCCATCCAGTATCTGCCCCAAAATCAATGCTACATATTTCAGATTTTAGATTATTGCATAATCCATTCTAGTATAAATTTTTTCTAAATTTTATTTATGTTGTTGTTGTGGTTAAAAATATACATAACAAAGCATATACTACATCAACAGTTTCTGACTGTACAGTTTCATGGCATTGATTACAATCTAAGTTATGTAACCATTCTTACCCTCCATTTTTGAGCTGTTCCTCTCTGATTAACATAAACTGAATACCCTTTAAGATTCTTATCTAATATTTCAATTTACTGTTCTCAATCTGACCTCATATTGCTGCTGTTGTTGTTATTTGCTGTTGAGTTGGACCTAACTCATAGTGACCCCTCCTTGGGTTTCTGAGGCAGTATCACTATGGAAGTAGATCATTCAACCTTCCTTCTGAGGAGTGGCTGGTGGGTTTGAACCACCAGCCTTTTGGTAAGCAGTCAAGAGCCTTAGGCACTGTACTACCAGAGCTCCTCTGATCCCATATAGATAGTTCTTAAAAGAGTACAATACTCAAAGCAGAACTCTGGTGGCATAGTGCCTATGGCATTTCATGTTAACCAGAAAGGCTGGCGGTTCAAACCCACTAGCCATTCCTCTGAAGAAAGGTTGGGCAATCTATTTCCATAGTGATAGCACCTCAGAAACCCAAGGAGGGGTCACTATGAGTTGGATCTGACTCCACGGCAGTAAGTTTGTTTTTTTTTTTTTTTTTGGTTTTTCTAATTAAGTGAAATTATTGTTCAGTTTTAAGATAATTTCAGGGAATATTTTTGGTTTGAGGTTTAAAGATCATCTCAGGGCAATAGTTTCAGGGGTTCATCCATGTTCCATGGCTCCAGAAAGTCTAGATTTCATAAGAATTTGAAATTCTGTTCTGCATTTTCCACCTTTTACTCAGGATTCTTCTACGGAATCTTTGATCAAATTGTTCAGTAATGTTACCCAGGGACCATCAAGTTATTTTGGTCTCAGGGCAAAGTAGGCAGTTGTTCATGGAGGCACCTAGCCACTCATTCCACACACTCCTCCTGTTTCTGACTCTCCTTCTTCCTCTGTTGCTTCAGGCAAACAGAAACCAAATGCTGTGCCCTGAATGCTTTTGCAAACTTTTAAGATCCCAGGTACTTCGCAATAAACTAGAAGGTAGAACAAATGCCCTAAACATGTTGTTAAGATAATTGACTGGTATCTCCCATGAAACCATGACCTTAAACCTCGAAACAAAGGAACCAAATGAGGTATTTGGTTGTACATAAGCAGCCTCAGGATACTGCCTCGGAAACCCAAGGAGGGGTCGCTATGAGTCGGGCCGAGTCGACAGCAAATAACAACAAAAACAAGCAGCCTCAGTAGCTACTTTTTTTTTGGGGGGGTGTTGTTGTAAACATCTATCAGGTTTTTGCCAATTCAACTCTTTAGCGATGTACAACTTATTGGCAGCAATTATAATCACCTTTACCATCCTACTCTTAATTAGTGTGATATTTCTATCATCATTAACCTTCCTTTTCCCCCTCCCTCCCACGACTGATAACCACTAATAAAGTTTAGTCTCTGTACATTTGCCTTTTCTTATCTTTTTCTATAAGTGATATTATACAATGTTTGTCCTTTTCTCATTGGCTTATTTCTTTGAGCATAATGATTTCAAACTCCATCTAGCACAAACTTTTTTCTTTTTGAAAGAAAGAAGTCAATATTTTATTTAACTACATTCCTCATTTCAAACTTTTTTTTTTTTTTTTAATTGTGATTGGGTGAAAATCTGCAGAGCAAATTTACTTTCCATACAGCAGATCACATATGCTTTGTCTCATAACATTGACTACAATTTACCCCAATGCAACAGCTCCCCTGTGTCCATCTGCAGTGTAGTAAATTACTTAGTGTGGCTTTTCTACCCATAAGTCTTTATAAACTCCAAGGTGGGATTTTCTATGGGCAACTGAGGAGCTCCTGATTGCTGAAGCTATCCACCCGGGTTATTTCTGTTGGGAGCGGCACAAAACAATGTTCTGGGAGGTTCCCACTCTCTCTCATGTGCTTAGAGTTCTGATGCCGTGATTGGCTAGTTTGACCACCCTTCTGGGCTCAAAAGGAGGCCTCCTGGAGGTAGAACTCCCTCTGACTGCTGGTTGAGGAAGACGTGCTGCTGAAAGGGACATGCGCTCCTGAGACACGTGCTGCTGGGAAAGAGACACCGGAGACACGCATTGCTGAGTGAGACACCAAGGGAGCAGCACTGCTGGGAAAGAGACTGTGAGAGACTGTTGGCTGAGGGACGGTGGGCTGGGAGAGAGACTGAGCATTCTTCCTGACCTTCAGTTGTAGCCTGGTGCTTCCCTAATAAACCCCATAATCTGTGAGTTCTGTGTGGCCACTGAAGCGAATTATCGAATCCAGGAGAGAGGTGGTGGGTGCTTTGGGAGGAACAGTTGGTGAAAGGGCTGGAGGGAGGCAGCATGTCTGGCCTTGTAGGAATAGGCCTTGGGTTACTGCTGGTAATCCTGTCTTCCTCTTGTGGGATTAGAGGAGGTCGGAACATGTGGCCTCCTTGCCGTTTTAGCAGTCCATCCCTCCAGGCACTCCTGCCCCCTGAGCTGTCTCCCTGTGCATAAACAGCCCTTCTTTCCCCTATGATTGTTCTCTCCAAGGAGTGTATCTACTTTAGGTAAATGTTCAACTCATATATCTGTCTTTTGTTTGTCTGGAAGCCACAGGTGTGGGTTCAAGTCCAGAGCTGAAAGCAGCTAGGGGCCATAGTCTCAGTGGTTCCACCAGGCTCTATCAGACCAGCCCACCTGGTCCCCCCTTTTTATTTTTTCCCCAAATGGTTTTGTTCTACATTGTTCTCCCTCTCTATCCAGGATCTCCTACATAGATCCCCCTCCAAGTAGTTGACAGTAGTAGCTGGGCACCATCTAGTTCTTCTGGTCTCATAGTTGTATAGGCTGTGGATCGCGTGGGGTACCAGTCACTAGGACTAATTGTTTCCATAAATCCTTGGTTTCCTTCATTCTTCTTTGCTTTGGATGAGGAGAGACCCATCATTGCATCTAAATGGATGTCTGCAAGATTTGAAAATCTCAGTCACTACTCACCAAAGTAGGAGGTGGAACAATATTTTGTGAAGTATGTTATACCAATTGAGCTTGATGTGTGAGGCCACCGGTTCAACTACTTGGTCCCTCTGGGTAGCTGGTTGTCACCAAAAGTGACTACAACCTTGTCCCTTAGCACAAATTTTTGAATTCATCAAAATGGGGTAGATTAAACTATGGTAAAAGCCAACTCTAAAATTCCAGTGGCTTAAACCAACAGATGTTTATTTTCCAGTCACTCTACATTGTTCACAGCAGGTTGTCAGAGTGTAGTAGCAGGGATGATGCACCACAGAAGGCTTGCATGAACAACTCTGTGTCAGGGCCTGGAAGTGATATATCTTTTCCATGGATAATCTATGATCTGACCTAGTAATGTGACCTCATTCAACCAATAAAAGAATGGTGGTCAGAAGACGGAGATCTGGAATTATATTGGAAACAATGCTATACAGGCATTCCCTGATCTATGACCTATTCAAGTTGCAACAAACATACTTACAACCTCTTGTTTTTATTTTTTTCTATTTTTGTACACCTTATCATTAGTAAATATGTTACAGGGCTTAATTTACTGATATTTTCATTCACAGATATTCAGTTTTATGATTTGCTGCTCAGAACACTGCCTGATTTATAAAGATACTGATATTAAAAGGCAATAATACTAACAGTCCCTGACTTATGATAGGGTTCCATAACTCCACTGGTAAGTTGGTTCTGACATAGGTGGAGTACTTTATTAGTTATTTATTTAGTTAGTTTTCATTATTATTTCACTTTGTTATCAGTATCTTTATAAATCCAATCTTCATTTGTTTTGGGAGGTTGGAAAACATTATACAAAAACATCTGCAGACTGAACATCTGAGAATGGTAACATCAGCAAACTACACACTGTAACACTGTGTGTACTAAAAAAAAAAATTGGATGGCCATAAGTGTAGTTCTTCATAACTCAAATGCATCGTAAGTTGGACTGCTTGTAATGAAAACAAAAAATAAAAGAGCTATTTGGCTTATGCCAGAACTGGTTTATGATAGGGTTGTAAGAATGGACCTCTGTTATAAATTCCTAGATTACAAATGAATTCTGTTCCTAAGTCAAATCTGTACTTGTGGTAGTTAAATTCATTTATCGACTTGGCTGGGGCTGGTTGAGTGGCTGGGAAGCTGTTGTTGTTGTTGTTGTTGTTGTTATGTGCCGTCGAGTCAAACCCGACTCATAGCGACCCCTCCTTGGGTTTCCGAGGCAGTATCACTACGGAAGTAGGATTGCCCAACCTTCCTTCCGAGGAGTGGCTGGTGCTAGTTATTCCCCATGATGAGACTGGGAATCAACTCCATGGTGGGATCTACCACAAGCAGCTGAGTAGCTGCTTTTGGAATGTATATAAGGAGAAGCCTTGGGGATAGTCTCTAGCTTACGGCACGCTTGGACCTGCATATAGCCATGTCAGCAGCCTGCCATGCTCTGCCGACCTTGGGACTTTAAATGGACTTAAATTAATGCCCTGCTGTGTAGTTTGGTAACATCGGAATTGTGCTTTACTTGTCAACCTTGGGTTTGTCAGTCTCAGCAGCCAGCAGCTGTCTGAGTGAAGAAAAGCCTCTAGCTTCAGTGGGCCTGGACCAGGAAGCAGAGCTAAACCCCAAAGTTGAGGGGCTTTCACCCAGCCCCTAGAGCCTGTTACTTTGAACTTAGACTTCTAGCCTCCCAAACTGTAAGAGAATAAACTCCTGTTTGTTCAAGCCATCCCATTTGTGGTATATCTCTGTTAGAGCAGTACTAGGTAACCAGAACTGTACTTAAGTCAGAAAAGTTAAGTGCGGTATGTTTCTAATATCAGTTAGTTAATATTTGTTTTAATATAATATGTAATGACTATTATATGCATAAAACCATTAAAGAAACACTCCTGGACACACTAAAGCAACTTTAACATAATAATACAGTAATAATAATAATATTTTGCTGTATGTCACAAAGTAGTACCTGTATGTTATTACACACCATTGTATATATCTCAAATTTTTATATAATAGGCCTTACAGGTGTTGGTTCATATCTATGTGCTGTATGTAAGTCAGACCTTCATAATCTAGGGACTGCCTGCACCACAATGAAAGATTGGTCAGTAGTTTTTTAAGTTAAATAATATGCGCATATACCTACTCAGACAGGACCTGGTTGGAAGTTCCACTATTGCCCATTTTTTGTGTAACTTTAAGAAAGTTACTTATCCTTTCTGTGTCCCAGTTTTCTCACCTGTAAACTGGAACAATGGCATTATTTACCTCCTGCAATATTTGTAAAGATCAAATAAGATAATGTGTCGAATGTTTTAAAGTGTGATTAAAAAACAAATATATTCTCAATTTGCCACTATTCATTGGTTTCAAGTTTTGCTGCTATATTAGTCTATTCACTTGAGATTCTGCTTCTCTGTTATCCCAATGGATTTAACCCTAGAGAAGACACTTAATTCCATTGCAATTAGTGATAACTATCTCCAATCATTACCTCTGCTGTGTCTCTAATGACAGCTCATCCTTTATATCATTACATATGATTTACAGAAAAGGCAAGTCATATGCCCTATTATTGTTATTGTTGTTAGGTGTCCTCAAGTCAATTCTGACTCACGGAGACCCTATACTGCCCAGTCCTGCACCATCCCCACAGTGACTGCTATGTTTGAGCCCATTGTTTCAGCCACTGTGTCCATCTCATTATCTGCCCTCAATTCTGTGAACGGACATTAAACTACAGAGGCCTGTTGCACTTGGTGTTTAAAATGGTTACAAGTAGGCTCTAGAACACATACATACAACTTACATGGCCCAGCCTTGTGATAGATGGGGCCATGTTGCTGTACAAGGTAAGCAGCCTGTCACCATGTTTAATTCTGAGAACCAGCCTCCCACTCAGGAGCACCATACTCCAGCTAATAAGGTTATTTATTGTCTTCAAATTACTTTTTATTACACAAGAGTAGTTGCAAAAATCAGTGATAGATTTCAGCTGTTTTCCTCAAAGGGGGGGGGGGAATTCTTTGGCCTCTCCTCAAACTAAATCTCTTTGGGATTAAAAATGAAGTGAAGACATTTTGGGATGCAAGCTGACTGCTGTCATTAAAAGCCAATGTCTGATGAGCATTTGAGGGGAAAAAAAGCCCACATTGACTAGTAATCAAGCTTAAGAATCATATTAGATGAAATTGAGATTTTTTTTAGAAAGCAGTAGCTATAATTAGAGTGAAAATGTAATTATAAGGCATCAAACAGGTAGTCTCAGAAACACTACTGAAAAAGAAAAAGGTAGGGCAAGCTTTCAAAATACATTTTTTCAAAGGATTCAGAACAGCTCCTCAGGGTTTTGCAGGGCCTGGAGGACTCTCAGCCTGTGTGCCTGAAGCAATGGCTCCAGTTGTGCATTAAGTTTGCTCACCCCCTACAGCGATTCCACCTGGGGATTCCCAGAGATGTCCTTCCTATGCCCTCCTTGCTTAGAGCTATTATCCAAAATGAGGCTCCCAGTCATCACCAAAGACTAATATACTATCATATCTTAAGAATTATTTCCTTCTCTTTTTCCCCCTAAATTTTATTTTGTTGTTGTTGTGAATATACAAAGCAAAACAAAAACCAATTCAAAAGTTTTTATGTGTATATTTTAGTGACATTGATTGTATTCTTCAAGTTTACAACCATCCTCATCCTTGTTTTCTGAGTTGTTCCTCTCTCATTAATATAAAATTACTGTCCTTGGAGCTCTGGTGATGTAGTGCCTAAGACATTTGTCTGCTAAGCAGTTCAATCCCACCAGCCACTCCTCAGAAGGAGTGGGCAATCTACTTCCATAGTGATATCGCCTTGGAAACCCAAGGAGGGGTCTCAATGAGTCGGATACCACTCAAGGGCAGGGAGTTTAAGATTCCTATGTAATCTTCTGAACTGCTATTGTAAACTGGATCCCATAAAGATAGTCTTGATAAGAGCAATATGATGAATGAAGGCCGACCTTTTCTCCTAATTAAGTTAAAGTATTGTTTGATTTTAAGATGACTTTTAGGGTTATTTTTCCATTAAAGATTTTTCTCAGGGCAATAGTTTTATGGGGTGCATCCAGGTTCCATGGCTCCAGAAAGTCTAGAGTTCATGAGAATTTGAAATTCTGTTCTGCATTGAGAATGATTTCCTTTTAATAAGACAAAATTGACAAAGCCCATAAAAATTCAGCAACAACGATAGGACTTCAGCAATGACATATTGTTTGGAGTATATCATGAGCAACCTCCTTTCTCCAACTACCCTCCTTTCAGATCATAACATGCAGCAAGGTGTCTATCTTGTCTATGTGTACAAATGGCTCTGCTCCAGATGCTTAGCGGATGGCTAGTTTATGTACAGCTTGAACTACTGTTTTTGGTTCAGTCCAAATGAGCATATTAAATGTTGGTGATTCCTTGGTAGAATTCCCACCAGTCATGTTGGAAACCTGGATTCAATCCCTGGTCAATAAGCATCATGCATAGCCACCACCCATCTGTCACTGGTGGTTTTTGTACTGCTATGATTCTGAACAGATTTCAATAGAATTTCCAGACTAAAATGGACTAGGTAGAAGGGCCTGGTGATCTACTTATAAGAATCAGCCAACAAAAGTCCTATGAATCACAACATTCCAGTCTGTGACCAATCATAGGGATGGCACAGGACCAAGCAGTGTTCTGTTTTGTTGCCATAATTCAGGGACCAACTCCATTGTAACTACAGTAACAAAGTTAGAGTAATAATCCCTCACAAGGCTGAAGGGAGGATGCCAGAGATAAAAGTGCTTGGTGAACAAGATATAATGAGATAAATATGAACTCTAATCACAGTTCCTTCAGTAATTACATTTTACAAGTTATGTTTGCTTGACAAAATCAAGTTTTACACCTTCCAAAGGTATCCATAAGGGAGCTCTGTTAGCCTAGTGCCTAAGGTACTTGACTGCTAACCAGAAGGCTGGCAGCTCAAACCCACCAGCCACTTCTCAGAAGGAAGGTTGGGCAATCTATTTCCATAGTGATACCGCCTCGGAAACCCAAGGAGGGGTCGCTGTGAGTTGGGTTCAACTCGACGGCACATAACAACAACTGACGTGTCCATGACTCTCAATAGCAATTATTGACTTGTCAATTTATCCCAATGTTCTGGAATAATATAAACAAAGGACATTCCACTATCATATTATGTGAACCCCACTGATGCCCTCCAAACACCTCAGTGCTCTGCCTCAAGCCTTGACCCTTATCACTCAGATTTAAGTTCATCCCCCAGAATATAAACTCCCTATTGACAAGAGGGGGAACCCTGGTGGTCGACAGTGGTGAACCCAGCCATGAGATTGTCAACAAATTTCTGACAAATGAAGGCATAGATGGGTGAACGACTCCCTCCAGAAGCAGGTCAGGCCCACCTCCTCTAACCATATTGAATGCTGTTTTGTGTCGTCGAGTCAGACCCGATTCATAGTGACCCCTCCTTGGGTTTCCAAGACGGTATCCCTTGGTTAGCCTTAGGCACTATGCTACCAGAGCTCTTCTTTTACCCTGTCCATACTACTCTGCACTCTGAGTATTTACTCTCATGGATGTATTTCTCCCCAGTTTGACTTTAAAATTTTTGAGAGTAGGGTTGAATAAAAGTCATCTTTGTTTCTCTCAGTGAATGATTAGCAAATCATTACCCTCATTAAAAGCTTCACTAACAAAGGCAAAAGAGATTTCACAAAAGCTCTATTGAGGAAATCAGCATACATGATAAAAAGGCTCCTTCCTAGCAGAAAGACAGTATGACAGGAGGAGGAGCCTCATGGAGGTCAATTCCTCACTGAGAGCCAGGAAGATCTACATACATATATCATTAAAGGTCTGCTGGTTGGGTTGTTGGGACCAAAAAACGGCATCATCAACCATCAAATGCCTAAGACACTTGACTGCTAACCAGAAAGCTGATGGTTCAAACCCACCAGCCACTCCTTGGAAGGAAGACTGGGCAATCTACTTCCATAGAGGTACCACCTCAGAAATCCAAGGAGGGGTCGCTATGAGTCAGAACAGACTCAATAGCAATAAGTTAAAACAATTCTCCAGCTTACTTTAGATACTAAACATAGCCTCTTTTCCCAATACCAAAGTGAGATGTAAAGGAGAGAGTGAACAAAAACTAGGTTTTTACCACCTCACTTTGCTTCAAGCATAATTGTCAAACTAATACTTTCCTTATGGAAGGGGATTAGTATAGCATTCTTATGTGGAATCTTGGAGCCAGGGAAATGTGGCATCTGTGAAGGAAGAAGCAGCCTTCTCCAAAGCACAGGGATCTCTGTGCTTTCATTCTGTAAAGGTATTTCTCTGGAAAGGACATTGATTTCACTTTCTCTCCTAATGTTTTTCTCTTTTGCTAAATGCAGAGCAGAGTCACATGAATAAACACATTCCTCTGCACACTGAATAATTTACAGTATATTGACTAAAAGTAAGGAGCTCTAGTGGCACAATGGATGAAGCATTTGGGTGCTAACCAGAAGGTTGGTGGTTCAAACCCACCAGCTGCTCCACAGGAAGAAGACAAGGTGGTCTATTTCCATAACAATTTGCAGCCTTGCCTATCCAATGGGGATCTTTATGAGTCAGGACGAACACATTAGCAGTGCATATTGGCATCTGAATTCACTTCTACATATGGGACATGGAGCAAGTTACATCATATGTCTGTCCCTCAGTTTTTTCATCTATAAAAGAAGATGATCATAATATATATATTGTCTCACAGAGTTGCTCTGATGATTATATGGAATAATAGTTAAGAAGCAGATAGTGACATGCCAGGCACATAAATGTTTGTATATATATTTTTTCTTTTCAGCAAAGCAGATCTCATGTACCATACATTTTAGCATTTCATAAAGTCCTACTGGTAAGTGATACTGTAGTGCAATCATCTGTCTGCCCAGATTCATATCCTGGCTCAATTATGTTTGACCCTTGTGATGTTGGGGAAATTATATATTATTATAAAGTATAAAATGAATATAATAATTATATGTGTAAAGAGTAAGAGCAACATGAGACACAGTATTTACCATAGCATCCAGTATCACCATAGGGTAGCTGCCTAGTCAGCCACATGCTGGAGCTCCTATATCAACCTCTTGTGGTTACAGCAGTGTCACACTTGGAACCATGCAGTGGGTATGACTTTGGTGCAGCTGCTCAAAGGGAAAATAGAGACATTGTAGTCAATATGGGTGTCACTGTTAGGATAATTTCCAGATCTAAGTCCTCTCCATGGAGCAAAGTCACCCAGAGCCTAGAAACACCTTTTTTAAAGAAATCACAAATATCTTAATTCAGTTGGAAAGACAGAACCAAAATGCAAGCCCCAATTTTTGGTGATAAGTTTAACCAGCTTCCAGACTAAATAGATATTTGATTGCTTCTATTTTGCCTTCATGAGATTAGTGTTGGCCGTGCACCAGAATTATAATACACTCTGTGACAATGCCCTTTTGTTGCTTTAAAATTTGTGCTACAATAAAGATCGGAAAATGTAATCTGAAAATTGAGCAACCATTCTTCCTCAAGTACCAAATTTCTCAGAATCTGACCTAGGAGATGACCTTAGATTACTTTGTTTGTTTAAAGTCAACTAACTGGTCAAAATGACATAAATTTGAGTGAAAACTAATTAACAACAAAAGAGCAGAGGCTCCCAATAGTGCTGAGATATTGAACTGGGGAAGTTACCAGACACGTTTATGATGTTGAAGCTATAACCTTAGGCTACCTCTGGTCAAGATGAATATTATATGAGACAAAGAAATTAGAGATTTTGAGAGGACTCTGGTAAGATGGAGGAATAGGCAGACAAGCAACACAGACCTTCTTCAACAAAGAACAGAAAAACCAATTGACAGAGATACAGAAGATAATCCTGGAGCCCTGAACTTTGAAAGGAACTATACAGAAGTGGATTAGGCACCAACCAATGGGAAAACCTGAATGAAAACAGTGAGTACAGAGACACTCAGAGCTCCGGACTGTCAGCTACTCTGACTAGACCAACAGCCTGAATATTTCCAAGTGGTGTTGGGACCTGACTTGACTGCTAACCAGAAGGCTGATGGTTCAAATCCACCAGCCACTCCTCGGAAGGAAGGTTGGGCAATCTACTTCCATATGGATACCACCTCAGAAACCCAAGGAGGGGTCGCTGGGGTCTCACTTGAAGGCAGTATGTTTAGTTTTGTTTTGGTTGGGACCTGAGAAATGACCTAAAGATCAGCCCTGGTCACCAAGGGCTGCAGGGACAACTGCACTGTTGGCTTATGACTAGGAAGGAAAACAGCAATGAAGGAGACAACCTGAGCTGTTGCCTTTCCGTTGTCTGGAGGGTGCAGCCATTTCGAATGTTTACATGCAGCAGCATGGATATTTAAAGTGACTGAGAGCACAGTCATTTTGAATGTTTATAAGTGGTATGCATTTTGGATGTTTAAGTGATTGACAGTGCAGCCATTTTAAATGTTTATCAGTGGTGGGAATTTTGGATAGTTAAAATGATGAGGGCACAGCCATTTTGAATATTTGTAAGTGGCAACCAATTTGGATTTTAAAGTGATAGCATTCTCATTCAGATTCCAGGGACCTAACAATAGGCTCTGTTTCCCAAGTTTGGCAGGGACATACAAGAGGCTGACAACAGGAAAGGAGACAGGTGGTTAGTGTATAAGTGCTGTCAACTAGTGAATAGAGGAGCATAGCACAGTAAACATACAAACAAAACAAAGAAAATGAAAATTGTGGGCAAGTCACTCCAACATACAATCACCAATTAAATATAAACACAAAAACATCACAATGCCTC
>NW_006921733.1:2592884-2595569 GCF_000298275.1 Orycteropus afer afer
CAATCATCTGTACCCCTTTGCCCTGGTGCTACTCCACCCTATATTTTCCTATAAAAATTTAATAGTAAGAGAGCACGGGATCTTTTGCCCAAGCCGCTGTGTTGGTATAAGCAGGGACCCTAGCTCGAGCTAGCAAATAAACTTTCCTTTTGATTTTGTATTATCGTGTTAGTGGTGGCTTCCTCACGCCGACACTTCTTTCCGAACACGGGCTCAACATTTGGTGCGTTGGCCAGGAAAGGAAAATTCAGAGCGAGTGAAGCTGCTGGGATAGAGGGAAGTTCAGGAAGCCAGCAGGACCAGAATATGTCCTTTGCATAAGGATACTGGTCCATCAGGAAAGGTTGGAAACCGGTGGATGCTCCAGATCGGGAAACCGGCGGACGCGCTGGAGGAGTTGGGGAAGGAGCCCTTCCTCAACTCACAGGCAGGCCATGGGCGCTTTCTGGTAAGAGTAGCCCCCTTCAGGGGAGGGACAGAGGCACCTCCAATCTGTGCTACTGGAACGAGATCTCTTCTGGGTGTCGGATATTTGTGTTGTCTGCTTTGGTGTCTCTTGTTGTGTGGCCACTTGTCTTTTATTTGTTCTGTGTTTTCTTAAAGGAGGTTGAAATGGGACAGGGACAGACCACCCCTCTGTCCCTGATGGTTGAACATTTTTCAGAGTTTAAAACCAGAGGACCTAATTTGTCTGTGATAATTAAGAAAAATAAACTAATAACTTTTTGCTCTTCAGAATAGCCCTCTCTTGAGGTAGGATAGCCACCGGAAGGCTCATTGGATGGAAAAGTGATTGCAGCTGTATTCTAACGAGTCCAAGTGCCAGGCCCCCGTGGGCACCCAGACTAATTTCCTTACATTTTAGTGTGGCAAGATATGGTGACTAACCCTCCCCCATAGCTGAAACCCTTTCTTCCGAATCTCTCTGTTAAGGTGTTAACATCCTCACTCGGAACTAGTGAGAAAGAGAAACCGAGACGACCTGAGTCCCGGAGCAGCTGTTCTACCAGTTTTGCCTGATTCCCAAACTCACCCCGATCTGATAGATCTAGAAAGTAGTGTATTTCCACCTCCCTATGCCCCTACGCCACCTTCTCACCCTCTCCAGGCTCCACAAGTATCGGGAGGAAGTGGAGCGAGTGCTCCAAGTGCGCTGCCCGCCATTACGGGCCCAGCCTCTGGTCTCCGCCCATGCCAGAGGGGCTCCCCGGAGGCTGAAGCCCCCTCATCCACTATCCAGGCACTGCCCCTCAGAGCAATAGGCCTGCCTCGTGAGGACGGAAGCAGAACCTAGCAGTACTGGCCGTTTTCAGCATCAGACCTGTATAACTGGAAAGCACAGAAAGCCCCCTTTTCTGAAAACCCCCAAAACCTAATTAATTTGTTAGATTCTATATTGTTTACTCATAACCCCACTTGGAATGATTGTCAGCAGCTATTGCATGCTTTGTTCACCACTGAAGAAAAAGAGAGAATCTTGACCGAGGCCAGGAAAAATGTGCCCGGAAACAATGAGCAGCCGACAACGCTTCAGAATTTAATTGACGCTGGGTTCCTGTTATCTCGTCCCGGTTGGGATTTTGAGCAATCAAAAGGTAGGGAGCATCTCCAAAATTACCACCAGATTCTAATGGCCAGTCTCCGAGCGGCGGCAAGGAAGCCGACTAACTTGGCCAAGATACGAGAAGGACTTGCCCTAAGAAAAAAGGAGCGTGAAACTCAGGAAGGATTGTTCGAATCTTGGTTTAATAACGCCCCGTGGTTAACTACTTTGATATCTACTCTCTTAGGACCCTTCATAATCCTTATATTAACTTTTGGCCCCTGCATTATAAATAAGCTTATATAATTTGTGAAAGATCGAGTTAATACTGTACAACTTATGGTCCTGAGACAACAATATCAGTCCTTATCTCCTGTAACACGGGATGAAGATTCCTCATTTGAATGACAAGAAAAAGGGGGGAATGTGAGGCCTGAGTCCTAATGGCCTCCAGGTAATTCTTTAACCAGAAGTCTTTAGTGCCAGGGATTCTAACGCATCCCACGACTCAGGGCTTTTATCTCCCCTCTGGATTCCAGTACATATCAGAGCTTTAACTGGCTCCTGCAAGTCTCCCATGCATCAGGACTTTACATCCTCCCTAGATAATTATTCCCTAACTGGACTTTAGGGCCAGGGATTCCAGCATGTCTCAGAGTTCTGCCCTAAACCCCTTAGCAACAACCAATCATCTGTACCCCTTTGCCCTGGTGCTACTCCACCCTGTATTTTCCTATAAAAATGTAATAGTAAGAGAGCACGGGGTCTTTTGCCCAAGCCGCTGTGTCACTGTAAGCAGGGACCCTAGCTCAAGCTAGCAAATAAACTTTCCTTTTGATTTTGCATTATCGTGTTAGTGGTGGCTTCCTCGCGCCGACACTCCTTTCCGAACATGGGCTCAACAAATCAATGGAAGAACAAATTAATGAGATTGAAGACAAATACCTGAATACGTCTTTGGAAAGGAATCAATCAGAAAAGGTATCAAAACAAAATGAAGAAACACTAAGGTTCATGTGGGATACCATCAAAAGGAATAACCTATGTGTCACTGGAATTCCAGAACAGGAAGAGAAGAACAAAACCACTGAGAAAATTGTCCAAGATTTGTTGGAAGAGAACTTCCCTCATACGATGAAAGA
>NW_006921733.1:2595669-2638251 GCF_000298275.1 Orycteropus afer afer
ATCATCATCAAACTCACCAAAACCAAAGACAAAGAAAGAATCATGAGAGCGGCACAGGAAAAATGAAAAGTTACCTACAAGGGCCAACCAATAAGACTAAGCTCGGATTTTGGGGCAGAAACCATGCAGGCAAGAAGATAATGGGATGGTATATATAAAACCCTGAAAGAGAAAATTTTCCAACCAAGAATTATGTACCCAGCAAAACTGTCCCTTAATATGATGGTGAAATTAGGACATTTCCAGATAAGCAGAAACTAAGGGAATTTGTTTAAACCAGACCAAACTTACAAGAGATGCAAAAGGGAGTCCTTTGGACTGAGAAGGAGCAATAGCCAACAACAACTGACCATTAACACACATGATGATATAATCCAGAAACCAACCCAGCTATGTAAGTATCCAAAGTAAATAAGCCTACAAGATTTTAAACAGGGAACCAGAGACATCAATTGACAAGGGAGGACAACAACAAACCAAAAAGAGGGAAAAACCTGTGTTGTTACAGAACTTCTAGATGGTAGGGAAGTCAAGACAACTATAAGATAGAATGGACTTTTATAAACTTGGAAGGAAAACTATAAATCATAGGGTAACCTCAAAGAAAAATGATAAACCTTCACATCAAAATGAAAAAGAAGACCAGCACAAATATTTAGCAAATACTAAAACAATAGCAACAAAGGAAGTGATAACATGACTCAGAAACAAAATGAACTCAGCATAGAAAATTATATGGAACAAAGAAATTGACACCATGAAAAAGCACATAGCAAAAATGACAGCAACATTCATATTTGCTGATAATTACATACCTGGCAAGGGACTTATCTCTAAGATTTATAGAGAACTCCAATGCCTCAACACCAAAGTAATTAACAATCCAATTGAAAAATGGGCAGAAGAAATGAATAGACACTTCACCAAGGAGGATATTCAGGTGGCCAGCTAATAGATGAAGAGATGCTCACAATCGTTGGCCATCAAAGAGATGCAAATCAAAACAACAATGAGATACTGTCTCACCCCAGCACTCATGGCAAGGTTCAACGAGACAGAAAATAACAAATGATGGTGGGGATATGGAGAGATTGGAATTCTCATACACTGCTGGTGGTACTGTGAAGTGATACAACCACTGTGGAAAGCAATATGGTGATTCCTTAGAAAGCTGGAATTGGAGATACCATTTGACCCAGCAGTTCCATTACTGGGTATATATCCTAGAGAGGTGAGAGACAGAACAGGAACAGATATATGCACCCTCCTGTTCATCACAGCACTATTTACAATAGAAAAAAGATGGAAACAACCTACGTGCCCATCAGTGGAAGAGTGGATGACCAAACCATGGTACATACACATAATGGAATGCTATGCAGCACTAAAGAATAATGTAGAGTCTGAAAACACTGCATAATATGGATGAAATTGGAAGACATTATGCTGAGTGAAGTAAGTCAATCACAGAAGGACAAATATAGTATTCGTGTTGTGGAAGGTCAAGGAAAGGTTTATATATGGAGGGAAACTTTCTTTGTTGGTTGTCAGGGGTGGGAGGGGAGAGGAAGGGACACTGCAAAAAAAAATGCATTGACCCATGTCACTTTAGTTCTATTTCACTATACATAAATTATATTTCAATAAAATGCATTGTTTTCTTTTTTTTAAAAAAAGTAAGTTAAATATTTTTAGAAGTTTCCTACAAGCCAACCTTCTGATTACTGAAGATGTGGCTTCAGGAGTTGTCCTCAACTGAGGGAACTGTAGTTGACAATAACAACCATCCACCTGGACACCAGGAACTTGGTCTAGGCACACTAATTGACAGAATAGGGATCATCAGTAATTAGACCTTGGCTTACCCTTCCTTACAATATTTGGCACAAAATGATGACCAGAATTCCACAAACATGGGAGCAGTAACAGAGTGTATGTATCCCTGAGAAAAAGGAAGAAAATACACCACAAATGTGGACTAGGAGTTGAAAGTATCACAGATCACTGAAGTGTTTAGATGTAAGAAAAAAATGTGTACTCATGTGTAATGATGAATGGCAGCATGCAAGAGAAGAAGGGACTATGATGAAATGAGGAGCCCTTTCCCTGTTTCAAGGAGAAGCAGTTTGTAAAACCATGCCTACTGTCAGGATTCTTAGAGGAAATCTGGATACATGGTCTTTAATGTAAAATTTCCTGATGTTTAAATGACAGCAATGAATTCAATTACTTTAAAATAATGTGTGGCAACATACACCTCCTGGTATCTCTGCCTTTGTGTGATCCCCTCCCCTGAGTGTTGCCAGGACTGTGAGTTGCTTCTAGCCAATAATATATGGCAAAAAATGGAATGCAACTTCCATAATTGTGTTTACCATATAAGACTATGAATTTCTGTCAGTTTGTTATACTGTGGTGGCTTGGATATTTCTTTGATGTTGACCAATATAGATTGCATCTGAACATATGGAAAATGAAAATCCTCACATCTGGTCCAACAAACAACATCAGGATGAATGGTGAATAAATTGAAGTGGTCAAGGGTTTCATCCTATTTGGATCAACAATTAATACACATGTAAGCAGTATGGTGATTCCTTCAAAAGTTGGAATTAGAAATACCATTTGACCCAGCCATTCCATTACTAGGTATATACCCTAAAGAAGTGAGAGCCATGACAAGAACAGATATATGCACACCCATGTTCATCGCAGCACTATTTACAATAGCCAAAATATGGAAACAACCTAGATGTCCATCAACTGAAGAATGGATAACCAAACTATGGTACATACACACAATGGAATACTATGCAACACTAAAGAATAATGTAGAATCTGCAAAACACTGCATAACATGGATGAACTTGGAGGACATTATGGTGAGTGAAATAAGTCAATCACAAAAGGACAAATATTGTATTAGTCCACTATTGTAAAAGTTAAGGAAAGGTTTATCTATTGAAGGAAATTTTCTTTGTTGATTACCAGGGGTGGGAGGGAAGGAGAGGGAATGCTGTTAGATACATAGAGATAAGTATTAATTTGGGTGAAGAGAAGGGCAATGTACCAAATGTGAGTGACCAATATGGCAGCACTGAGGATAAGAAAGACACAGAGAGGTACATGGGAGGTACAGACAACAAATATGAACCCTTTTGTACATACAGTACTGCTCTGTCAGTGAAGACTAATGTGGGTATATGGATGGATAGATGGGTGGACAGGCTAAATGATTAGGTATGTCTATGAAATGGGGAGTGTATCCAAGAACATATATAGGGTTGACCGACAATGGTCCTCTAAGTTTATGTGAATGATCAGAATTCCTAGTTGTATAGTAGAGCTGACAAGGGGCAAGGTTGTGGTCACTGCTTGGTCATAGCCAGCTACCCAGAGGGACCGAGTAGTTGAACCTGTGGGCTTGGGACCACAATCACAGGGGACATCAAGCTCAATTGGCATAACATACTATACAAAACATTGTTCCACCTCTTACTTTGGCGAGTAGCAACTGGGATCTTAAAAGCTAGCAAGCTGCCATCTAGATGCAACAATGGGTCGCTCCTCATCCAGAGCAAAGAAGAATGAAGAAAACCAAAATTCATGGAAACAATTAGTCCTAGCGACTGGTAAACCACCCGATCTGCAGCATATACAACTATGAGACCAGAAGAACTAGATGGTGCCCAGCTACCACTGTCATCCACTTGGAAGGGGATCTATGTAGGAGATCTTTGATACAGAGGGAGAACAGTGTGGAACAAAGCTCAAAATCATTTGGAGAAAAAAAAGGAAAAAGTGGGGACCAGGTTTGCTGGTCCAATAGAGCCTGGTGGAACCACTGAGACTATGGCTTCTAGCTGCCCTTCAGCTCTGGAACTGAACCCACACCTGTGGTTTCCAGCCAAACAAAAGACAGGCATTGAGTTAAACATTTACCTCAAGTATATACACTCCTTGGAGAGAACAATCATGGGAGAAGGAAGGGCTGCTTATGCACAGGGAGACAGCCCAGGGGGCAGGAGTGTATGGAGGCATGGACACTTGGAAGAGGTAACTATGGGGAGGAAGTGGGAGGGAATTTGTTGCATTGTGGTAAACTATGGTCAATGACATGAGACAATGTATATGTGAACTGCCGTATGGAAAGTGAATTTGCTCTGTAAATCTTCACCCAAATCACAATTTTCTGGATCAGAATAGCAGCACCCATCTCAGAGGGTTTTCATGAAGAGGTAATATGCTAGCATATTTACATGGGTTAGAAAAAAAAAAATATTCAGCACATAGTGCACTTATCATTTTCACCACCATCATTATCATTTACATTATTTTTCTATTAACTAAAGGGCTAGTAAGAAGTAAGCTTATTCTGAGTCATTCTCAAGGTCAGAAATAATATTGGTGGAAATAAGTCATAGAAGAAGATTAGTCCTACATGACTACATGAAATTTCTATTTACCTGAGCAACTCTGAAATAGAAAGGGAACTGTTTTGAAGAACTAAACAGTGACTTTAAAATAATTTTCTATGATTTTATCTACTATATGACAAATGGAGAAATTTTTAAGTTGATAAGGATTTCATTTTACTTATATCCATAATCACCACTCAAAAAAACAGCAGTCAGAAATCAAACAAAACATTGCATTGGGCAAATCTGCAGCAAAAGACCTCTTTAAAGTTCAAAGGTTCAAAGCATGGATGTCATTTTGAGGACCAAGTTATGCTTGATGCAAGCCATGGTATTTTCAATCACTTCATATGCATGGGAAACCTGGACAATGAATAAGGAAGACTGAAGAATTCATGCCTTTGAATTATGTCATTGGTGAAAAATATTGAATACACCACGGACTGTCAGAAGAACAAACGAATCTGTCTTGTAAGAAATACAGCCAGAATCTTTCTTAGAAGGGAAGATAGTGAGACTTGGGCTCATGTATTTTGGACATGCTATCAGGAGGGACCAGTCCCTGGACAAAGACTTCATACTTAGCAGAGGATTAAAAGAGGAAGACCCTCAAGGAAACAGATTCATACAGTGGCTACAACAATGGTATGAAGCACAGCAATTATTGTGAGGATGATGCAGAACTGGGTAGTGTTTTGTTCTGTTGTACAGAAGGTCACTATGAGTCAGAACTGACTCAGTGACACCTAACAACAACATGATTTTTTAGAACGCATACATGTCAAAAAATCTTTTAATGTGATTCAGTGATTCAACAATTCCAGTGCTTCACCTCATGAGAATTCTTTCAACCTTGCCACATTAAAAATGACAAGGTAGGACCACATTGTGTATCTTTGGGAGAAGATAAAAATGATATGACTAATTCTGAATGTGGAGAGAAAAGTCACTTCTTATGGTCTGTTAATATTTACATCTAAGTTATCTATTGCTATTTTGAATCAGAGGAGAAGGTTCCAACCTAAAACCCAATCTTCTGAAGAGCATGGTTTAAAAAAAAAAAAAAAAAAAAAAACCTCACTGCCATTAAGCATGGTAATGTGAATACAATTTACATATGTAAGACTTTCAGGAAATGTAAAATTGCTAGAGGAAATAATTCAATTAAATGAGATTTTAAAAAGAAAGTGAGTTCAGGGTAAGATACACAGCCTGCTCTAAAGACAAACTTTGTTGTTGTTGTTATGTATCCTTGAACGTGTGCCAACTCATAGCAACAGTATGAAAAACAGAATGAAACACTGCCCATCCTGTGCCATCCTCACATTCATTGCTATGTTTAAGTCTATTGTTTCAGCCACTGTATCAATCCAATTTGTTGAAAGCATTCCTGTTATTCACTGAGCCTCTTGCTTACCACACATAATGTCTTTCTCCAGGGACTCTTCTCTCCTGATTACACATCCAAAGTACGTAAGACAAAGTCTCATCATCCTTCCTTCTAAGAAGGCTTGGGTTTGTACTTCATACATGACAGATTTTTTGTTCCTCTGGCAGTCCATGCTATATTCAATATTATTCACAAATACCATAATTCAAAGGCATCAATACTTCTTTGGTCTTTTCTTATTCACTGTCCAGCTTTCCCAATTATATGAGGTAATTGAAAATATGGCTTGGGTCAGGCACAATCCTCAAAGTGAGATCTTTGTGTTTTAATACTTTAAAGAGGTCTTTTGCAGCAGAATTCCCCAGTGCAATGCTATTTGATTTCTTGATTGCTGTTACCATGGGCAAGGCACTCTGGAGGAATTTGACTGTTAACCAGAGACTGGCATTTCAAACCCACTATCTGCTCCATGGGAGGAAGATGGAGCAATCTACTTTCGTAAAGATTTATCACCTAGGAAAAACAATGGGGGTCACTGTGAGTCAGAATTGACTCGAGGGCAGTGAGTTTTTGAGTTGCCATGTATGTTGAGTATGAACACTACTAAAATGACATCTTTGACAACTTCAATATTTTCTCCATTTATCATGATGTTGTTTATTGGTTCTGTTGTGAAGATTTTTATTTTCTCTTGCTGAGGTGCAATCCATAGAGAAGCCTGTAGTTTTTTATCTTCATCAGAAGTGCTTTAAGTCCTTTTCTCTTTCAGCAAGCAAGGTTGTGTCATCTGTATCTCACAGTTGTTCCTCCAGTTTGATGCCACTTTGTTCTTCATATAACCCAGCCTCTCAGATTACTCAGCATACAGACTGAATAAGTATGATGAAAGATAGAACCCTGATACTCAACTTTGCTGAATTTAAACCATGCAGCATCTCCTTTTTCTGTTCAAAGGACAGCCTTTTGGTTTCTTATGAGCAGAATTAAGTGTTAGGAATTCCCATTCTTTGCAATGTTACTTGTAATTTGTTATGATCCACAAAGTTGAATAGTTTTTCATAATCAATAAAACATAGATAAACATCTTTCTGATATTCTTTGTTTTCCACCAAGATCCATCCGATATCAGCAATGATATCCCTTGTTCCACATTATATTCCGAATCAGGCTTATATTTCTGTCAGTTCCCTATCACTGTACTCTTGCTACTGTTTTTGTATTATCTTCAGCAAAATTTTACTTGCATATGATATTAAAGATATTGTTTGATAATTCACTCATTCTGTTGGATCATTTTCTTTGGATTGGGCACAAATATGGCTCTTTACCAGTTATTTGGCCAGATATCTGTCTTACAAATTTCATGTCATAAACAAGTGAGCACATCCAGCTCTGCATCCATATTTTAAAAGATCTCAATGGGTATTCCTTCAAATCCTGGAGGACTGCTTTTCACCAATTCCTTCAGTGCAGCTTGGATTTCTTCCCTCAGTACTGTCAATTCTTGATCATACACTACATCCTGAAATGGCTAACATCAACAAATTATTTATGCTTCAGTGACTGTGCATATTCCTTCCATTTCCTTTTTGTGCTTCTTGCATAGTTCAGTATTTTTTTCATAGAATTCTTCAACATTGCAACTCAAGGCTTCAATTTTTCCTTTAGTACTTTCAGGTTGAGACATGCAGAGCATGTTTGTTCCTTTTGTTTTTATAACTCTATGTCTTTGCATATTTCATTACAATATTTTATCTTTTGGAACCACCCATTTTTGTCTTCTGTTCAGCTGTTTAACTTCATCATTTTTCCATTTGCTTTAGTTACTCTACATTTAAAGCAAGTTTCAGAGTCTCTTCTAGCATCCATTTTGCTCTTTTATTTCTTTCTTAAGAGTTTCTTAAATGATCTTTTGTTTACCTTCATATATGATGTCCTTGATGTCAACCCACACCTCATCTACTTGTGAGTCACTAGTGTTCAATGCACCATACCTATTGTTGACTTGGTCTCTAAATCCAAGGTCATATTTTGATTTTGTAGACTTGTTTTAAATTTCTTCAGTTTCAACTTGTACTTGCATAGAGCAACTGATGGTCTGTTTTGCAATGGGCCCCTTTTTCTGACTGATGCTATTGAGCTTCTCAATTTGATTTTTTTATATTCCATCTGGTGTGCTCCACATATATAATCACCATTAAGTTGTTGAAAAAGTGTATTTGTAATGAGTAAGTCATTGGTCTTACAAAATTCTATCATGCAGTGTCTAGCATCATTTCTGTCATCAAGATCATATTTTCCAAATATTGATGCTTCTTCACTTCCAACTTTTGCATTCCAGTTACCAGTAATTATCAACACATCTTGGTTGCATGTTTGTCAATTTCAGTCTGCAGAAGTTGGTAAAAAAAAAAAAAAATTATGATTTCTTCAACTTTGGCATTAGTAGTTGGTGCATAAATTTAATAATAGTCCTATTAACTGGTCTTTCTTTCAGACACATGGATATATTCCCATCACTGACAGCATTGCCCTTTAGGATAGATATTACAAAATACTTTTCAATGATGAATGTGACACTATTCCTCTTCAATTTGTCATCATTGGCCTTGTTGTTGTTGTTATGTGCCGTCGAGTTGGCCCGACTCATAGCGACCCCTCCTTGGGTTTTCGAGGCAATATCACTATGGAAGTAGGATTGCCCAACCTTCCTTCCGAGGAGTGGCTGGTGGATTTGAACCACCAGCCGTCTGGTTAGCAGGCAAGTGACTTAGCCACTATGCTACCAGAGCTCCAATAACAATCCATTTCAGCTCACTAATTGCTAGAATACCAAACTTTATGCCTTCCCTTTCATTTGTGATGATTTTAAATTTTCTTAGATTCATACTTAGTATATTGCATGTTCCAATAATTAATAGATGTTTGCAACTGTTTCTTCTCACTTGAGTTGTGCCACGTTAGTAAATGAAATTCCAGAAAGCTTATCCCATCCATGTCATTAAGACTGACTATATTTTGAGGAGGGAGCTCTTCCCCAGTCATATATTGAGTACCTTATCACCTGAGAGGTTCATCTTTCAGGATTGTATGAGACAATGTTCTCCTGCCATTCATAAGGTTTTTGGTGGTCATTTCTTTTGGTAGATGACCAAGTCCTTGTTCCCAGTCTGTTTTAGTCTGGAAGTTCTGCTGAAACCTGTCTACTATGACTGACCATGCTGGTATTTGAATAGTGGAATAGCTTCCAGCAACACAGCAAGGGGCAAGTCACCACAGTACAACAAACTGACAGATGAGTGGTGGAAAGTCAAACTTCCTAGATTTAAATTCTCTCTCTAAAACTTATTCCTTTTGTTACCTGGAGCTATTACTTGACTCACTTTGCCTTAATTTTCTTACCTGAAAAATCAAGTAGGTAATACCCATCTCATTGTGTTGCTGTGAGCACTAGATATGTTAATATTTGTAAAGTATTTATTGTTGTTGTTATGTGTCATGGAGTTGGACCCAACTCACAGTGACCCCTCCCCTTGAGTTTCTGAGGCAGTATCACTACATAAGTAGATTGCCCAACCTTCCTTCTGAGGAGTGGCTGGTGGGTTTGAACCACCAGCCTTCTGGTTAGCAGTCAAGTGCCTAAGGCACTACACTACCAGAGCTCCTATAAAGTACTTAGAAGAGCTTTATAAATTAATGGTGCCTACTTTTTTCTTCTTAATAGTAGTAATAGAAGAGACACTAATAATAGTATATTACTATTGTTGTCTTTATTTTCATGCTAGACTAAGCTCTGTGAGGTTGTTAAAAATAATCAAACACAAATTGAAACATAAAGCTGTATTCCAAGGAATTCTTCTATGTGCATGCAGGGAGATAATTCTGTTTCTAAAAATGTTGTTGTTGTTGTGATGTGCAGTCAAGTCGGCCCCCAATTATAGTGACCCTTCCTTGGGTTTCCGAGGCAGTATTACTACGGAAGTAGGATTGCTGAACCTTCCTTCTGAGGAATGGTTGATGTTGATGGGTTTGAGCTGCCACCCTTCTGGTTAGCAGTCAAGTGCCTTAGGCACTATGCTACCAGAGCTCCTTTTCTAAAAATAGGTGGTTCAAAATAAGGTAGTGACAACCATTAAAAAGAAACTTTTAAACTATGTCAAAGCAATAAGATAATATTTGATTATTTCATGATTTAATAAACAATTCAAAAATTGAGGAGTGAGAATTTCCTTACATGAATAAAAATAAAAAAGAACACTGCTGAGGAATAGAGGTTTCAAAAAACTTTAATTTAATTTTTTTTCTTAATATATTCAAGTTCTCAGGGTTAATGGTTATTGAGCTAGCATTACAAAGATAACTCCTGAACATTTGGCACTTTATAAATTTATAGCCATGAGACCTCTTGAAATTAAAATTAAAGAAGCACACACTTTTTCATTAATTCAAGAGGTAATGAATCTGTTATTCACTACCCTTTCCTAACTGGAAAAAAGCTAATTTACAATGCCACAGAGCAGTTTCTGCTGGGGAGAAGAAGGGAAAAAAAAAAAAAAAAAAACCCACACACACATATAATTAAATATTTTTGTAATTGGATCAGGCTTTTTGTGGTTAATTTTAGTTTTGTGAGTGAAAAAACAAAAAACCCTTAAAATCAAAGTGATATATGTTATTATTATTTTATTTCTTCCACAAGGACAAAAGCTTTTCTTCCTTATTCACAGTATTATGCCTTGGATCAAATGGATGATAGATACTGCTCATTTTTCTGCCATTAAGGAACTCAGAATATGGTAAAGAAGTAAAGCACATACCAGACACATATGAGGAAGTAATAACCTCTAATAGAAAAACTGTAAAAGCTATTGTTATCTTTAAACAGGGAGATCAAGAAGGAACGGTTACCATCAAATAATGTTTTTCACATTTGTAAATAACTGTTTCTATTTGAAAATTAGGAACTTTGAAAGTTTTACTCTACTTATAAATACATGAAAGAACTTTGGAAATATTAAAAATAAATGTTTATGTATTATATATATTGAAATCATACAAAATCTTCAAAATTATACTGTGAGGATTAATTCTAGCAGGTTTGGAATTAGCCTGAACCATTATTCTGAATTAAGTCTTGTATTTGTATGGTACTGGCAAAAAATATACTGACTAATAGCATTGATTTTAACCACAGCTCTAAGGAATTTGAGAGCAGCATAATGCCTGAGGCATGTGACTGATAATCAGAAGGCTGGCAGTTTAAACCAGCCAATCCTCAGAAGGAAGTTTGGGCAATCTACCTTCATAATGATACCGCCTTGTAAACTCAAGGAGGGTTAGTTATGAATCGGATCTGACTCTATAGTAGTACACTTGCTTGTCAGCATTTTTTTCTTTTATTTTCATTTTGAAGCTGTGAAGTTGATGGTTTGCACTTGGTAAAGATGAGACCTCCACTTCTGGAAAGATGGTGAAATAGGCAGACAAGCTACAACAACAACAACAACAACAACAAAATGAGAAAGCAACAAAAACAGATAATCCTGGAATCCTGAGCTTTGAAAGAAAAGATAAAGTAGATTAAATACTGACTGGTTGTTGTTGTTGTTGTTATGTGCCATAGAGTCAGACTCGACTCATAGGTGACTAGTAGAAGTACCTTAATGAAAACAGCGAATAAGGTGACAAATGGAATTGTGGACTGTTTGCTGTCCTGATGTCATGGCCATTTTTAATATTTGCAAGTGGATTCTGATCTGGGTAACAACCTAAGAATTGGCTCCTCTTGCTGAGGACTGCATGGGCAACTGCATGGTTGGCTGATAACTAACAACAACAACAAAAAAAAAAAACCAAACTCACTCCAGTTGAGTCATTTCCAACTCATAGTGATGTTCCTTGGGCTTCTGAGGTGGTATCTCTAGGGAAGAAGATTTCCCAATCTTCCTTCGGAGGCGTGGCTGGTGTGTTTGAAATGCCAGCCTTCTGGTTAGCGGTCAAATACTTTAGGCACTCCTCCTTGTACCCCACACCCTCTCAGTGAACAAAGATGTGTCCATCCCCAATCCCCTCCCACCTTCTGGACTGGCAGGAATTCCTTCCTGGTCCAGGTATCCTGCCACCATCTGCCTTCCAGGTAGGTAACAAGCACTGTCAGCACTAGGTAATCTGTTCCCAGCAACCTTTTGAGCCAGCAGGAATTTTTTTCTGAGTACTGCACAGCCAGCTGGCTTTCAGGATGGCAGAATTCCCCTACACACACACCCCCTCCGGGAACAGGATCCTGCTCCCAGTTATTTGACACGGTAGGAATTGTGACTAGGACCTTACCCATAATTGCTTTTTGAACTAGCTTGAACTCTCTCTGGAACCAGGTGCCTTGCTCCCAATCACCTTTTGGACCAGTAGGAACTTTTTCTGGGTCCAAGATCCCTGCCCCCAGACACAATCTGGATCAGGAGGAACTTGTCTGAGATCAGATGTCCTGCCTACAGCTTCCTTCTGAGTAGATAGTAACTAGTTCTGAGATAAACCTCCCTACCCCCAGCAGCATTTTGGACTGGCAAGAACTTTTGCTGGGACCATGCATTCTATACCAAGCCCTCTTTTGGGACAGCAGGAACTTTTCTGAGACCAGGTGCTCTATCCCCAGCTACATTTTCAGCTGGTAGGAATTCCTTCTGGAACTATGTGCCTTATTCCCACCATTGTTTAAGCCAGCAGGAACTTTTTCCAGGTCCAGGTGCTCTGCCCCCAGACATCTTGCAGTTCAACAGGAACTTGTCTTAGGTCAGGTGTGTTGCCCACAGTTCCCTTCTGGGTAGGTAGGAACAAGTACCAGGACAAGGTATCTTGCTCCCGATTGCTTGCTTAGCCAGAAGAAACACATCCCAGGTGCCCTACTCCCCCCCCCCCCCAGTTTTGTTTTTGTTTGTTTCTTTCTTTGTTTTAAAGGTTTTCTTTTTCTTTCTTCCTTTCTTTCATTTATTTTATTTTTTTCTCTTTTCCTTCCAAGGTTCTTATTTCTTTTCCCCTTTTCCTGGTCTCCCCTCTCCTCCCCCTCTTTTTTTTCCTCACTTTTTGTTCTTCCCTTCACTTATTTATCTTTTTGCAGTTTTCTCAATTTTTTAAATTATTATAAAATGACTATTTTATTTGTTGTTGTTGTTGTTATGTGCCGTTGAGTCGGCCCCGACTCATAGCGACCCCTTCTTGGGTTTCCAAGGCAGTATCACTATAGAAGTCGATTGCCCAACCTTTCTTCTGAGTTAATTTATTTAATACTTATTAATAATTATTATTTATTTTATGTATTTATTTTTTTCTCTTGCTCTATTCTCTTATTTCTCCCCATTCTGAGATACTGTGGGTTTTTCTATTCCATTTATTCTATCTTTTCTCTCTCTCTCTCTCTCTTTTTTTTTTTCCTGCTTTTTAATGCAGTTTGTTTTTTGTTCTCGTTTTTCTTCTTTTTGGGGTATTTTTCAAAATCTTTTTTTTATTCCAACCAGTTGGGAGACAGCAACCAGACCCTCACAACCCAACCACATCTGCACTTCTTGTACTCTCAGCCACTGAGTTAAGGCCACTGTTTGTTTCTACAATAATTGATCAAGTATTAAAAAATAAAACCAAATTCAATGCTGTTGATGTGATTCCAACCCATAGCGATCTTTCCTTGTGTTTCTGAGGTAGTATCTCTACAGAAGTAGATTGCCCGGTCTTCCTTTTGAGGAGTGGCCGTTGGGTTTGAACAACCAGCCTTCTGGTTAGCAATCAAATGTCTCAGACACTGTACCACCAAAGCTCCCTGATCAAGTATAGATGGAGGTCAATACCAGCCCAACTCACCCTAAAGTGCTCTACATGAACAACTAAGAGAGATCTGTGCACACATTCTCATCCTCTGTCACACCACCAGGAGACAGGTGGTGAGTGCCTGAGAGCTGACAAACTAACAAATAGGGTAGCACAACAGCTGTGTTCTCTTAGATAAATCAAAACAAAATAAAGGAAAAACAAAAACCTAGGTGAATCACAACAACATACAATCAACAACTAAATATATATACAATTATTTTACAATGTCTCATAGACAATTGACCATCCCAGTTCATAGAAAGAAGCAACCTAAAGTAGTCCAAACAAGGGATGCAGAGACAGAAAACCTCCCTGAGGAAGAAGTGGCATTGGAAACACCTGAAAAAGAGTTAGAAAGAATTATATATACATACCTTCAATGGATTGAGAGTCAGATCAAGGAAAACATTGACAAATTTAAGGAAAATGCAGAAAAAACTCTAGAACAATTTAGAGAAACAAAAGCAAATTAAAATTATAAACAAAAGTTTAGAAACCATAAAAAAAAGTAGTAAACAGAAATCAAAAGTTTAATACTGAGATTTCAGAAATGGATAACACATTAAAGGACAAACGAGTAGGATTCAATTAATGGAAGACAGAATTATTGAGATTGATGACAAATCTCTCAATACTATGATCTTAAGGGATCAATCAGAAAAAAAGATCTAACAAAATAAAGAAAGCCTGAGAATCCTGTGGGACACCATCAAAAGGAAAAACTTAATATCTGACTGGAATTCTAGAATTGGAAGAGACAAATAAAACCACAGGGAAAATTGTAGAGGATTTACTGGAAGAGAACTTCTCCAAGATGATGAAAGATGAGAAGATATCCATTCAAGAAGTTCAACTAACCCCAAACAGGATAGACCCCAAAAGAAAATCACCAAGACATATACTAATCAAATTTACCAAAACCAAAGACAAAGGAAGAATCCTGAAAGCAGCAAGGGAAAAATGAAACATTACCTAAAAAGGGCAACCAAAAAGACTAAGTTCTAATTTTTGGCAGAAACCACCCAGGCCAGAAGCAAATGGTATGACATATATAAAACTCTGAAACAAAAAGTTGCCAATCAAGAATTATATAAAACCAGCAAAATTCTCCCTGAAATATGATGGCAAAATTAAGACATGTCCAGACAAACAGAAATTAAAGGGATTTGTTAAACCAGACCAACCTTAGAAGTGATGTTAAAGGGAATCTTTTGGACAGAGAACCAATAACAGTAGACAGCAATCAATTAACACACATGATGACATCACCTAGGAACCAACCCAGATATAGAAGTATCCAAAGTAAAATAAACTTACAGGACTCTAAACAGGGGACCAGAGACATCAATTGGTAAATAATGACAACTACAAACCAAAACAAGGGAATATATAATGTAGGAACAGAACTTCCAAATGAACTTCCAAAGGAAGTAAAAAAATTGTGAGATACAATAGACTATTCTAAAATCAGGGAAAAAATAATAAAACACCGAGTAACTTCAAAGAAAATTAATAAACCTTTTCATCAAAATAAAAGAAAGGAAAGGCACAGATATTTAGCAAATATTAAAACAACAGCAACAAAGGAGATGATAAAAAAAATAAAAATAAAAGGAGCCCAGCACAGAAAATTATACAGATCAAAGCAATAGACAACACCATGAGAAAACACATAACAATATTTTAGTATAAAGTCATACCTGTCAATATTTACACTGAATACAATTGGATCAAATACACCAATCAAGAGATGGAGAGTTGCAGACTTAAAGAAAACATGACCCATCAATATGCTGTTTACAAGAGACTTTTCTTTGGCACAAAGACAAAAATAGCCTACAAATCAAAGGTTTGAAACAAATATATAAAGCAAATAGCAATCAAAAAAGAGAATGAGTGGCAATACTAATTTCTCATAAAATAGACTTTAAGACCAAAACCACCATAAGAGACAAGGAAAGGCATTATGCAATGATCAATTGAATAAAAGGACATACCATAATAAATATGTATGCACCCAATGAAAGAGCCCCAAAACACATAAATCAGACACAATTATAAAGATGAATAAATGACTCCACAGTAATAATATGAGGCTTTAATAGACCACTGTCAATAAACAGTAGAACAACTAAAAGAAAATCAACAGACACAGAACTAAACAACGCAATCAGCCAACTTGACCTTATAGACATGTACAGAGCACTTCACTCAACAACACACTATATATATTTTTGCAGTGCAAATGACACGTTGTCCAATAAAGAGCATATGTTAGGCCACAAAGAAACTGTCAACAAATTTAAAAACATTTAAATACTGCCAAGCATCTTTTCAGATCACAATGCTATAAAATTAAAAATGTACTACAGGAAGATCATGGTGAGGAAAAATCACATGGAAATTGAATAACATCCTTTTTATAAGCTTCTGAGTGATAGAAGAAATGGAAAAAGAAAAAAAAAAAAAAGTCCTGAATCAAACAAGATTGAAAACACAACATACCAAAATCCTTGGGACATAGCATAAGCTGTGCTCAAAAATAAATGCATACATCAAAAAAGAAGAAAGAATCAAAATCAGAATTCAAAAGCATAATAACACCTTAACCAAATATCTCCAACAATTAGAAAAGAGAAGCAAAAACTTACAGTCACCAGAAGAAAAGAAGCAATAAAGATTTCAGCAGAAATAAATGAAACAGAAAAACAATAGAAAGAATAAATAAGACTAGAAGTTGGTTCTTTGTGAAGATTAATAAAATCAACAAACCACTGACAAATTTAACTAAGCAAAAGAAGAAGTGCAAATGACATGAAGATGCAAATAACATGAAGAACTGCACTCCAACAAATGTTGTTGTTGTTGTTATGTGCCGTCGAGTCGGACCCAACTCTTAGTGACCCCTCCTTGGGTTTCTGAGGCAGTATCACTACGGACGTAGATTGCCCCATCTTCCTTCCGAGGAGTGGCTGGTGGATTTGAACCACCAGCCTTTTGGTTAGCAGTCAAATGCCTTAGGCACTATGCTACCAGAGCTCCCTACTCCAACAAATATGCTCCGTAAACTTTCTGTTGGAGCTGTTATGTGGCAGGAGTATGCCTACATACGTGACCAACAGCATATATTAAAATACATATTTTAAAAAATAGCCAAGCCTCCATTTGGGCTATCTGGATCAAAGGTGTTCTGAATGTACTTCAGTGATTTTTTCATTTGAGAAAAAAGTTGTTAGTGATTGGCCCTTACAGTGAAAGGGCAAACGGAACTCATACCTGATTTCTCTGGACCCGTTTCTGACAGGCAACCTTCACTATAATGCCCATCCTCTCTTTACCATTATATGAAATCATTTTCCTACAATAAACTCTAGTTTTGTAATAATCCTAGTCGTTTGGTGTTCTATGACACTTCTCAGTACTTGAACCCTGTCTAACTGCCACCATTAGTGAAATACCATAGCCTACTTTCATAAAAAAATAGAAAAGAAGCTCACTTCATCTACTCTTTTTACTTTTTAAATATATCCTGACTGTGATATTATGAGAGTAACCTAAGGATAAATTTTGCCTTCAATGAAACTATCAATATTTATCTAAAGATTAATATTTTCAGAATTCAAAGGCATAGTAACATCTGTTTAGAGATTTATTACCCCAATGCTAAGCTCTGGACCACAAACTGAAAGGTTGATGGTTCAAATGCACCCAGAGGCACCTTGGAAGTAAAACATGATGATCTCCTTCCAGAAGGTCACAATCTTGAAAACCCTCTGGAGCAGTTCTGGTCAGGACACATGTGGTCACCATGACTCAGAATTGACTCTATGGCAGATAACAACAGTAATGATAATATGTTTCTTGTCAATGAAGCCTGGAGATGCTATGTGATAACATCTGTGAGTTGGATGTGAAGATACATTTTCATGAACTAATGGAATAATCCTTTTGGGTGACTGTTCCCTTATATGATCTACTCAATTATCTGTATCTACTGGTTTCAATTTGAAATTGTTATCAACACTCATGAACTATAACTATTCTGGAAACTTTTGGCAGAATATTTATTCCCATTCACCTAGCTACTTTTGTGATGACTTTTTAAAACTAAAATTTACTTTTTTGGAGGAGAGTACAGGGAATGATATTCAGTGTTCAAAAAAGGGTAATTTCTTACTATTGTTATGCTTGCATAATTTCTTACTATTGGTATTGTTATGCTGGTTATTTGAGGTCCTATAAAACTTCTCGGCATTTGAACCTTGTCTAACTGCCACCAATAGTAAAATAGCATAGCCTACTTTCATACTAGTAAAGAAGTAGCTCACTTCATCTACTCATTTTACTTCTTGAATATATCCTGACCGTGATATTGTGAAAGTAACCTAAGGACAAATTTTACCATCAAGGAAACTATCAACATTTGTCTAAATGTGTGCATGATGCAATAAAGCAAATAAATACTAATATAAGGGAACTTGGATTTTCAACTCAGGAGAGGAAATATACTGCTTGTAAGGGTGATAGGATTAAGTAAAAATCCTGAAATCCTGAATTTGAATTAAAAGTATTAGTGTAAACTCTTACTGTTTTAACTTAAAAATATATTTTTATCTCTCCACTGAAAAAGACTAGAAAAAACGGCCAATCTGATAGCAATGAATATCCCTAACATAATAAAATCTAGATCCCAAAACCAAATCCACTGTCATCGAGTACATTCTGACTCATAGCAACCCCCATTGTGTTTCTAAGGCAGTAGAAATAGAGTGCAGAAATACAGAAATAGATTGCCTCATTTTCCTTCCACTGGAGCAGCTGGTGGGTTTGAACCACCAACTATCTGGTTAACAATCAAATGCCTTAGATACTGTATTACCAGAGCTCCTTACAAAATCTAGATGAAGCAGGAAAAAAAAAATCCCACTGCCATCCAGTTGATTCTGATTCATAGCCACCTACATTGGGTTTCTGAGGCAGTAGATCTTTACAGAAGTAGTGTGTCCCATCTTCCTTCGATAGAGTGGCTAGTGGGTTTGAACCAAGCTTCTGGTTAGCAATCAAATATCTTAGGCACTGCACCATCAGAGCTCCTTTAAAACACTTCATTTCACCAAAAAACAAAACCAAACACACTACCATTGAGTTATTTCTGACTCATAGAGAACACCATTGGGTTTCCGAGGCTGTAAATCTTTATGGAAGTAGATGGCCTTGTTTTCCTTCCATGGGACAGCTGGTGGGTTTAAACTGATGGCCTTCTGGTTAGCAGTCAAGTGCCTTAACCACTATGCCACCAGAGCTCCTTTGAAATCTAGACAGTGGTCTCTAAATATAATTTAGCACTAAACGAAATAAGGATTTTTGGAAGAAATGGTCTGTGAGATTTCGAGCAGGAAATGGACAAGATCAGCCTGGCAGAATGAAAGTGATATTTTTAAAAGATTTCTGAAGTGTATCCAATGGACTTAGGAAGCAATTTTAACATTCTTACATTGGCTAAAGATAAGACAATTAATTTCTGTAAGAATAATCACAATAGGATACAGTATTGCATGGTCAGTAAGGGCAAACATTGATTGATAGATGGATAGATGGGTGGACACGCTAAATGATCATGTATGTCTAGGCAGGGGGGAGTGTGCCCATGACCATGTATATGGCTGGCAAATGATATTTCTGCATGTGTATTTCTATGTGCTGTAAGAATGTCCAGGTGTATAGTAAAGCTGACAAGGGGCAAGTTTGTGGTGGCTTCTGGCTACATCCAGCTACCCTGAGGGAGTGAGTGTTTGGACTAGCACTCAGGCCCATAGTTGCAGGGGACATTAAGCTCAACTGGCATAACACATTACACAAAAAATATTGTTCGACATCATACTTTGGTGAGTAGTGACTGGGGTCTTAAAAGCATGCAAGCAGCCATCTAGATGCAACAATGGGTCTTTCCTCATCCAGAGCAAAGAATGAAGAAAACCAAAGATTCATGGAAACAATTAGCCCAAGGGACTAGAAGCCCAAGTGATCCTCAGCCTATATGACCAGGAGTCCAGAAGAACTAGATGGTGCCCAGCTATCACTGTCAACCACTTGGAGGGGGATCGGTGCAGGAGGTCCTGGATAGAGTAGGCAAAGGATGTGGAACAAAACTAAAAAAAAAAAAAAAAAAAAGATAAGATTTGTTGATCTTATAGAGCCTGGTGAGAACCCTGGGACTATGGCCCTTAATTACCCTTCAGGTTTGGAACTGAACTCACTCCTGTGGCTTCCAGCCAAATAATAGACAAGCTTATGAGGTCAACGTTTATATCAGGTTGATACACTCCTTAGAGTGATCAAGATCAAGGAAAGGTACCAGTACATAGTCTCTTGGCCTTGTAGAAAACATAGTGTTGTTCCTTTGGCTACATACATGGGAATCTACAAGGAAGGTGATATTGTAGATATCAGGGAATGGACACTGTTCAAAGAAGAAAATAGTTGCCTTGGAATCAATACCAACTCATGGTGACTTCTGATGTTCCAGAGAATTGTTACATAGAATTTTCAAGGCTGTAGCCTTCCAGAATAAGATTAGCAGGCTTTTTTTTTTTTTTTTTTTTTAGCTTTGCTTCGGTGAGTTCAAACTGCCAACTATTAGTTGGTATTCAAATGCTTAATATTTTGCCCTACCCAGGGACTCCTGGTCAAAAAGAGGGATTGAGGAATGCCCCACAAATGCTACCGTGGCCAAACTGGAAGAGTCTACAGTATTATCCAGCATGTTGTTGGCATTGTTGTAAAAAAAAAAAAAAAAAGTTAAGGTCATGATTCTTGCCAAGAGAGTTAAGTTACAAATTGAGCATATTAAGCACTCTCAGAGCCAAGGCAGATTCCAAAAAGGTATGAAAGAAATGACTAGAAGAAAGGAGCCAAAGAGGAAGGAACCTGAGTTCAGCTAATGTGCAAGCTGATCCATCAGAGACTCACACTTTGTGGTAATGAGTGAGGTGCCATAATCAATATGAACAATAATGAAAGACTTTTGAATTGTAAACAATCATTGATGATCTCTGCAAAATAATTAACTAGTTCTCTAGCATCCTCCAAACTGGAGGGAGAAAAAGAAAAGATTTATTTAGCTTTTACTGTATAATCAAATAATTCATGAGAAGTTTGTTTTTATACCAGTATTACATCCTCCACCATTATTGAACATATTTAGATTACATAGAGGCTATACCCAATATCAGGTTTTTAATTTTGATGAAACTGGTCTCTCTTGGAAATTAATGCCCTAAGAGATGAATTTACCAAAGGAGCAAGTAGGAGTCCCTGGGTTTAAGGCTCAAAGGATTAATGGATTGAAAAATTAAGGGCACATGCCTCTGCTAGAAATATAGGATTATGATTGATTTTGTCAGTACTCTCATTTCAAAGCTGTGTAGATGGTGTTCTCTGTCTTTAATCCAATTTCTCCTTATAGACCTATTAATTTTTAATTTATAGGGTGTAAGATTTGTCAGGAAGATAGGCTCCTGTCATATCACCTACAGTGAAAGTACTTTCCCCCAATCAAACTAGCTGTCCACTCATAGATATTGCAATCAGCTTTTTGCTGTCCTACCTTAAATGCTAAGGCCATATTTTCCAACTACTGGAGATACTTTTTTGTTTCCAAGTTTTGCATTCCAATCACCAGTAATAATCAAGATATCTTGATTGCATGTTTGGTCAATTTCAGACTGCAGAAGTTGGGAAAAATCTTAAATTTCCTCATCTTCCCCTTTGGTGACTGGTGTGTAAATTTGAATAATAGTAGTATTAACTGGTCTTCCTTGTAGGTGTATGGATATTACCCTATCATTGACAGCATTGTACTTGAAGATAGATGTTGAAACATTCTTTGTGAATGCCACCATTCCTCTTCAGTTACTCATTCTTGGCATAGTAGTCATATACTTGCCTGATCCAAAATGGCCAATACCTGTCCATTTCAGCTCACTAATGCCTAATATATCCATCTTATGCATTCCTTTTCATTTTTGACAGCTTCAATTTTCCTAGATTCATACTTCGACATTCCATGTACTGATTACTAATTGATGTTTGCAGCTGTTTTTTCTCATTTTGAGTCGTGCCACATCAGCAAATGGCGGTCTCTAAAGTTTTACTCCATCCACGTCATTAAGGTCAGCTCCTCTTTGAGGAGGCAGTACTTCCCCAATTGTAATTTGAATGCCCTCCAACCTAGGAGCTCATCTTCCAGCACTATATCAGACATAGTATTTGCCAGTAATACTCCAGACAGTGTTTCACCACTATTCATAAGGTTTTCACTGGCCGATTCTTTGTGAATTTAATGGTCCCTTCCTCTGAGAAGTGGATGGTCCCTAACTTTTCTCAACAACATACAGCAGCTATACACTTGGATTTGCCAGATGTAATACAAAAGAACCAGATCGACTATATCTGTGTAAAGAACTCAATATTTTCAGTCAAAACAAAGCCTGGAACTGACTGTGGAACAGACCAAATGCCCATATGTAAGTTCAAGTTGAAGCTGAAGACAAATAAAAGAAGACCAGGAGAGCTAAAATATGACTTTGATTATATCCCACCCAGATTTAGAGTCCATCTAAAGAATAGATTTGACACATTGAACACCAATGACCCAAAACCAAAGAAATTATGGGATGACTTAAAAACATCATCCATGAAGAAAACAAAAGGTCACTGAAGAGACAGGAAAGGAAGAATAGACCAAAATGGATGTCATAAGAGACACTGAAACATGCTCTTGAATAGAGAGTAGCTAAAGCAAGTGGAAAAATAAGACAAGATAAAAGAGCTGAACAGAATATTTCAAAGACTGAGAAGAAAAGTTTATTATTATTATTATTATTAAACATGCAAAGATCTGGAGTTAGAAAACTAAAAGAGAAGAACACACTCAACATTTTTCAAGCTGAAAGAACTGAAGAAAAAATTCAAGCCTTGAGTTGCAATATTAAACAATTCTATGAGCAAAATATTGAATGATACAGGAAACATCAAAAGAAGATGGAAGAATACAGAGTCACTGTACCAAAAAGAATTGGTCGATGTTCATCCTTTTCAGTCAGTGGCATATAGTCAAGAACTGGTGGTATTAAAGGAAGAAGTCAAAGCTGCACTAAAGGAATTGGAGAAAAACAAGGCTCCAGGAATTGATGGAATATCCATTGAGATGTTTCAACAAACGGATGCCACACTGGAGGCATACTTGTCTATGCCAAGAAATTTGGAGGACAATTACCTGGCCAATTGACTGTAAAATATCTATACTTTTACCCATTCCAAAGAAAGGTGATCCCTAAGAATGTGGAAATTATCAAACTATGTCATTAATATCACACCCAAATAAAATCTTGCTGAAGATAATTCAGAAATAGCTGCAGCAGTATATTGACAGGGAACTTCCAGAAATGTAAGCTGAAGTCAGAAGAGGAGGTGAAATTACAAATATCATTGCTGATGTCAGAGGGATCTTGGCTGAAAGCAAAGAATACCAGAAAGATGTTTGTTGTTGTTGCTGTTATTATCTGCTGTCGAGTCAGGCCAGACCCATAGCAACCCGTCCTTGGATTTCTGAGATGGAATCACTATGGAAGTAGATTGCCCAACCTTCCTTCTGAGGAGTGGCTGGTGGGTTTGAACTGCCAGCCTTCTGGTTAGCAGTCAAGTGCCTTAGGCACTATGCTATCAGAGATCCTACAAAGATGTTTACTTGTGTTCTATTGACTACACAAAAGCATTCGACTGTGTGGATCATAACAAATTCTGGATAATATTGAGAAGAATGGGATGTCCAGACCACTTAATTGTGCTCATGAGGACCTTGTACATAGTCCAAGGAGATATTGAATAGAACAAGGAGATATTGCACAGTTTAAAATCAGGAAGAGAGTGAATATGGGTTGTATTCTTTCACCATACTCATTCAATCTGTATGCTGAGTGAATAATACAAGAAACTGGACTATATGAAGAAGAATGTGGCTTCAGGATTGGAGGAAGAGTCATTAACAACCTGAGATATGCAGATGACACAACCTTGCTTGCTGAAAGTGAAGATGACTTGAAGCATTACTGATAAAAATTGAAGACTATACTCTGAAGTATGGATTACATGTCAATATAAAGAATCCAAAAATGCTTACAACTGGACCAATAAGCACCATTACGATAAATTGGAGAAAAGTTGAAAAGTTGTCAAAGATTGCCCGTTACTTGGTTCCACCAAGAAATAAGATGATGTATTGCATGGGGCAAATCTGCAAAAGAACTCTTTAAAGTGCTGAAGAGCAAAGATTTCACTTTGAAGACTAAGGTGTGCCTAACCAAAGTCATGGTATTTTCAATCGTCTCCTATGCATGTGAAATCTGGACAATGAATAAGGAATACAGAAGAGCTGATGCTTTTGAGTTGTGGTGTTAGTGAAGAATACTGAAAGTACCATGGACTACCAGAACTAACAAATCTGTCCTGGAAGAAGTGCACCTGGAATGCTCCTTGGAAGTGAAAATAGCCAGACTACGTCTCATCTACTTTAGTCAAGTTGTCAGAAGGGACCATTCTCTGGAGAAGGATATCACACTTCATAAAATGGAGGGTAAGCAAAAATGGGGAGGCCTCTTAATGAGATGAAATGACAGTGAGTGCAACAATGGGCTCAGGTATAGCAAGGACTGTGATGCCGACACAGGACTGGGCAGTATTTAACTCTGTTGTCCATAGGGTCATAATGAGTCAGAGCAGAGTAGATAGCACCTAACAACAACAACACCTTAAATACAATGAAACCAGATAATATGCTCTACCAGGCCCTCATTCACAAGTAGATGGGATAATGTAGTTATTCTTTCTGATGATGGGGCTAAGGAGGAGTCTTGAATGGCAGGAAAAATGGCTTTAAACTAGGCTAGAGAAGCTATACAGAGGAGAAAAGGCTCTAACAGAGCTATTCTGCCAGCTCAGCCTTACCCAGAGGAAGAAATCAGTGCAAAGTAAACAGCTGATCCTGGGTTCTTACCTGGTGTCCAATCCACCTGAATTCCTGAACTCTCTCTTCAGACCCAAGCATATGGCTCTTCTGGTGTGCTTCATAGGCACCAAGCCATGCCCAAGGGCATCTGTCCAACAAACACCTCATATAGCAGCAGGAGTATGTGTCTGCCTGTTGTGTGTTCCCAGTGAGAATGATGGAGAAAACAGGCTCTGTTTAGCAACAAACAAAGCCATAACAAGCAAATAAGCAGACAAAGCAGTTTTTAATGTGCACATGCTACTAACACTGATGTTATGGATTGAACTCTGTCCCAAAAAATATGTGTTGGAATCCTAAACCCTATACTTATGTACATAACTCTGTCTGGAAATAGGGTTTCTTTTTCATGTTAATGAGGCCATACCAGTATAAAATATGTCCAAAACTTAATCACTTCTGAGTTATAAAAAATATCAGCAAAGTCACAGACAAATAAGTACAAAAAGAGTAAGACACATGCCCTGTGAAGATCAACAAGAAACCAAGGAAAACAAAGATTACAGAGCTGAGACAAGGATCGTCCATCAGAGCTGATAGTGTTGGGCCCAGGTTATGAAGGAGCTGTTCGGCGTGAGGAATTTGCTAACACATGACAATGCAAGTGCAAGAAGGAGAGTTTATTAGCTAGTTCGAGCTAGGGTCCTTGCTCTCACCGATATAGCGGGTTGAGCAAAAGATCTCGTGCTCCTTTACTATCACATTTTTATAGGAAAAATATAGGGTGGAGTAGCACCAGGGCTAAGGGGTACAGATGATTGGTTGTTGCTAAGGGGTTTAGGGCAGGGGTCTGAGATGTTGGGGGACGTGTTGGAATCCCCCGGCTCCAAAGTCTACTTAGGGAATTATTATGTAGGGAGGGTGCAGGGCCCTGATACGTGGGAGACTTCAGGAGCCAGGCAAATCTCTGATACACACTGAATCCGGAGGAAATCTCTGATACGTGCTGAATCCGGAGGGTAGATAAAAGCTCTGAGGCATGGGGAGTGTTAGAACCCCCAACACTAAAGACTTCTGGTTAAAGATTTACCTGGAGGCCATTAGGACTCAGGCCTCACATTTCCCCCTTTTTTTTGTTATGCATATGAGGAATCTTTCTCCTGTATTGCAGGAGATAAAGACTGATATTGTTGCTTCAGGACCATGAGTTGTACAGTATTAACTCGATCTTTCACAAAGTTGAGTAATCTGTTTAAAACAAAAGGACTAACCGTTAGTAAAACTAGTTCCATAATGACTGGTTCTGCGAGAGCAGACAACAGAGATGTTAGCTAAGGAGAAGAATTAAACTAATTTTTATGCTATCTTTGGTTCTGGGCACATTTTCTTTCGGGGGCATGTGTCTTTTTCAGCAGTAAATTTCCTTTAAGTAGCAGTCAGAGAGAGGTCTGCTCCTAGGAGGTTTCTTTTTGAGCTCAGAAGGGTGGTCAAACTAGTTAATTACAGTATCAGAACTCTAAGCACCTGAGAGAGTAGGCACTTTCTAGAACATTGTTTTGTGCTACTCCTAATAGAAATTTTCTCCAGGCGGACAATTTTAGTAATCAGGAGTTCCTCAGTTGCTTACAGAAAATTTCACTTTGGAGTTTATAAAGACTTATGGGTGGCAAAGTTACACTAAGTAATTTACTACACTGCAGGCTACCCCCTGGCTTTTCTAGCTATTACTTCAAAAATTCACATCCCTTTCATCCATCAGTTTAAGAATGACCACACCTATGGAAATGTGTAAGTCAGCTACTTCACGCTTTTATCTCCCCCCATTTTAAATAGCTAATTTCTAATTTGCCCATCCCTATCAGATCAGTACTCTGAGGAATCATGGTCCTTTCTCTCTGGAGAATCTTCTGTTCTGCTTGGAAACTTCAGGCATGTGGATCCATAAACAAGCAAAGTCCAGCTCAGCACTGTAAGGCCACAGTAAGGAGAAGAGGACACACAAAAATGAGGTTAAAGAGAAGTTTTTATTCTGAGTTTCCGGGCGAGGTTCACGGGTCCCTGAGAGGGGCCCGGGAAGTTGCACTGCCTGGCTGGGGAGGGGAGGGTTTATAGTCTTGTGGAGGACCTAAGTGGGGACACTAAGGAAATGGTGGGGTCCAATTAGCTGTTAGTATGGGTCTGCACTTAATTAGCATGAGGGGGCTTCACAAGAGGAAGCTTGCCACTGCATGGGACTTTCCAGTCTGGGCGGGTTCTGTTACTTTGGTTGTCTTATCAGGCTGTCTCATCAGGGCTTGACACCCGGAGGAAGCTGCTAACTGAAATGTTGGTGGCTTGGGTTTGCTTAGGCCTAACAAGCACAAGTTATTAAATTGCAGTAACTTAACACCATCTGTGTTAATTATCTTCTTTTCCATTTGGTCGAGTTTCGGTCAGCTCAGCTCTAGCTATTCCAGCTAGGTCATGGGTACTAGCTGCTAAGTTTGGGAGTTATATTTTTCCCTTCACTTCAGACCAGCTAGCACCTTCTGTCACATCTTCAGTCCTCAGAGACTATTTCAATGCTCGTAGGTTCACAATTCATTGTACTTCAGACCAGTTAGCTCTTCCTTTTATCTCCAGCTCCTGGGCTTTCCCCGCGTAGGTAGGGCAGGTCCAGCTGGGTGAAGTGCACAAAGTGCTGCTTTAACTTGATGAACTTGAGGTGTTGGTCAAAGAACTGGTCATGGCTGACACCCTTGGGGCTAAAGGTTATCATTCTCGAGATTTCAGGCTGCACACAGCCTGTCCCTGTCATTGCTCTGGCTTGTGTATCCAATCATCCCAGAAGGCCTTGGGCCACTTGGGCTCTAATTCAGCTCAGAGCTTAGCTAAGAGTAGCTAGCTCAGGCCAGGGAAAAAGTCCGTGCAGTAGAGAAGTTCAGGTTTGTTAGAGTCCACCATCTGTTCTTTGCTATTGTTATTCTAGGTAGATACATACCAGAGTGAGGGGTTAGTTCTCAGCATTGGGTAGGTGGCCTGAAAGTACTCAAAGAAATCTGGTGCTACCTCCAGGTCATCTTCGACGACTACAGCTGCTGAGAATTTGAACCTGTGGAAGATTTGGCCCAGAGTCCAGCAGTAATGCTGCGTAATTTTATAATAGCTCTGGAATTTGTGGTGGTCGGGCAGCACAGCAACGTTGCTCAGGTCAGGTTGCCAGATGTGTGTGATGGCGCTGCTATAGGAGGCAATGACCTGGGCTGTCTCCTCATGCTCACAGTCCTGGTTGACAATGATGGGGTACAGGCACATGTGGTGGGGTAGGGGGGCCCGCAGTGGGCACTCTCAACCGCTGCTTCCACTGAGCATGGTGCTCCCTAACCTGCTGCATCAATTCCCGCTGACGTTCCAACTCCACTTCAGCGTCCTGGGTTAGGTGGATCACCTCATGGGTGAGGCTGGTGGGGTCGTCATCAAGAGAACTGTTTGAGGGAGGTTTGCTAGGTGCTGGGCATGTCCTGAAGAAGAGAAGGAGCAGGGCATTCCAGGCTACAAAGAGGATAGTGCCCCACAGCACAATCCCTGCAGACTGCTTCTTCAGCATCCTGGTCTTAGGTCAAAGAGTACTAAATTCAGCTTGTTTTTTCTTTGCTGCACTTCCCCCATTTCCACTCAGGTGGATCTAGGTGGTTACAAGCAAGTAACATACAAGTTTATTATTCACTGTCTTCCTTTAACTTTCAGTCCTGGGAGGGGTTTTTCTCATGGACCATGACTTTTCTGCTTTGATGGACCCAAAGCTTATCTGCTTGCTTGAAATGCAAAAAGTTAAACAGTCATTTTTTTTCTTCAGGTCTTCTCTTCACATGTAAATCTCCTCTTCCCTCAGTAGTACTGGGTGGGGCTCGGGTTTTCTACTTAAGTTTCTATATGGGTTCCACAGGGCTTAAAACAAAAGTTTGCGTTTCTTCCAGGCAAATTCTATTTCCTCTTTTATTATATCCAGTTAAGTATTGGCTGAAGGCATACTTACACACTTTTAATCGTATAATTCATTTATGCAGAGAAATTATTTGTAATGATCTATTTACAATCTTTTCTAATTTTCATTTCTACTGGCTAAATATGTTTCACGTAAGAGTTAACATTTACTTGAACTCATTATTGCTAGAAACCTGTTACGACATAGGGTTTTTAGTTCATACTACTTAAGTCCTCTTAAGTACTATGATTTTACTGTTATTTTAATAGAAAGTATATCGTTAATGTAATATTCTGCAGTGAAAGATTCACTATTCTTTTTTTCCATTTTATGAATAAATCTACTAAAACTGATATAAAGTTATCAAAGTTTCAATGTACTTCATGGTTTCTTTACACTTACTATTTGCGGGTATTAACACTGAGGTAAATAAAGTTTACACTCTCTCAATTTTTTTATAACTTAATACACATTTTTCAGATTTAACTTTTACTATCTTTTATGTTCTGGGATGACCAGACATTCTGCTTTAAGACAAAATTACTCTTCTTCCCCCTCTCTGAGAAAAAAAAAAAAAAACTTAGTACCAGTTATTTCACGTTCCTTCTTGCTTTTCGGGCCACGCTAAAACTTTTAATCTAGCTCTTATGGTGGTTTCGTTTAGTAGTCTGGACTAGACTAAGTCATTTTATGTGTGTTTGCTACCTCAAAATGCTATATTTTAATAATTACAACTTTCTTAATTGGCTCAAAAACAGTGTGGAGTACATTTAGATAAACACATAATCCAAAACACATAATTCTTTTAAAGATATTCCAGGTTCATCTCTTCACTTTGATGACTATTTTATTCTATGTAAATGGCTTCAGGTCTTTGGCTGGGTGTAACTAAAAGCTCTAGTTTCTGGATTAATTACTTACAAGTAACACTAAAGAAAGTAACTATTTAAGAATTTAAAGTTTCATTTCTTAGGCCTTTTCTTTTCTTTTACAAAGTCTGGTGTTCTTGAGTCTCTACAAAGCTCAATATTATAAGTTTGTAAATTATTTTAACAAATCCTGACCAAAAGAATATACTTTACAGAGAGCTTAGAAGCATGGTTCATTAGGTAATCTGGTTATTTATTTATTTATTTATTTATTTCTAAACAGTTTTATGTTCTAGAAAAAAATTAGAAATAGACTTTACTTCCCTGACTTTCAATATCTTTTGGGTGAAATTAAACAAGTAAAATAATCATTAAGTGCTTCCAGTTATTAAAAACAAAACAGTGCTAACAATGGTGCTCACGAAAGTGCTAAGTGACTGAACACTAGTCCACGGCATCTCTGCCCCTGAACTCCAGGTGTACTCGGCTGATTTTGTTAGCTAGAACTCTGGCCCAGTTACAGGGCACCCCCAGTCCAGGAGATCCCAGGCTTGTCTTAGCAGTGCTCATAATCTTTGGAAGGAGTAAGAACTAGAATGGACTCTTGTGAGATGGAAAACAAGGCAAAGCTGAGAAGGAACAATTTGTTCCTAAGATACTCAGAGGTTTCTGCTATTCACTTAGCTAATACATCAGTGCACGCACACACACATATACATATTTAGTTAATATATCAAAATGACTTGGAAACAAATATTCTAGTTTTCTAATATTTTAAAGTAAAATTTTAAATTTTATAAAACTTCTTGTTGTGTACTATACTTTAAAGATTTAAGTTAAAACTAAAAGATTGGAGAAGAGACACAGTATGTTTGATTGTACTTCTCATGCATCCTCTTGTTAAAGGTTTCATTTAAATTATGTTAACACCAGCTTTGACTCCCTGGTTTCTATAGAGAGCTTATTATCTCCCAAAACAGATTTCCAGGCTTCCATCTGGATTCTTTCCCATTCCTCAGTGGTGAACAAAAGCTGGGGGAGTTTGTTCACAATCCTCTCAGGTATGCTGATGAGTAGCTAAATCCAGAGCTTGGGACAATGCACCCTCTGCAGCTGCAATACCTGCTGAAGGGGTTTGGTAAGGCGGGGAAAAAGGAGCTCTTCCTCTGTTTCCCACTGGAATACTGGGTGGGTCGGCGCCGAAAGTTTAATTTCAGGTTCCTTCTTCCGGGCAGTATAAGGTTGCACTGCCAGGACCAGTTTAGGTGCCTGCTTAGGAAAAGAAAGAGGTAACAATGGCCTTAACCAGGGAGGTGTATTTTCCACTAAATCTTGCTATGTGATAATATATGACCTCTGATCTGGGTGTCCCCAGCTGGACCGGAACACAATTTCTTTCACTCTTAAAATAATTTGAAGATAGAACATTCCTTCGGCTGGTAATCCCACATTGAATGTGGGCTATTCTGAGCTACACAATGTTACAATTTTTTTTTTTTTTTCCACATTTAAATTCTGTACTCTTTGCTTAACTTCTTTAAAGTTACCAGTCAAAAAGGGAAGGGTGAGTCGTCATAGTCTGCCCATTTCATCCGTCCACTAAATCACAAACACTGACAAACAACAAATGGACACACAAAAGGATGAACAAAGAATGTTTCCCACAAATTGGAAGCAAAACTGAAAGCGGGATGACGGCCTCATGCTGAGCTGCGGGAGCGACCCGCTTCATCCCTATACCAATTCAGAATTCCAGATTGGAGGGCTCTCACTTCCTCTTTTCTTGAAGAGGTCCTGGGACATCTCCCAGATCCTCTGGCTGATGGCCCACTCATGCGTCCCCTTAGGTTAAGTTAGCTTTACAGAAAACGGGCCCCAGGTATCACACAAAGAACTTAAACAAACAACAAACATTTAAACACTTACTAGCTGGCTGCAACCCCCTGGTTTGGGAGTCCCGGGGTATTTGGGGATCCCGGGACCTCTCGCACCCCAAGCGAGAATCATACCCCTAGACTAACGAGCCACCTTCTAGATCTATCAGATCGGGGTGAGTTTTGGGAATCAGACAGAACTGGTGGAACAGCTTCCCGGGACTTGGGTTGTCTTGGTTTCTCCTTTCCGCTAGTCCTGAGTGAGGATGTTAATACCTTGACAGAGAGATTCAGAAGAAAAAGTTTTAGCCATGGGGGAGGGGTAGTCACCATATCTTGCTACACTAAAATGTAAGGAAATTGGTCCAGGTGCCCATGGGGGCCTGGAACTTTGACTCAGTTGAATACGGCTGCAATCACCTTTCCATCCAATGAGCCTTCCGGATGCCACTCCACCTTAAGAGAGGGCTATTCTGAAGAGCAAAAAGTTATTAGTTTATTTTTCTTAATTATCACAGATAAATTAGATCCTCTGGTTTTAAACTCTGAAAAATGTTCAACCATCAGGGACAGAGGGTTAGTCTGTCCTTGTTCCATTTAAACCTCCTTTAAGAAAACACAGAACAAATAAAAAACCAGTGGACACACAACAAGAGACACCAAAGCAGACAGCACAAATATCTGACACCCAGAAGAGATCTCGTTCCAGTATTACAGATTGGAGGTGCCTCTGCCCCTCCCCTGAAGTGGGCTACTTTTACCAAAAAGCGTCCACAGCCTGCCTGTGAGTTGGGGGAAGGGCTCCTTCCCCCACTCATCCAGCACGTCCGCCGGTTCCTGTACCCTTGGATTGGTTCCTTACGCAAGAGATTGATCCGAGTCCTGCCGGCTCCAGTTCCTGACCCCCACTCGCCTTCTGTGGGGGGCAAGATTCCGGCTCTGAATCTTTCTCCTTCCCGGCCAACGCACCAAATGTTGGGCCCAAGTTATGAAGGAGTTGCTTGGCGTGAGGAATTTACTAACACACGACAATGCAAGTGCAAGAAGGAGAGTTTATTAGCTAGTTCGAGCTAGGGTCCCTGCTCTCACCGACATAGTGGGTTGAGCAAAAGACCTCGTGCTCCTTTACTATCACATTTTTATAGGAAAAATATAGGGTGGAGTAGCACCAGGGCTAAGGGGTACAGATGATTGGTTGTTGCTAAGGGGTTTAGGGCAGGGGTCTGAGATGTTGGGGGACATGTTGGAATCCCCCGGCTCCAAAGTCTACTTAGGGAATTATTATCTAGGGAGGATGCAGAGCCCTGATACGTGGGAGACTTCAGGAGCCAGGCAAATCTCTGATACGCGCTGAATCCGGAGGAAATCTCTGATACGTGCTGAATCCGGAGGGTAGATAAAAGCTCTGAGGCATGGGGAGTGTTAGAACCCCCGACACTAAAGACTTCTGGTTAAAGATTTACCTGGAGGCCATTAGGACTCAGGCCTCACAATAGAAAGAGCTTTTCCCTAGAACTTGTGTCCTGAATTTGGACTTTTAGCCTCCTGAAATGTAAGAAAATAAATTTCTATTCCATAGTTCCTTAGAAGCACTAGGAAACTAAGACTCTGAGTAAACAGCATCCTATCCATACATGGGACAGCATCAGTGGCTACTCTTTGGCCAGGCCTGCATAGCCTCTGAACACACACACTCAGTCAGTTTGAATTATTCTATCCTTGTTCACCCATCTGTTTCAATCAGGTGATAAGAGCAAACAATAGAAAATAAGATATCATTTTGTTCATTTCCAGAACAATCATTTGAGGAGGAAAAAGTAGCTGAACATGATACAAACTGGAGTTACAAGGACTATTTTCCATATGACTTCACATTTCATTAGGAGTAGGACTTTTCCTTCTCAACAGTTATAACAAAAATGAACATTTCCTTTTGTCTCCTTTACCCACATGTACAGGACATTAAAATGCCCTTAATTTGGTAATTTCCAAGTATTGAATAGCATGTTTCTATAGGGCTCTGGTTGAGCCACTTTTTATTCATTTAAACAAATGCTTATTTATTTTCCCACTAACCATCAAAAAAAGTGCTTACTATAGAAAGCAGATATGTTGGAAGACCATTTAAAAAACAGTTATTTAAAAAGTGTATTTCTATATTTAGATGTATATATAAGAGCAAAGAGAAAACTTTGAGTGGAAACAACTAAAACTGTTGACATGGTGTGCTACAGTGAATTATTTAATATGGTACTTCTAGCCATGGTCTTTGTGACTCCTACAAGATGACTTGGTGGAACTACGAAAATGTGAGGAGCTTATGGCCTAACATGGGGACTGGGTAGCTTGGTCATAATGTAAATAATAATGTAAATAATGTAAATATGACCTGGCACCCTTGTGGAAGTTGGGCCATGGGAATAATCGGTATGGAACCTAAACATAGGGATTGGCTCAGCTTTGTCATCTCTCTAGGCTTAAAATGAGTCACTCCAAAGGCAGAAATGGGACTCTCTCTACTATCAAGAGAGAAAAGCCAGTAGAGGAGCACATTCTTGAACTAGAAATCTCTGCATAGAGATGGCAGAGAGGCAGCTTAACTAAGAGATAGGCACTAGACAGCGTAGTGGGCTTTCCAGACCACACAGTGAGAAAGCTAAGTGACTTTAGCAGGAGGCTTTCTAGAAGGAGGCTTGCTGGCAGAGTGGGTTGCTTCTCTGAGTACTTATTGGCAGAGCTTAAGGAGCTTTTGTATCACCTGTCCTAGACAAGCCGAGGCTAGGCCAAAGAGTCCAGGGCCAAAGAAATGTGGTCATGGGTGAGAAAAAGTTGTCCTGAATAAACAACTATATACTAAGTTGTTTCTGATCCTGAGTTATAACCTGTTAATTTCCTGATGTACCAAAAAAGCAAACTCACTGCCATTGAGTTGGATCAACCCCTCCTTGGGTTTCCGAGGAGGTATCACTACAGAAGTACATTGCCCAACCTTCCTTCTGAAGAGTGGCTGGTGGGTTTGAACCGCCAGCCTTCTGGTTAGCAGTCAAATGTCTTAGGCACCAGGCCATAGAGCTCCCTAATGTACTCCATTATATATTGATTATTGTCTGTGAGTTTTGTGTAGTCATTGCAATGAATTATAAACTCATCAGAGAAGTAGAGTGCTGTTGGGAGGGATAGGTGGTGGGAGAATTAGTAAAAAGTTTGGAAGGTAGCAGCATGTGTGACCTCCCCCTCATAGGATTAGCTTTGGGCTGTTCATGTTTTTATGGATTTTCCACCCTTCTTGTGAAGTAAGAGGAGGGTGATGATGCCGCCATGCCCTTTTTGCACACGGTTATTTCAAGTAGGTGGGAGAGAACAGTGTGAGAAGTATGTTAACTTTTCTTTTTTTAAATGTATAATTGGATTGCATGCTGGCTACATTGGATATGTTAACCTTTTGTGGCTTAAAAAACATTAATGAATATTTAAAGGAGGAGCATTCCTTTGCTTTCCTATAATCTGGTTTTCTAGGCACTTGACTGCAAACCAGAAGGCTGGCAGTTCAAACCCACTAGGCACTTCTTGGAAGGAAGGCTGGGCAATCTACTTCCATAGTGACACCGCCTCAGAAACCCAAGGAGGCATCGCTATGAGTTGGGGTCGACTCAATGGCAAAATAACAACAACAACAACAGCCACACATGAGTATTTATAAATGCAGTTCCTCTATTAAGTCCCTTCCACAGCAAGTCACCCCTGTATCAGCAGATGCTGACAGGTCATCCTGTCCGTGACAGAGCCTGCTGTACAGGAGTCCACACAGAGAGATTTTAGGCTTCCCTAATTGAACTGCACCTGAGTTGTTGTTGTTGTTGTTTGCTGTCGAGTCGGCACCCGAGTAGGGGTCTTTAACTTAAGGCCTTGACAGCAATAGGCTTATCCTTTAGCATTAAACAGAGTTTAGGTGGCTTTCCTGACATCCAGTAGAAAGAAGATTCTGTCTAAGCTATGAATTGTCAGTTCAGGGCACTGTTCTCTATAGATCTGTATAAAGACTGAGAAGTCGGAGAAGGGATGAAGTTTCTCAGTAGAATGTAAACAGTTTAAGAGTGCTTGGACAACAGCATATAGTGTATTATCACATGATAAAGATCACATAGCAGAAAACCTTCCAAATTCATGAAGAAGCAGGCAAACTCAGTATGACCAATGTTTATTTCAAAATGCATAAATCACAATGCTTGCTAAGTAAACGCTTTAAACTTTATAAAATATTGTGATCGTTAATTTTATGTCAATTTGGCTAAGTCATGATGATTCCCAGAGGTTTGGCCAAATACAAGACTTGTTATTTGAATGAAATGCAATCACCTCACATAATATAAACAATAAATCAGTTGAAAAGGGAGCTTCAATAGAATGCCTTCTGCCTATTCTGCCTCTAGACTATAAAGATATATTTTGGCATATCTCACTCTCTACACTCTGTACTCTTCCGATAGCCTGAGTATGGATCTTGGGACATAAGCCTGAAAAAGTCTCCAGCCTGCCATGTGACCCACAAATTTTGTTTTTGCCAGCTGCCAATATCATATGAGCCAATCCTCTGAAGTAAATCTCTCTCTCTATATATATATGTTTGTGTGTGAGAATGTGTGTGTTTACATATACATATACATATATATATATATACATACATATATATATATATATATATATATATATATAAACACACACATACATACACATATACATATATCTCACTGTTTTGACTAACCAAAATGTAACCAAACTCACTGCCGTTGAGTCAATTCTGACTCATAGCCACCCCTCCTTTTGGGTTTCCAAGATGGTATCACTGCAGAAGTAGATTGCCCCACCTTCCTTCCAAGAAATAGCTGGTGGATTTGAACCACCAGCTTTCTGTTAGCAGTCAAATGCCTTAGGTACTATGCTACCAGAGCAGATAATAATAATAATTATTATTATTATTATATTTTTATTATTAAAGAAAGTATTAGCTAGATGGCTAGAATTTTCAATATTTGAGACATGGTTAATATTTAATATAGATGACACTCTTAGAGTATTATGAAAGAAAAAATACAAATGCAAAAACACAGCTTAGAGATTTATAGTAAGAAATTAAATATTAACAAAACAGCCATACTCAATTTAATGAGTATTAAAACATATTACCTATCATCAATTTATTGGGAAAAGTAAGATTATCATGTAATATGGTGGCAATTCTTTATTTCAATGCATAGCACCATACCCCTGAAGTGCATAGTACAGAAAGTAACTCATTTGTAGTTATATGACTGTAGAATAATCTTTAGTCAAAGATACCATAAATTGACCCAGTAGACTTTGGACACCATTCACTCTGCTAGGATAATAAAGCTCCTTTCACAGACAGTCAGATGAACAGAGGTCCAAATGCAGTACCTGTTACTAATCATGATGTTCCAGTAATATACATAAAATGATAATTAAAAGCATTGACATTGATCTCAACACCTTTCACAAGAAGGAATATGTCTTCAAATCATATTTTATAGCCCAGATTCTATCTCCATCAGTGGAAATTCTGATTAGCTATCCCAAAACTCCTGAACAGCAGGGCTACAAGCAGAGAGACATAAATCATAATAAAAGATTCCCATTCCAAAATGAATAAGAAAGATTGAAGAAGAGTTGATTTCTTTGAATTGTGAATTGAGAATTTAGCATTAAACAGAATTTAAGTGGCTTTCCTCACATCCAGTAGAAAGGGGATTCTGTCTAAACTATAGATTATCAGTTCAGGGCACTGTTCTCTATAGATGTGTGTAAAGACTGAGAAGTCAGAAAACGGATGAAGTTTTTCAGTAGAATATGAACAGCTTAAGAGTGCTTGGACAATGGCATATAGTGTATTATCAGCAAAGAATGCTGACAATACCATGGATTTCCAGAGAATGAACAAATCCATCTTGGAAGAAGTGCAGCTAGAATATTCCTTGGAAGTGAAAATGTCCAGACTTTGTCTCACTTACTTTGGTCACATTGTCAGACGAGACCATTACCTGGAGAAGGCTATCATGTTTGGTAAAATAGAGGGTCAGCCAAATAGGGGAAGATCATCAACAGGATGGATTGACACAGTGGGTGCAATGATGGGCTCAAGGATAGCAAGGATTGTGAGGATGGTGCAGGAACAGGCAGTGTTTTATTCTGTTGTACATAGCGTCACTATGAGTTGGAGCCAACTCAAAAGCACCTAACAATAACATTTCCAAAACTGCATAAAATGGCTGTTTTTAGGGTGCTAATCTTTTTAAGACTACACTGGATTAACTGTGTAAGATCTTTTAATTCTGCAGTGTTGGAGAGCTTTGCAGATTTCTACCATCCTACAGTAGACAGTGCATTTAAGTAGACACAAGACCTTGAACAGACACTGAGTTCATGTGGTGAAGGTCCACTTTGGGAAAAATCTGACAATAGGAAAGCCTTGTAACAGCCCAGCTGCATTCACACATACACAAAGGAACTTAGCTGAATGGTCTCCATGGATTAAGGTTGTTAAGGGGACTTATAACATGTTGAAAGGGACACAGGACATACACATGAGGACTCCCATCATTCACACAGGGATTCAGGTCATATGTATAGGACTCACATCATGTCCCTTGGCATCTCACATCAAGCACACTGGGACAAGTATCATGCATACAAGAACTTGCATCACACACATGGTGAGGTTTGCCTTTTGCACAGCCTTCTTCTGACCAGAAGTCCTGGATGTTCAACAGCCTTAACTAACCATACCAATTACCTCTGAGTCAACTTTGATTCACAGCAATACCATATGTGCCAGAGTAAAACAGTGATCCATAAGGTTTTCAATGACTGGTTTTTCAGAAGTATATTTTCAGTCCTTCATTCCTATAATCATGACCAAATCTTCATATATCCATAACATAACCATAAAAGTAAAGCATGCACTGTTTCGTATATTTTTTTATTTTGACATACCATAGGATCATATGCGTTTGGAGAAGTAATGCAGACAGATCCATGTAAACATATTTCCTCCAATAGTAACATCTTGCAAAACTGTAGCACATGATAACTACCAGGTTTGACCAACTTTATTTAAATGTAACCAGTTTTATTTGCACTCATTTGCAGGTATCTCTGTGTATGTAGTTCTGTACAATTTTATCATATATGTAGATTCATGTGACCACCACCACAGTGAAGACAATGAGAGATTTCTATAAGATGACAGAATAGACAGACACGATACACAGACCCTCTTCAACAAAGAAAAGAGAAACCAATTGACATTAAAATGAAAGCTCACTGTCATCTAGTCAGATCTGACTCAGCAAGCACTCCTTGGGTTTCTGAGGTAGTATTACTATGGAAGTAGATTTCCCAATCTTTCTTTCGAGGAGTGGCTGGTGGGTTTGAACCACTAGTCTTCTGGTTAGGAGTCAAATGCCTTAGCCACTATGCCATCAGAGCTTCCCCAACTGACATAGATAGAAGATAATCTTGGAGCCTTGAGCTTTGAAAGGAAGAATACAGAAGAGGATAAAATACCAATTAGTAGAAGAAACTGAATAAAAACAGTGAATAAGGAGACAGACAGAGCTGCAGACAATCAGCTATCCTGATGGCACAGACAGTTTTAATATTTACAAAATGGTATTAGGACCTGAGCAGTAACTAAAAATTGGCCCTGTGGAGAAGGAAGATGGAGTCATACAGATAGCCTGCATGATTAGTCCCTCTTCCACCTGAAAATCTGAGTAACTAGGTGAAGCAGATACAAATAATGACACTGGAGTTATAAGCAACTAAAGAGAAGATGAAGTATTAGATTCAGAGAAGGAGAAGAAAGAGAGAAAACAACAGAGAAAAAGAAACTAACCTGCCCAGCTGATGGAAATGGAGAGGAGTCATTGGAAATACAAAAAAAGGTCAAGGAGGACAGAAGGGGTGAAACAAAATCATGGAACCCACAAGTTTTGGGAACTCAGAATAACCATATGGGGAGGTTTTTGAGGTGAGCTGGGGTTCTGAGTGAGAATGATAATCTTACTGGGAAATAAATGGATCAAGAATCCCCTTGGCTTGGGCTGCCACAGAGCCCAGAAGGGAGTTGGAGAAAGGAGAAAGTCCCCTTCAAGTAGGTGGAGCTCTGAAGCAGGTGCATGTCAGTGGGCTCCAGTCCAATTCTTGGTGACCTGTTTTGGCACAGAGTGGATCTATGTACTAGGATGTTGTGGCTTTTTGATCCATGCAGAAAGTGATGGCCCTTTATCCTTTGAGATTTCTATTTGTTTTGAACCATGGATCATGGTTGACAATGGGGCACCCTCATCAGCAGGTGGCCTCAGAAGGACCTAGGCTGCCTTCCCCATGCTTGCATCACTGACTGAATTATCTCACCCCCAAATGCAGAAAACTCCTTCTGCTTTTCTATCCTGGGATTAGCTTCTGGAGTTGTTTTTTTTTTTTTTTTTTTCCTTTTCTACCGCACATCATCCAGTAGGAGGAACACATTAAAACTCCATTAGGCAACTGGAGCTATTACATTTAACATTTCACAACCAATAGCTCCTGCACCATAGGATCAATGACAGATGGTGGACAACTCTTACTCATCCTAACTCCAAATTCTCTTCATGACAGAGACCTATACCCACATCCCCACCAGTGATTCTATCAACACAGAGAGCGGTGGAGAGCAACCCAGTCCAGCAGAGTTAATAACCAAAGAAATACACCTGCACCATACTTCCAGATATGTTGTTGTTATGTGCCATCAAGTCAGACCCGACTCATAGTGACCTCTTCTTGGGTTCCCGCAGTGTTATCACTACAGAAGTAAATTGCCCAACCTTCCAAGGAGTGGCTGGTGGGTTTGAACCACCAGGCTTCTGGTCTATCCGTCAAATGCCTTAGGCACTATGCTGCCAGAGCTCCCACTTCCAGATACAGTAAAACATAAAATCAGGGAGAAATGAATCAGTATATAACTACCAACTTCAAAATGTCTAGGAAACAACAGACCACTTAAAATCAAACAAACAAACAAACAAACAAAAAACAGGACAAGATAATAGAAATAAAAGCCTAAGCTAAAGAATTATCTACTGTGGAAGAAGAACAAGCAATAGAACTACCTGAGAAGGAATTTATAGGGTATAGATATAGGATCCTCCAAGAGGTCAAGGAAACCATAAAATGAAACAATAAGACAGACAGTACCCAGAAAGAATTCAGAAAATTCATACAAGAACAAAATAACAAGATAAACACACAATTAGAACTCATTAAAAAAAGAAAAAGAAAAAAAAAAAAACCAGCAATTAGAAATCCAGAAGATGAACACTAAAATTGCAGATAGATAACACAGTGGAAGGACAAAAGAGTAGACTAGAACTGGCTGAAGAATGCACTTCCCAGATAGAAGATAAATCCCTTGAAGCCAGACTTATGAAGAAAAATCAGAACAAAAATTCAAGAAAATAAATAGAACCTAAGAGTTATATGGAATGACATGAAAATAAACAACATACACCTAATTAGAATACGAGAACAAGAGAAAAAACACTGAAAAAACACTGAGAAAATTGTTGAAGATTTACTAACAGAAAATTTCTCTCATATCATGAAGGAAGAAAAGATATCTATCCAAGAAGCTCAACAAACACCACATAGGATAGATCCCAAGAGAAAATTACAAAGGCATATCATAATCAAACTTTCCAAAATCAAAGATAAAGAAAGAATCTTGGGAGCAGCTTGGATAAAATGAAATGTCACTTACAATGGACAACAAATAAGATTAAGGTGTGATTTCTCAGCAGAACCATTCAGGCAAGAAGGCAATAGGATGGCAATATAAAACTTATAAGGAAAAGAAATGCCAAACAACAATTTTATATCCATCCAAACTGTCCCTCAAATATGAGGGTGAAATTAAGCCATTCCCAGACAAACAGAAATTAAGGGAATTTGTGAAAACCAGAGCAACTGGACAAGAAATGCTAAAGAGAGTCCTTCCAATAGAGAACCCACAACAGAGAACAACAAATTAAAATCAAGACACTTTCCACCACCACTTAGAAATGAAACCAGAAATAGATGCTCAAAATGAGCTCATAAAAAATGTACATAGAGAAATAAGGGAGAAATCTGCAGGTGACACCAGTAACTAAGAAAATAGAGGGAACAAAAGTTTTAATTACAAAACTTCCAAATGGAGAGGAAGACAGGACTATGTCTTTATAGAAGAGACTGTTCCAAACTTAGGGAGTTAAGAATTTACTTCAGAGTAACCACAAAGAAAATTAATCTTTCTAAGCAAACTCAGAAAAAAGAAAAACAGGCTTAGTGAGCAGAAAACCAATAAAAATTAAGAAAAGAAGAAAAACACTTGATAAAGTGAGATCATCACAGAAAAAAAAAATTTGTAACAAGGAAATCACCAACAACACAACAAAAAACACAATAGAATAAAAGCAATAAATTCATACCTATCACTAATTATACTCAATGAGAATGGACAAAATGGACCAGTCAAGAGAAAGAAAGTGGCAGATTGGATAAGAAAAGAAGACCAATCAATATGATGCCTACACAAGAGATCAGCCTTAGATATAAAGATAAAAACAAATTAACATCAAGGGGCAGAAAAAAATATACCAAGTTAATGGCAACCAAAAAGAGCAGGAGTGGCAAGTTAATTTCTGATAAAACAGCCTTCAAGGTGAAAAACAGCATAAGGGACAAATAAGGACACTATACGATGCTAAAATGGTCAATTGACTAAGAAGACAGTACCGTAATAAATATCTATGCACACAATGAAAGAACTCCAAAATATATAAAGCAAATATTAATTGAATTGAAAGGAAAAACAGAGAAATCTACCATACTAGTAGGAGACTTTAACACACCACTTTCAAGTAGGGAGAGAACAATTAGAAAAAAAAATGCAACAAAGATACAGAATGACTCAACAACACTATCAATCAGCTTGGCCTCATAGACATACAGAACAGTCCACCCAACAACAGCACAATACACATGTTTTTCCAGTACATATGGGTCATTCTCCAGACTAAACCAAATGTTAGGCCATAAAACAAGCCTCAATAAATTAAAAAAATATTGAAATACTACAAATCATCTTCTCAGAGCACAATATTA
>NW_006921733.1:2638351-2642538 GCF_000298275.1 Orycteropus afer afer
CAATAATACAGAGCTCCAAAATTACTGGGTAACTGGTAAAAAATAAAGTGTGAAATAAAAATATTCTTAGAAACAAATGAAAAATAAGGCAACTTACCAAAACCTTTGGGACACAGTGAAAGCAGTACTCAGAGGTCAATTTATAGTAACAAATGTGCACATCAAAAAAGAAGAAAGAATCAAAATCAACACTTTAACACAACAATTGCAACAATTAGAAAAAGAGCCTAATTAGAAAATAAACGTACATTCTAGGCATAAGGAAATAATAAGGATCAGAAAAGAAATAAAGCAGAAAACAAAAAAAAATTGAGAAAATTAACAAAACAAGAAGATGGTTCTTTGAAAAGACTAACAAAATTGACAAACCATTGGCAAATTTAACAAAGGAAAAGAAAGAGAAGATGAAAATAACATGAATAATAAATGTAAAGGTGACATCACAACATAACCAACTGAAATAAAAAAGATACTAACAAAGTATTATGAAGAACTGTACTCTAACAGATTTGAGAACCTAGAAGAGATGGGTAGATTACTACAAACACAAGACCAACCTAAACTATCCCAGTCAGAAACAGAATATTTGAACAGACCCATAACAAAACAAGAAATTGAGCAGGTCTTTTTTTTTTTTTTTTTTTTTTTAATGTTCTGGCCCAGATGACTTCACTGGAGAATATCACCAAATATTTAGGGAAAAGCTGACACATATACTACTCAAACTATTCTAGAACACAGGAAATGATGGAATACTCCTAAATTCATTCTATGAAATAAGCATAACACTGATACCAAAACCAGGGAAAAACACCACTAAAAAGGAAAACTACGGACAAATATCCCTCAAAACCCTAGCCAACAGAATTCAATAACATATCAAAAAATAATACATCATGATCAAATAGGATTCAAACCAGGCTTGCAGGGATGGTTCAACATCAGAAAAACAATCAATACAATCTACCACATAAAACAAAAGAAAAGAACCATTTGATCATATCAATTGATGCAGAAAAGGTATTAGATAAAATCCAACACCATTCCTGTTCAAAACTCTCAGAAAAATAGGGATAGAAAGGAAAATGCTCAACTTAATAAAGGGCATATATGCAAAATCAACAGCTAACTTTATGGTTGTTGTTGTTGTTATGTGCCATCGCGTCGGCCCCAACTTGTAGCGACCCCTCCTTGGGTTGCCGAGGCAGTGTCACTATGGAAATAGATTGCCCAACCTTCCTCTCAAGGAGTGGCTGGTAGGTTTGAACCGCCAGCCTTCTGGTTAGCAGCCAAGTGCCTTAGGCACTATGCTACCAGAGCTTCTAACATTATGGTTAATGGAGAACAATTCAAAATATCCCACCTGTGAATGGGAAACAGACAAGGATGCCCTCTATCACCATTTCTCTTTAACATAGTATAGGAAGAACTGTCTAGGGCAATAAGGCAAGAAAGAGATAAAAGGCATCCAAATTGGCATTGAAGAAGTAAACCTATCTCTATTCATAGATGACATGATCCTATACATAGAAAACCCAAGAGACTCAGAAAAAAAAATAAATAAATAAAACAAAAACCTGGAACTAATAGAACGGTTCAGCAAAGTGGCAGGATACAAGGTCAACATACAAAAATTAATTGGATTCCTCTACATCAACAAAGAAGCCTCTGAAAAGGAAATAAGGAAAATAATACACTTGCAGTAGCTAACAAAAAGATAAAATACTTAGAACTAAATCTTACAAGGGCCACAAAAGTCCTAGACAAACAAACAAAACTACAAAATATTACTCCAATAAACCTCAAGGGGGAAGATGGTGGAATAGGCAGAAAGACTGCACAGACTCTCATCAACAAAGAAAAGGGGAATGGATTAACACAGATACAGAAGATAATCCTGGCCCCTGAGCCTTGAAGGGAAGGATAAAGAAGTGGACTAAACTCCATCTAGCAGAAGAATTTGCATGAAAATACCAAAAAAGGAGACATGTGGAGCTGCAGTCTGGCAATGATCCTGACAGCACAGACAGCTTGGATATTGCCAAGTGGCAGTAGGACCCAAGAATTAACATAAAAATTGGCCCTGCTAGCCAGGGACTGCACAGAGGACTGCTGCTCTGGTGGCTGGGGAGTAAAAGGGGAGGCAACGAAGAGGACAGCGGGCTGAGCTGTGGACTTTTGCCTGCCCAGAGGGCACAGCCATTTTGAATGTTTACAAGGAGCTTGACCATTTTAGATATTTAAAGTGACAGCATTCTCCAAGATTCCAGTGGCTTAAGAACAGGCTCCACTTGCCAGTAACCCCAAAGACAATCTGGACCTGGACAACTAGAAAGGTGTGATCTTCCCCTTGTTACTGTTATACCCCACACCATTTTGTTGAAGCCATCTCCCACTTCCATGCACCTTCTGGGTACACTGGAATTCCATCTTAGTTTGTGTGCTCTGATGGAGCCTGGGTGCCCTGCCCTGCCCTCTCTTGATTTTTTGTTTTTTCTTTCTTTTTTCTATATTTAGCTTGCTTCTTTTGTCTGTTTTAAAACTACTATTATTATTATTATTATTATTACTTTTGTCCTTTTTACCATTTTTCTTTATTCTTCCGCTCCCAGGTCCTAGTTTTCAGCTTTTTTTCTTTTTCCTATTCCTGGTTGCCTTTTTTTTTTTTTTTTTTTTTTAATTCTTTCTCATGGTTAACCCCATTCCTTTTTGTTCTTTCTTCATGTTTCCTTTTTTTTTTTTTTCTCATTATTCTGCTTCTCTACCTTTTTTCTATTATTGCCCTATCCCCAGATATTGCAAGTTTTTAATTTTTATTTATTTTTCTTCTTGTTTTTCCTTTTTCATTATTTGGTTACTGTTCCGGTGTGATTAGATGGTGTTTTTTGTCCATGTCCTTTTACTTTTTGATAGTTATTCAATTCTTTTTGTCTAAAGGAGTGGAAGACAGCAACAATCCCGACATAACAGAACTACACCCACACCTTCTGCAACTTCCCTTACTTAGTGGGAGCCATCACTTCCTTCTCCACCAATGGGCCAATGATAAAACACGACAAAGAAGATCCTGACTCACCCTTGGCTGATCTTCACTAACAGTTAACAGCAATCTAAATACAACAAAACCACGATGTCTCAGAGACAACAGACCATCACAGTCCACACAAAAAAGCAGGATAAAGTGGTAGAAACAAGGGGGCAGGATACAGATGCAGAATACATCCCTGAAGAAGCAGCAGCATTAGAACTCTCTGATAAGGAATTCAAATGAATTATATTTAGGTATCTTCAAAGGATTGAGAGACAAATCAAGGAAAACATAGATAAAACCCTGGAAGAATTCTGGAAGAAAATACAAGAACAAAATGACAAAACAAATGAAAAATTATAAATGATTCTAAATCTACAGATAGAAATCCAGAAGATTAATACTACATTGTCAGAAATAGATAACATATTGAAAGGGCAAAGGAGGATAATTGATGCAATGGAAGACAGAATTAATGAGATTGAAGAAAAACACCTGAGTACTTCTTTGAAAAGGGATCAGTCAGAAAAAAAGATTGAAACAAAATGAAGAAAGCCTAAGGTTCATGTGGGATGCCATCAAAAGGAAAAACTTACATGTCATTGGAATTTCAGAACAGGAACAGAAAAATAAAACCACTGAGGAAATTGTCCAAGATTTGTTGGAGGAAAACTTCCCTGATATGATGAAAGATAAGAATATATCAATTGAGAAGGTCCAACGAACCCCAAAAAGGATAGACCCCAAAAGAAAATCACCAAGACATATCATCATCGAACTCATCAAACCAAAGACAAAGAAAGAATCCTGAAAGCAGCATGGGAAAAGCAAAAAGTTACTTACAAATGACAACCAGTAAGAATAAGCTCTGATTACTCAGCAGAAGCCATGCAAGCGAGAAGGCATTGTGATGGTATATATAAAACCATGAAATAGAAAAAACTGCACCCAAGAATTATATATCCAGCAATGTTGTCCCTCAAATATGATGGTGAAATTAGGACATTTCCAGATAAACAGAAACTAAGGAAATTTGTTAAAGCCAGGCCAACCTTACAAGAGATACTATAGGTAATCCTTTGAACAGAGAACCAAAAATAGCAAGTAACAATTGACCATTAATACAAAAGATGATATAACCCAGAAACCACAGCTATGG
>NW_006921733.1:2643536-2648899 GCF_000298275.1 Orycteropus afer afer
AACAATAGGAAGAGCAACAGAAAAAGAGTAAACACATGGAAACTGAACAACACCCTCCTTGAGAAAGACTGGGTAAGAGAAGAAATAAAAATTAAAATTAAAAAATTCCTTGAATCAAACGAGAATGAAAACACAACAAACCAAATTCTTATGGACAAAGCAAAAGCAGTGATCAGAGGCCAATTTATAGCAATAACTGTACACATCAAAAAAGAAGAAAGAATCAAAATCAACACTTTAAACCAACATCTCCAACAATTAGAAAAAGAACAGCAAGAAAAGCCTACAGTCACCAGAAGAAAGGATGTAATAAAGACTCTAGTAGAAATCAATGAAACAAAAAATAGAAAGGGAATAGAAAAAAATCAACAAGACCAGAATTTGGCTTTTTGAAAAGATCAATAAACTTGACAAACCGCTGACAAATTTAACAAAGAAAAAGCAGGAGAGAATACAAATGACAAGAATAAGAAATGAAATGAATGACATCGCAACAGAACCAACTGAAATAAAAAGAATATCAGGATACTATGAAGAACTGTACTCCAACAAATTTGAAAATCTGGAAGAAATGGACAGATTTCTAGAAACACACCACTTACCTAAATTAACACAGACTGATGTGGAAAAGTTGAACAGGTCCTTAACAAAAGAAGAAATTGAACAGGTTATAAAAAATAAAAAATAAAAAAAATTACCAACTAAAATAAGTCCTGGCCCAGACGGTTTCACTGGAGAATTCCACCAAACATTCAGAAAAGAACTGATACCAATCCTACTCAAACTATTCCAAAATATAGAAAAGGATGTAATCTTCCCTAACTCATTTTACGAAGCAAGCATAACCTTAAAACAAAACCAGGCAAAGACGTAACTCAAAAGGAAAACTACAGACCAATATCCCTCATGAATACAGATGCAAATATCTTCAACAAAATCCTAGCCAATAGACTTCAACAACATACCAAGAAAAACATTCATTATGACCACCACAGTTCATATCACATACGCAGGGATGATTCAATATTATAAAAACAATCAAAATAATCCACCATGTAAATAAAACAAAGAAGAAGAACTACATGATCATATCAATTGATGCAGAAAAGGCATTGGATAAAATCCAACACCGATTCCTGAACAAAACTCTCAGCAAAATAGGAATAGAAGGGACTTTCCTCAACATAATAAAGGGAATTTATGCAAAAGCAACAGCCAACATTATTCTCAATGGAGAAAGACTGAAACCATTCCTCTTGAGAACAAGAACCAAACAAGGATGCCCACCATCACCACTTATATTAAACATTGTACTGGAAGTCCTAGCCAGGGCCATAAGGCAAGAAAGGGAAATGAAAGGTATTCAGATTGGTAAGGAAGAAGTCAAACTATCCCTATTTGCTAAAGATATGATCCTATACCTTGAAAACCCAAGAGACTCAGTCAACAATCTACTGGAACTAATTGAGAGATTTAGCTCATGGCAGGATACAAGGTCACCATTCAAAAATCAGATGGACTCCTCTACACCAGCAAAGAGATTTCTGAAAAAGAAATAAGGAAATCAATACCATTTACAATAGACACTTCACCAAGGAGGATATTCAAGCAGCCAACAAACAGGAAGAAATGCTCCTGATCATTAGCTATTAGACAGATACAAATGAAAGCAATAATGAGATACCATTTTGCTCTAAAAGTAGTAGCAAAGTTCAACAAGACACAAAATAACAAATGCTGGCTAGGATGTGGAGAGATTGAGACACTCACACACTGCTGTTGGGATGGTAAAATGGTTCAACCATTGTGGAAAACAGTATGGCGATTCCTTCAAAAGTTGCAATTAGAAATACCATTTGACCTAGCCATTCCATTACTAGTTATAGATCCTAAAGAAGTGAGAGCCATGACAAGAACAGACATATGCACACCCATGTTCATTGCAGCACTATTTACAATAGTCAAAAGACAGAAACAACCTAGGTGTCCATCAACTGAAAAATGGACAACCAAACTATTGCACATACACATAATTGAATACTATGCAACCCTAAAGAATAATGTAGAATCAGCAAAACACCACATAATGTGGATGAACTTGGAGGACATTATGCTGAATGAAATAAGTGAATCACAAAAGGACAAATATTGTATTAGTCAGTTATTGTAAAAGTCAAGGAAAGGTTTATCTAAGGAAGGAAATTTTCTTTGTTGGTTACCAGGGTGGGAGGGGAGGGAACACTGTTAGATAGGTGAGATAAGTATTGATTTGGGGAAGAGAAGGACAATGTACCAAGTGTGAGTGATCAACATGGTGGCATTGAGGAAGAGAAGGACATAGAGAGGTACATGGGCGGTACAGACAACAAAGATGAACCCTTTTGCACATACAGTACTGCATTGTCAATGAAGGCAAATGTGGGTATATGGATGGATAGATGGGTGGACAGGCTGAAGTAGTCAGTATGTCTATGAAGTGGAGAGTGTACCCAAGACTATGTATGGGATTGGCAGACAGTGGTCCTATAAGTTTATTTGTATGATCTGAATTCCCAGGTGTATAGTGGAGCTGACAATGGGCAAGGTTGTAGTCACTTCCTGGTCCGAGCCAGCTACCCAAAGGGACCGAGTAGTTGAACCTGTGGGCTCAGGACCATAGTTTCAAGGGACATCAAGCTCAATTGGCAAAAAATACTACACAAAACATTGTTCCACCTTCTACTTTGGCAAGTAGTGACTGGGATCTTAAAAGCTAGCAAGCAGCCATCTAGATGTAACAATGGGTCACTCCTCATCCAGAGCTAAGAAGAATGAAAAAACCAAAAATTCATGGAAACAATTAGTCCTAGCAACTGGTACACCATGCGATTTTCAGCCGATATGACTATGAGACCAGAAGAACTAGATGGTACCTGGCTACCACTGTCAACCACTTGGAGTGGGATCTATATAGGGGATCCTGTATATAGAGGGAGAAAAATGTGGAACAAAACTCAAAATCATTTGGAAGAAAAAAGAAGGGGGAACAAGGTTTGCTGGTCTGAGAGAGCCTGGTGGAACCACTGAGGCTACAGGCTCTAGCTGCCCTTCAGGTCTGGAATTGAACCCACTTCTGTGGCTTCCAGCCAAACAAAAGACAGGCATATGAGCTGAACATTTAAATTAGGTAGATACACTCCTTGGAGAGAACAATCATGGGAGAAAGAAGGGCTGTTTATGCACATGGAGACAGCTCAGAGGCAGGAGTACATGGAAGGGTGGACACAGGGAAGAGGTAACAATCGGGAGAAAGTGGGAGGGGAGCTGTTGCATTGTGGTAAATTGTATTCAATGCCATGAGACAAAGTGTATGTGAACTGCTGTATGGAAAGTGAATTTGCTCTGTAAATTTTCACCCAAATTAAAAAAAAAAAAAAAAAAAAAAAGAAACTACAAGTGATCTACATAAATGGAAGAAGATAACTTGTTCACGGACAGGAAGACTGAATATTGTGAAAATGTCAATACTACCCAGAGCAATCTACACATTCAATGCAATCCTGATCCAGATTCTATCAACATTTTCTTAGCACATGGAAAAAATAATCATTAATTGCATATGGAAAGGAAGAAGACCTCAGAAAAACAAAGCACTGCTGAAGAAGAAAAACAAAGTTGGAAGTCTCACAGTCCTGGATCTCAAATCCTAGTATACAGACACAATAGCGAAAACAATGATATTGGTACAATGATAGACAGACAGACCAATAAACAGAATAGAAAAATCAGAAATAGACCCATCCATCTATGGACAGTTGACCTTTGACAAAGGACCAAAACCCATTAAATGAGGGAAAGATAGCTGATTTAACAAATAGTGCTGGCAAAATTGGATATCCACTTGCACAAAAATGTAACAAGACCCATACCTCACCTCATACACAAAAACGAACTCAAGTTGGATCATCAAAAATTTAAATGTGAAACTAAAATCTATAAAGCTCATCAAAGATAAAATAGGGGCAAATCTAGGGGTCTTAATCTACAGCATAAATAGAGTATCAAGCATAACCCAAAATGTATAAGCAATGGAAGATAAACTAGATGGAAGGGACCTTTTAAACATTAAATTCTTATGTGGATCAAAAGAGTTCTCCAAATGGTAAAAAGAGAACACACAGATTGGGTATATATATATATATATATATATTTGTTATGACATATTAGACAAGGGACTTATCTCCAAAATTATAGAAAACTTCAACACCTCAACAAAAAGAAAAACAATCCCATTCAAAAGTCAGCAAGGGACATAACAGACATTTCACTAAAGAAAATATAGTGCCAGCCAAAAAACACATGAGGACATGCTCACGATCATTAGCCATTAGAGAGATGCAAATCAAATCAACAATGAGTATCAACTCACCCCAGCAATAATAGCAAAGTTCAACAAGACAGAATATAACAAAACCTGGAGAGGTTGTGGAGAAATTGGAACTCTCATATACCACTGGAAAAAAAAAAAGTGCAAAATGGTACAACCATTATGGAAAATAGTATGACATTTCCTTAAAAAATAGAAATACCACTTCATCCAGCAATTCCATTACAAGGAATACATCCCAAAAAGTTGAGAGATGAGACAAGAACAGACATATGCACACCCTTGCTCCTCACAGCACAATTCATTATGGCAAAGAGATGGAAACAACCTAAACCCCCATCAACAGATGAATGGATAACCAAAATATGGTACATTCACACAATGGAATATTATGCAACATTAAAGAATAATGAAGAATACATGCATTATCTCATAGATGTATTTGGAGGACATTATGCTGAGTGAAACAGTCAAATCATAGAAGGAAAAATATTATATGAGCCCATTAATGTGAAAAGTCAAGGAAAGATTTACTCAGGGAAGGAAATTCACTTTGTCGATTACCAGAGATGGAACAGAAGGGGATGAAATCTTTTGGACTATTTGGGGGTCACATGTTGATTTAGGTGAGGAGAGGAACCGTATGGAAAGAATCTGTCGTGACCAGTATGATGACATTGGGGAAAGGAAGGAAACTGAAATGTGCATATAAGATATAGATAACAGAGGTAAATACCATTACATGCACAATTCTGTATTACCACTAGCACCAAATACCAGGCTACAGATAAATATATAGATAGGTGAGAAGATTAGATGGAGGTAGGTGAACAAGAATGGCATATAACAACAACAAAGGATAGATCTGGCTGAAGATAATCTTACATATGTACTTGTGCTACAAAATTAGTCACATGTTGTGATAGTTGGAGCTGTGTGTCAACTTGGCTGGACCCCAGTTCTGTGTGGTTGTTCCCATGATGGGATCAGATGACTG
>NW_006921733.1:2649264-2650662 GCF_000298275.1 Orycteropus afer afer
ATATATATATTTTGCTGTTTTTTTGTGTTTCTCTAGAGAACCCAATCTAACACACGTGTATTATAGAAGCAACAGAAGAAGAGTTGGAATAACTTCTCAGAGACAACCAAACACCTTGAAAGAGAGAATCATTGAGCCTGTGGGCAAGGGACCATAGTTTCAGGGAACATCATACTCAATTGGCACAACATAGTACATAAAAATCTTATTCTACAACCTACTTTGGTGAGTAGATACTGGGGTCTTAAAAAGGGTTTGAGAGGCCATCTAAGATGCAACTGCTGTTCTTCTCTCATCTGGAGCAAAGAAGAGTGGAGAAAATCAAAGGCATTTTGAAAGAATTATCCCAAGGACAAGATGGACCACAAGGACCTCAGCCTTCATGACCCCAAGACCAGAAGAACTAGATGGTGCCCAGCAACCAATGCCAACCACTCAGGAAGGAATTACAACTGGAGATTCTGGATAGAGTGGGGGGAAAAACATGGAACAAAATTCAAAAACACAATAATGACCAGGATAACTAGTTTAATAGAGACTGTGGGCCTGGGTTACTCTTAGGGCTTAGAGGTGGATTTACTTCCAAGGATTGGCTCTCAGTCCAACAGTAAAAAGACTTATATTCAGAACACCTACCCCAGGGTGATGTACTCATCTACTCTAGGGAAATGCACCCCCTAGATCAATAAGCAATGAGACACCAGAGGGGCAGTATTCACATAGAGTAAAAGCTGGGCAGGCAGGAATGCATAATTCAGAAGCACACAGGGAGAGGGTAGGTCAGAGGGAGAAGAGAGGATGAGAGTTCTTAATGGTTGGGTATGGTAATCAAGGCCATGAAATCAAATGTACATGAACTGTTGAATGTAAAACAAATTTACTCTGTAAATTTGCACCTACAGTACAATAAAATAAATAAAAATAAACATTGGCCCTGCTCACCAAGGGCTGCAGGGACAACTGCATTGGTGGCTGTCAACTAAAATGGGAAACAATGAAGAGGAAGACAAACTAAGTTGTGGATTTTTAGCTATCCAGATGGCACAGTCATTCTGAATTTTTACAAGCAGTATGGCCATTTTGGATATTTAAAGCAGTAGCTTCAGATCCCAGTGACCTAAGAATAGACTCTGCTTGCTGAAGACAGCATGACATGAGCAAACACACTGGAGGCTGATGACTGGAAAGGTGCAACATTCTCCTTGTTACTCTTTTACCCCACATCCTCTTGTGAACAGAGGTGTGGCCATCTGCACATCCACCCATCTTTTGGACCAGCAGGAATTCCATCCCAGTCTGTGGTCTGATGCAGCCTGGGTATCCTGCCCTGACCCACTCCCCCAGATTTTTTTGTTTTTGTTCATTTTAAATAATTATTTTTTCCTTTTTATTTTATTT
>NW_006921733.1:2650762-2682987 GCF_000298275.1 Orycteropus afer afer
TTTTTTTTTTTTTTTTTGTTATTATTCATTTACTCTAGCTCTCTTCTCTTATTCTGTCCTCCCCAGATATTTTTTTTCCTTTTCTCCTCTCTTTCTAGTTATAATCATTCTATCTTTTTAAAATATTTATTTAAATATGTCTTCCATTTATTGCCTTTCCTTTTTTTGAGGAGGGGTTGATTGTTCCTGTGTTCCTGTAATGTGTGCTTTTTGTCCTCCTGTTTTCAATTTTTTTTTTATTGTTGCTTTTGTCCAATTGAATAGGAGACAGCAACCATGCCCATTCAACCCAACCATACCTGCACCTATTGCAGCCTCATCTACTTAGTGAGGGCCATCAACTGCTTTTGCACCAACTGGCCAATGACAGATGGCAGCTGAAACAAGCCTGATTCACCTTTAAATACTCTTCAAAAAGAGCAAACAGAGATCTGTGTACCCACTCTCATTCTCTATCATACCCACAAGGAGATAGATGGAAAATGCATAAATACTGCCAAGTACTGAATAGAGAAGCACAGTACCTTACTTACTGAGATATATGAAAACAAACAAATCAAAATCTTGGGCAAGTCACATTAACATAAACTGACCAATTAAATATAAACATACCAACATGACAGTATCTTGGAGACAACATATCATCACAGTCCACACAAAGAAGCAAGCTAAAATAGTACAAACAAGGGAACAGGATACAGATCCAGAAAACTTCACTGAGGAAAAAGCAGCATTGGAACTCCCTGATAAGGAATTCAAAAGAATTATATTTAGAAACTCTCAATGGATTGAGAGACAGATCAAGGAAAACACAGAGAAAATTAAGGAAAACACAGACAAAATCTTAAAACAATTTGGGAAGACAATACAAGAACAAAAGGGCAAAATAAATGAAACATTACAAATGATACGAAATATACAGATAGAAATACAGAGCATTAATATTGAAATTTCAGAAAGATAACACACTGAATGGCAAAGGAGTAGAGCTGAATTAATAGAAGACAGAATTAATGAGATTAAAAACAATTACCTCAATAGTACTTTGGTTAGGGATCTATCAGAACAGAAAAAGATCAAAACAAAATAATGAAAGCCTAAGATTCAGGTGGGTTAACATCAGGAGGAATAACCTACTTGTAATCAGAACTCCAGAACAAGAAGAGACAAAACCAAAGAGAAAATTGTAAAAGATTTGTTGGAAAAGAATTTCCCTGATATGATGAAAGATGAGAATACATGCACTGAAGAAGTTCAGCAAACCTCAAATAGGATAGACCCCAAAAGAAAATCACCAATATATATTATAATCAAATTCATCAAAATCAACGAAAAAGAATCCTGAAAGCAGCACAGGAACAATTAAAAATGACCTACAAAGAGCAACAAATAAGGTGTCTCTGATTTCTCAGCAGAAACCCTGCAGGTAAGAAGGCAATGGGATGGTGTATATACAAGCCTGGGGGGGTATTCCAACCAAGAATACTATACACAGCAAAATTGTCCCTCAAATATGATGGTGAAATTAGGACATTTCCAGATAAGTAGAAACTAAGGAAATTTGATCAAACTAGGCCAAACTTACAAGAGATGATAAAGGGAGTCATATGGATAGAGAACCAACAACAGCAAACAACAAATAGCCATTAACACACATGATGACATAACCAGAAACTAACCCAGTCATGGAAGTATTCAAAGTAAAATAAGCTTATAAGACTGTAAACACAGCACAGTACCCTGCTTATGTAGATAACATACAAAAAGAAAATTGTGGGGCAAGTCACTCCAACATACAATGACCATTTAAATATAAACACAAAAGTGTCACAATGCCTCAGAGACAGCACAGCATCACAGTGCACACAAAGAAGCAAGATACAGCAGGAGAAAAAAGAGACCTGGATACAGACCCAAAACATATCCTTGAAGAAGATGTAGCATTGGAAGTTACTGATAAGGAATTCAAAAGAATTATATTTAGGTATCTTCAATGAATTGAGAGAACAGGTCAAGGAAAACCCTGACAAAATTGAGGAAAACACAGAGAAACCCTAGAACAATTTTGAAAGACAGTACAACAACAACATGACAAAATAAATGAAAAATTAGAAATGATAAAAAATCTACACAAAGAAACCAGATTAATACTAAATTTTCAAAAATAGATAACATATTGAACAAGAAAAGGAATAGAATTGAATCAATGGAAGACAGAATTAGTAAGACTGAAGGCAAATACCTCAATACTTCTTTGGAAAGCGATCAATCAGAAAAAAAAAAGATCAAAACAAAATGAAGAAAGCCTAAGGTTCATGTGGGATACCATCAAAAGAAATAACCTACATGTAACCTGAATTGCAGAACAGGAAGAGACAAATAAAACCACAGGAAAAAATTGTTGAAGATTTGTTGGAAGAGAATTTTCTTGGTATGATGAAAGATGAGAATATATCCACTCAAGAAATCCAACAAACCCCCAAAAGGATAAACCCCAAAAGAAAATCACCAACACATATCATCAGCAAACTCACCAAAACCAAAGACAAAGAAAGAATCCTCAAAGCAGCATGGAAAAAAAATGAACCGTTACCTACAACGGCAACCAATAAGACCAAGTTCAGATTTTTTGGCAGAAACCATGTAGGTGAGAAGAAAATGAGATGGTATATATAAAACCTTGAAAGAAAATTATCCAATCAAGAATTATATACCCAGAAAAATTATCCTTCAAATATGATGGTGAAATTAGGACATTTCCAGATGAAGAAGAAATTAAGAGAATTTGTTAAAACCAGACCAACCTTACAAAAGATGGCAAAGGGAGTCCTTAGGACAGAGAACCAGCAACAGCAAACAACAAGTGACCATTAACTCACATGATAACATAACTCAGAAACCCATCCAGCTATGGAAGTATCCATAGTAAATAAGCCTACAAGACTGTAAACGGGCAACCAGAGACATCAATTGATAAAGGAGGGCAACTACAAACCAAAAAGAGGGAAAAATATTGTGTAGTTACAGAACTTTTAAATGGTAGGGAAGTCAAGACGCCTATAAGATAGAATGGACTGTTCTAAACATGGGAAGAAAACTATAAATCACAGGGTAAACTCAAAGAAAAATGATAAATCTTCACATCAAAATAAAAAAAGAGGACCAGTACAAATATTTAGCAAATATTAAAACAATAGCAACAAAGAAAGTGATAACACAATTCATTAACAAAGTGAGTTCATCACAGAAAATTACATGGAACAAAGAAACCAACACCACGAAAAAGCACATAACAAAAATGACAGGAACAAATTCATACTTGTCAATAATTACAGATCTGGCAAGGGATTTATCTCTAAGATTTATAGGGTACTCCCAATGCCTCAACAGCAAAGAATTCACAATCCAACTGAACAATGGGCAGAAGACATGAATAGACACTTAACCAAGGAGAACATTCAGGTGGCTGGCAAAGGCTCATGATCATTGCCCATCAGAGAGAAGCAAATCAAAACAACAATGAGACACCATCTCACCCCAGCACTGATGGCAAAGTTCCACAAGACAGAAAATTAAAAAAATAATAATAAAAGAGACTGTAAACAGGGAACCAGAGACATCAATTGGCAGATGAGGACAAAAGAAACCAAAAAGAGGGGAATATAGTGTTGGTATAGAACTTCCAAATTGTGAGGAAGTCAAGTCAATTACAAAATAGAATAGATTGTTCTAAACTTAGGACAAGAATTGTAAGTCACAGGGTAACCTCAAAGAAAAATGATAAAGCTTCACACCAAAATTAAAAAGGACTAGCACAAATATTTAGCAAATACTAAAACAACAGCAACAAAGGAAATAATAACATGATTAATAAACAAAAAGAGCTCAGCACACACACAAAAAAAACTATATGGAACAATGAATTCAGCAGCACTACACACACACAAAAAAAAAAAACACACACAAAAAACAAAATGACACCAACAAATCCAATGCCCTCCTGTAGTCTGCCCCTAGTCACTATTATGGTCCACTTTTGCCCATCCTTCAATCAGCATTCAGGCACCCCATCTCCCAAGCTGCACAAGCCACTACTCACGTGGGGAAAGCTGACAGGATAAGGTGAAAAAGTGCACTGAAAAAGCTATTGAAAAAGCCCCCAGGGTGGATAGAGAGCCAAAGAATTCTGCCATGGGAAAAGGGCCCCTACGATTGACTCAAAAGCAGGTTTGGATCAACCTTATAGCTGCCGGGACTCCTAGAGAAAAAATAGATAAACATCCTAATGCCATTCTCTTACATTTATGACATCATCTATGGCAGGACCAGCAGCTCCTTCCCCTGTAGAAACAAAGGGAAGCTGCTCAGCCTCCCACTCTCCCAATATGAGAAGCACTGGTTCCCTTAGGCTAGAAAATGGGCCAAGATCTCCCATTGAAGGTGTGGAGGATTATGGGGGATCGGAGGCCCCATGTCAAAACAGTTTTCCTCTGGTCATCAGGCAATTAACAGAGAGCCCTAGCTTTGGTAGATATGAGTACAAAGTGCACCCTCATGCATGGGTTATGTTGTTATTATGTGCCGTCCAGTTGTACCCGACTCATAGGGACCCCTCCTTGGGTTTCCCAGGCAGTATCACTATGGAAGTAGATTGCCCAACCTTTCTTCTGAGGAATGGCTGGTGGGTTTGAACTGCCAGCCTTCTGGTTAGCAGTCAAGTGCCTTAGGCCCTACGCCACCATGGGATTATAAATAGATTTAAAGGCCCATAAAGTACCATTGATTGCTACTAGGGGAGTACAGTCTGGGTTCAGTGTGTGGAACTCACTCTCACCATAGGAATATTAGGTGTTTATTTCTCTTCTGCCTGACCATATTTTAGGAATTGACATTCTCTTGGGATTAACCTTATTAACTAGCAAAAGAGAATTCCATTTGAAAGTAAGAATAATTAAATCAATTTTGCAGGGGTGAGTGAAGTGGCGCTCTGTGAGTCTCCCTTTCCCAACTAGAATTGTAAATATTAAACAGTGCGGGCTGCCTTGGTGAGCATGAAGAAATAACCACTACCATTGCAGAGCATGATTCAACATCATCCAGTGCTCTCACAGACCATTCCACAGCCTTTTAGGGCTGGTGCAAAAACCAGACGGCAGTTGGTGGATGATGGTGGAATACTGGGAACTGAATAAAGTCACCCTTGCTCTGCATGCTGCAATCCCCAACATAGGCCAAGTGTTAAATACCATTAGTGAACATCTAAGTACTTATCATTTTGTACTAGACTTGGCTAATGCATTCTTTAGTATTCCAATAGGTCCTGAATGCAAAAATCAATTTGCCTTCAAGTGGAAAGGGGAGAGACCTGGACATTTCAAAAGCTAACCCAGGATTACTGTCATTCCCCTACAATCTGCCCTGGCCTGGTTTTTCAAGACCTTCAAAGGTGGAAACCTCTAGAAGGAATTTTCATGTATCATTATATTGATGATGTTATGTTAACCTGTAATGACCTTTCTCTCCTAGAGGACACTGCTCCCCAACTGATAGCCCATCTGGAAGCTGAGGATGGGCCGTAAACACCACAACACTTCAGGGTCCTGGGTTATCCGTCAAGTTCTTGGGTGTTATCTGGTTGGGTAAGACTAAAGCCATGCCTGCAGCTTGTTAGTGATAAAATACATGCTTATCTGTTGCCTACTAAAGTTAAGGAATTGCAAACATTCCTAGGAATATTAGGGCATTGGAGACCTTTATCCCTCACCTAGCCCAAATCCTGCATCACATTTATAAAGTATCAAAAAAGGGAGTTATTTGGGATTGGGTAACAAAAGAAGAACAAGGTTTTCAGGCTGCTAAAGTAGCATTCCAGCATAAAAAAGTCTTGGGTGCTATTGAACCTGAAGTCCCTTGTGAATTAAATGTTGTTAGGAGCTCCAGTAGTGTAGTACCTAAGGAACTTGACTGCTAACCAGAAGGCTGGCAGTTCAAACCCACCAGCCACTCCTCGGAAGGAAGATGGGACAATCTACTTCCGAAGTGACACTGCCTCAGAAACCCAAGGAGGGGTTGCTATGAGTCGAGTCTGACTCAATGGCACATAACAACAACAGGAGCTCTGGTAGTGTAGTGCCTAAGGAATGTGACTGCTAACCAGAAGGCTGGCAGTTCAAATCCACCAGGCACTCCTTGGAAGGAAGATTGGGCAATCTACTTCCATAGTGATACTGCATCGTAAACCCAAGGAGGGGTCGTTATGAGTCGCATTTGACTTGACAGCAGTGATTTTGGTTTTTTGGTTAGCTATCCCAAGGGGATTTGGTTAGGGACTGTGGCAAAGGCAACAGGGAATGCAAGTCTCACTAGAGTTTTGGTCCCAATTATGGAAAAAGCCAAACAGTGATATAGCCCATTGGAAAAATAATTACATGCAGTCTATTTGAGTCTCCAGCATGTTGAAGATATTATTAAAGGAGCTCCTGTAATGGTAAAGACCCATTACCCTATTGCAGGATGGGTGAAAGAATTTAACAAGCCAAAGTTGGATGACCCAAGTGGGAAGACTCACAAAATGGCACGCCTACCTCTAGTAGTGGAGCACCCTGTTAGCCAGCCCCCTGAGTGCAGAACTTCATCAGATCCTAGCACCGGTAACTTGAATAAATGAAACTACAACCCAAACAGCTGAATCCCCTCCTCTGCTAAAAAGCCATATCAATGATGGAACTGAGACCATACCTAATAATGGCTGGTACACAGATGGTTCAGCTCAGGGCAACCCAGCCCATTGGACTGCAACAGCCATCCAACCTAGCACCAAAACTATTTGTATAGAACAAGAGGAGGGCCAAGCAGCCAGTGGGCAGAATTAAGAGCAGCCTGGATGGTGCCTATGCATTAAAAATGTCCTATCTTATGCACTGATAGCTGGCCAGTATTTAAAGGCCTCACTCTGTGTCTGCCAACCTGGCATGAGAAAGATTGGTGTGTGACAGGGTGGCCCCTTTGGGGAAAGCAGCTGTGGACAGACATTCGGGCCAAGACTTTACAAGCAGATATCAATGTCTATCACATATCACCCATAGCATGCTCACTCCCCTCAGGAATGCTCAAGCTGACAAACTTTCTCAGCTACATGCCCTAACAAAGGGTTACCTGATACTGAAACAGTGCAATGACTACAGAGGAAAACCAGCCATAAAGAACAGAGAACTCTGGTTTCCATAGCTATGGCCCAAATTAAGGAAGCTTGCAATCAATGTCACTATTGTTCACTTGAAAGGAAAAAGCCTTGCAAGATAGGCCACATACCGGGCAGGCAAACCCTAGCACAAAGGTGGCAAATTGATTACCTAGCCCCTCCCTACCTTGCAAAATTGCTTCTTTGTTGTTACCTGCGCTGATACTTTAACTGGCTTCCTACAAGCATATCCATGTAAATGCGCCACACAGCATTCTAAGATGTGGGGACTCACCTGCCCTATGGCTGCTATGGAACATCAATGGACATCGACAGTGATCAAGGCTGACATTTCACCAGGCATCAAGCTCAGGAATGTGCAAATGCACATAATATTGTCTGTCACTTTTGCCTGCTCTATAGTCCCTCCATGGCTGCCTCACCAAAAGATGAATGGCTTACTGAAGCAAGCATGTAGAAACGAGACCCACTCATTACAACAATGGGCATGACACCACCCCGAAGTGCTGAGGCAAATCATCAAATACCAGTGGCAGGAATGCCCCAGTGCCAATCAGAAGTTAACCAAAGGGCCCAGTGGACTATGCAGGTCCAAAGAAAAGCCACCAAAGACAACACCTCTGTGATAGTTGGAGTTGTGTGCCAATTTGGCTGGACCACAATTATGAGTGGTTTAAGCAGTTGTGATATAGGTTATTCCCATGGTAAGACTAGATGTACATGTTTTGAGCAGCCAATACACTGAAAGGGAGTTTCCCTAGAGGTATGGCCTGCTTCCAATATATTTACAGACATCCTGGGAAAATAAGATACTCTTCTGTGAGTCTGGATCCTGTTGTATTCCCTACAACTGTCCGTGAGCAAAGAATCCACCATTTAGCCTAGAGATCTTGGATTCATCATTTGTCAGAGTCCAGAGCTAGTATACTGCCTGCCAACCTTGAGCTTGTCAGCCGCTGTAGCTGCAGGAGTTGGGAAAAACATCCAGCTTGATGTTTCATCCAAGAACTTGGGACTTGCCAACTTCTATAAGTGTGTGAGCCATTTTTCCAAGATAAATCTCTCTCTCTCTCTCTCTCTCTCTCTCTCTCTCTCTCTCTCTCTCTAAGCTTTACTGGTTTTGCTTCTCTAGAGAACCCAGCCTAACACATTTGGTACTAAGAGTGGTTCTAGAGAGACAAAATCATAAGGATGGGCTTCCTAAATTGGTTCTAACTGATTCTGTTTTGGTTCTGCAATTTGATTAATCTTAAAGGTGCTGATGACTCTGCCTCCATTAGTAAAGAGGACCCTGCAAATCCATGGTGTGAGGTGGTAACATTAATATGCAAAATAGCACCACCAATAGATCAAGTAGTTTTGAGAAATAAGGCTCTGGGTAATGCCATGTTTGTTACTTTTCTGCAATGTTTTCACCATGAGGAGTATAAGGAAGCTGGTTGGTTGGTCCTACTTATGCTAGGCAAAGTGGCGAAAGAGCAAGATGAGTCCAGGGCTGCTGAGTCACAGCTCAAGCACCACATAAAAGACCTCAATGTTTCTAGTTGTGCCCTGAAATAAATTCTTATTTTCTTTTAGTAACAGAGCTGATAGTGCCCAAAACCAAATCTTATTGTAAGGGTGGATGAATTACAACACCAATTGAATTGCCAACACAAAATAGTTAAAGTGAGGGCATTGACTGGGAAAAAAATAGGATCCTGAAATCTGGAATGGGGCTATATAGGCAGAGTGTTGGGAAGATGAGGATATGGAGCCTGTAAATTCTGTTGAATCCCTCCTACCTGAAAGGATTACTCTAAAACCATCATACCTTCCACCTCCATTTGATAGGACTAACCCAACTGTTCCTGCTGGGTCACTACCTGAGGTAATGACATGGAAGACATTGCTGAATGTTCTCAGGAACTGCCCCAACCAACCATTGTTACTGCTAGATCTATAACTAAAGTTAAGTCCAAGTGAGCCCTGAAAGGAGAAATACAAAGTGTGATTGAAGAGGCAGTATGCAACTTCCAGAAAGATCTACTTCATTTTCCTAACACGTACAAACAGAAACCTGGAGAATATGCAAGGGAATGGCTACTGAAGGTGTGGGACAATGGTGCAAGGAATGTGACATTGGGTCAGTCTGAGTTTATTGATTTAGGCCCACTAAGTATGGATTCTTCATTCAGTGTTTCAGCTCGAGAGATCAGGAAAGGATCTAACTGTTTATTTGGGTGACTTAATGAAGCACAGATTATGCAGTAGCCTACCTTAAGTCAAGTGGAAGTACCAGACTTCCCTCGGTATAATGTAGAAGGTATCCAGAGGCTTAGGGAAATTGGCCTGTTAGAATGGATTTACCAGATTAGACCCCTAGAGCCAGAAATGGAGAGCCAAGAGGACACACCTTTCATCAGTAGAGTGAGGAACAAATTTGTGAAGGAAGCCCTAACAACTTTGAAGACTACTGTGATTGTATTTTATGTAAGCTGGATTTGACAGTGGGAACTAGCCAAACTGGACTGATTCTTAAATACAATGAGACTGATTGGACCCTGTGGTAGTAGGGGACAAGTGGCAGCAGTTAATTGACAAAGACAAGGTGGTGTGGTTACCATAATGGACAGCAAAGTCAAAACTGTAATCAGAATACTCTGACTCATGTGGAATTATGGCATTGGCTACTTAAGCATGGTGTTCCAAGGAGTGAAATACATGGCAAGCCTACTAAATATTTACTTGATCTGAATAGACAGAAGAATTCTAGGTCACGTGAACAATAGTCTAGATTTAATTGCCAGAATATAGAGTCAGGCCTCTTAATTCCCAGACTTGAGTCAGTTTAGAGACTCATAACCCCTTGAATGAAGGGGAATCTGGGTTCCCTTGAGGAAGGACCTCACTGCATTACCAAAAATTTATAATGTCAATCTTTCTCCCAGCTTTCCCCAAAGGGATCTGAGACCTTTTGGAAGAGTGACTGTTCATTGGGAAAAAGGAAACAATCAGATATTTTTGGGATTACTGGACACAGGTTCTGAACTGACACTAATTTGAGAAGACCCAAAGCATAACTGTGGCTCATCAGTCATAGTGGGGGCATATGAAGGTCAAGTTACTGATGAAGTCTTACTTCAGGTGCATCTCATAGTGGGACCAGAGGGTCCCTGAACCCATCCTGTAGTGATTTTCTCAGTTCCAGAATGCATAATTGGAATAGACACACAGAGCAATTGGCAGATTTCCCACATTGGGACCCTGACATGTGGAGTAAAGGTTATTAGGGTAGGAAAAGCTGAGTGGAGGCCATTAGAACAGCCTCTATCTAGAAAAATAGTAAACCAAAAGCAATACTGCATCCCTGGTGGGACTGCAGGGACTACTGTCACCATCAAGGACTTGAAGGATGCAGGGACAGTGATTCCCATTACACCCCAATTTAATTTTCCTATTTGGCCTATGCAAAAAAAGACAGATGGATCTTGGAGAATGACGGTGGATTATTGTAAACTTAATCATGTGGTGACTCCAATTGCAGCTGCTATTCCCGATGTGGTTTCATTGCTTGAGCAAATTAGTACATCTCCTGGTACTTGGTATGCAACTATTAATCTGGCCAATGCCTTTTTCTCAATACCAATTTCAAAGGCCATCAGAAGCAGTCTTCCTTCAGCTGGCAAGCCCAACAATATACTTTCACAGTGTTTTCTCAGGAGTATATCAACTCTCTAGCACTATGTCATGATTTAGTCTGTAGGAATCTTGATTGGCTTCACCTTCCACAAGACATCACACTGGTCCATTGTATTGATGGCATTATGCTGACTGGACCTTGTAAGGAAGAAGTATTTGATGAGACATCTTTGTGCTAGAGGATAAGAAATCAACCCAACAAAAATTCAAGCACCTTCCACTTCAGTGAAATTTCTAGGGGTCCAGGTGTATGGGGCATATTGAGATATTCCTACTAAAGTGAAAGATAAGTTATTGTATCTGGCTTCCCCTACAACTAAAAAGAAGGAACAACATCTGGTGGGCCTCTTTGGATTGTGAAGGCAACTAATTTCTCACTTGGGTCTGTTGCTTCGGTATAGTTATCAAGTGACTCAGAAAGCTGCTAGTTTTGAGTAGGGTCAAGAAGAACAGAAGGCTCTGCAACAGGTTCAATCTGCCTTGCAAGGTGCTCTGCCACTTGGGCCATATGATCCAGCTGATCCAATGGTGCTTGAAGTGTCTGTAGCAGATAGAGATGCTGTTTGGAGTCTCTGGCAGGTCCCTTTTGGTGAATCACAATGGAGACCCTTGGTATTTTGGAGGAAAACCCTGCCATCCTCTGCAGATAACTACTCTCCTTTTGAGAAACAGCTTTTGGCTTGTTACTGGGCTTTGGTAGAGACTGAACACCTAACCATGGGCCACCAATTAACTATGAGGCATGAGCTGTCCATCATGGACTGGGTGTTGACTGACCCACAGAGTCAGAAATTTGGACATGCACATCAGCACTCCATTATTAAATGGAAGTGTTATATAAGAGACTGGGCTCAAGCAGGACCTGAAGGAACAATTAAGTTGCATGAGGAAGTGCCCAAATGCCTATGGTCTCCACTCCAGTGACATTACCTTCCCTCTCCCAGTCTGCACCTACGGCCTCGTGGGGAGTCCCTTATGATCAGTTGACTGAGGAAGTGATAGCTTGTGCCTGGTTTACCGATGGTTCTGTGTGATATGCAGGCACCACTCAAAAGTGGCCAGCAGCTGTACTACAGCACCTTTCTGAGACTTCCCTGTAGGGCAGTAGTGAAGGGAAATCCTCTCAATGGACAGAACTTCAAGACATGTATCTGGCTGTTCATTCTGCATGGAACAAGAAATGGCCAGATGTATGATTGCATATGGATTTGTGAGGTGTGGCCAATGCCTTGGCCGGATGGTCTAGTACTTGGAAGGGTCATGATTGGAAAATTGGTGACAAGGACATATGGGGAAGAGGTATATGGATAGGTCTCTCTGAATGGGCCAAAGGAGTAAAGATATTTGTGTCTCATGTGAATACCCACCAAAAGATGACCTCTGCAGAGGAGGACATTAACAATCATGTGGATAGGATGACACGTTCTGTGGAAACCAGTCATCCTTTTTCCTCAGCTACTCCTGTCATTGCCCAGCAGGCTCATGGAAAAAGTGGTCATGGTGGCAGAGATGGATGTTATGCATGGGCTCAGCAACATGGACTTCCATTTACCAAGGCTGATTTGGACACCACCACTGCTGAGTGTCTGATCTGCCCACAGCAGAGACCAACACTGAGTCCTTGACATGGAACCATTCTTTGGGGTGATCAGCCAGCAACTTGGTTGTAAGTTGATTACACTGGACCATTTCCATCACGGAAAGGACAGCATTTTGTTCTTACTGGAATAGATACTTACTCTGGATATAGATTTGCCTTCCCTGCATGCAATGCTTCTGCCAAATCTACTATCTGTGGACTTACAGAATGCCTTATCCACCATCATGGTCTCCCACACAGCATTGCTTCAGATCAAAGGACTCATTTCACAGCCAAATGAAGTGTGGCAATAGGCCTCTGCTCATGGAATTCACTGGTCCTATCATGTTCTCTATCATCCTGAAGCAGCTGTCTTGATAGAACGACAGAATAGCCTATTAAAAACACAACTACAGCACCAGCTAAGTGGCAATACCTTGAAAGGTTGGGGCAATGTTCTCCAGGAGGTTGTATATGCATTAAACCAGTGTCTAATATGCCATCCAGTTTCTCCAATAGCCAGGATTCATAAGTCCAGGAACCAAGGGGTGGAAACAAGAGTGATACCACTCACTATTACTGCTAGTGACCTACTCAAAAAATTTTTGCTTCCTGTCCCTGCTACCCTATGTTTTGAAGGTCTGGAGATCTTAGTCCCAAAAGGAGGAAGACTCTCATCTGGAGACACAATACTGATTGCATTTAAGTGGAAGTTAAGAATGCCACCTGGCCATTTTGGTTCCCTCATGCCTCTGGATCAACAGACAAATAACTGTACTATCTGATGTGATAGGTCCTGATTACCAAGGGGAAATTGGATTGATATTACATAATGGAGGTAAAGAAGAATATGTGTGGAATGCAGGAGATTCTTTAGGACCTCTCTTAGTACTACCATGCCCTATGATTAAAGTCAATGGAAAACTACTGCAACCCAATTCTGATATGAGTACTAATGGCCCAGACCATTCAGGAATGAAGATTTGGGTCACCCCTCCAGGCAAAAAACCATGACCAGCTGAGATGCTTGCTGAGGGCAACGGAAATACGGAATGGATTCTGGAAGAAGGTAGTTCTGATTATCACTATGACCACATGCCCAGTTGCAAAACAAGGACTGATTGTTATATTTCTTCATTGTATATGTGCATCAAATATTTTTGTTTCCTTCTGTTATGAATTATGAAATGTAAATAGGGTTAATGTGTTTCCATTGTGTGCATGTTAGTGTATCATGTTAGGTGCAAATAAGACTTTAAAATTGTCCTTATTTAGAGTTTATATATGGTTAAGGAGATGTAAACAATTGCCAAGTCGAAAAGGGGGGACTGTGATAGTTGGAGGTGTGTGTCAACTTGACTGGACCACAATTCTGAGTGATTTAAGCAGTTGTGATGTGTGTTATATGTTTGTTATATATAAGTTATATATACATGATAACGGATGTATATGTTTTGAGCAGCCAATCAGTCAAAAGGGAGTTTCCCTAGGGATGTGGCCTGCTTCCAATATATTTATGGACATCCTTGGAAAAAGAGACACTCTTCTGCAGATCTGGATCCTGTTGTGCTGTGTACAACTGTCCATGAACAAACAATCCACCATTTGGCCTGGAGATATTGGATTCATCATTCGTTGGAGTCAATAGCTGGTATACTGCCTGCCAACCTTGAACTCATCAACCCCTGCAGTTGTGTAAATTGGGGAAAGCCTCCAGCTTGATGTTTGATCCAGGAACTTGGGACTTACCAGCTTCTATAAGTGTGTGAGCCATTTTCCTAAGAAAAATTTATCTCCCTCTCTCTCTCCCTTTCTTTCTCTGTCTCTCTCTAAGCTTTACTGGTTTTGATTTTCTAGAGAACCCAGTCTAACACAATATATCTTCAACCTTACTGTGCCTTTGTACTTGAAGTAAGTTCTTATAGGCATTATATTATATGATTATGGTTTTGTATCTACTCTATTTTCACTGTCTTTTAATTGGTATATTTAGAATATTTACACTTAACACAATAAGGGATTTCTTACAGCCTAAGTCTGCTAATTTGTTGGAATTTTTTTCTTCTGATTTTTGTTTGTTTCATTTTGATTTTTTTTCTGTATCCCATGTTCTGTTTTTTCTTTTCTTATCCTTCTAGAGGCTCTGTGACACTTTTAAAGATTTAATTTTGTTTTATTTATAGTTTTTTTAGCATACCATTTGCACAGTTTTGTGTATTCATGTGTGCTTGTTCTAAATATTGCAATATGCATATGCAACTTACACAGTCTACTCGGATCAACATTTTACCACTTTAAATGAAATGTACAGTCTCACTTTCATTTAGGTTCTTTTACCCTCCCCAATTTAAGAATATAATTGTCTTATTTCCTCTATAAATAAGAGTAACACCAAATCAGATGGTGGTGTAAGTTTTGCTTCAACTGTCTACTATGATTTAAAGTACTTCATGATGGCTGCCTTAAAATCTATATTGTGTAACAACATTTTATTCATCTCTGTGCTGGCATCTGCATTTTTTTTGTTTGTTTGTTTAGTCTCATTAAAGTTGTGATTTTCCAGTTTGAGATGTGACATATGAGTTATGACTGTATCCTTGGCATTTCAGATATAACATTATACGTCTACTGTGTGATTCTTCAAGTGCAGAGGCCCCAAAGCAGAATTCCTTCTTTCTTCTACCAATCAATATTCCTGTGCTTGTTTGCTGTCTTATATCAGGGATTTTCAATTCTAAGAGAAGGACCTGGGAGTAACTGGGCTACTCCACCTGATTAGAGCCAGAAGTCTCTTGGTATTTTTAAGCATTTTTTTCAAGTATATTGAGTGCTTTTATCTTTCTTGAATTATTTCTTGTGGTCATTTTTCCATATAAATTTTTGTCAGATCTGAATTAATTCTGAATTTTACAAGAATTTGTAATTTACTTCAAAGAGAGTAAGTAGAAACTCTACTTTGCTCTATCAGCATTGGGAGACCTTCAGCCCTTAAGCCTGAAAACAAGTTTAGGTAAGACCCAAATTATTTAAAAAATAATCTCAATGATAATTAAGTCACATCTCTTATTTAAAAACTAACAAAGTAATAATTCCTATCCCTTAATGTTCAAGTAAACTTGATTTTTGAAAAAGAGAGACATATATTCAAAGTTAGACCCTGTGATATTAGTACTCAGTATTAAAATAAATAAATAAAAAGTCTTTCTCTTCTTGTGTTCTCAGAGCAGTTGAAAAAAAAATTAAATACTAAAATTATAACAACTCCAACTTATTCAAGCCCATCACTATCTGTGTATTTGTTAGGATTTTATTATTACTACTTTTTGATTTCAACCAACTCTCTTATAACACCTCTCCTAAAAATGAAAGTTAGAGTTAAGAAGGGAAGATTTTTTTCAGCTAATAATGAAAAGAGTCTTGAAATATTATCATGATATCCTTTATCCTAAATATCTTTATTTTCAACCTTGACACTCTGGATATTTTGGGCCAGATAATTTTTCATTATTAATGAACAAGGGACTGTCCTGTGAGATACAGGATGCTTAGCAGCATCCCTGACCTCTAACCCTAGATGTCAGTATCACCCCCACATGAATATCACACTCCAACTACGACAAACAAAAATATCTCCAGGCATTGACAAATGTCCTCTTTTAGGGGACAAAATCTTCCCAATTGAGGATCACTACTCTCACTACTTTAGGGTGCATAACGTTGAGAAAATTATCATTAAACCTGGAATCCTGAGAGACATAAGAGTAACTGGATAAAACTTTCCTGCCATGTTTGCTTATTTAAATGGCAAACTTTGTTGTCTTGCATTAAACAGAACTGTGACTATGGCAGGATAGTTCTGCAGAGAAGATACTCTTTCTTGGTATCCCTCTTCACCTTGTAGCTTTGCTCCAGGTAATTAAGTGCCTCTTCCTGAGCCCCAAGAACCCAAGACTACCATCAGCTTATGCTACTGCCTTAAATCATTCTATTCCACTTGGTCAGGGCCTTCTCTATATAGCTCTCTGCAATCAGTCATTCACATTTCTTTTGTGCCCAGCACTAGACCAAAGCCTCAATGTGCATGTCCATCAGAGTTCAGAATCCAGCAAAAGGGAATGACACAAATAAATCCTTATGGTGTGTTTCATAACTGACTCATAGAAGTGGACATGGCACAGCAATAAGGGGACAGGGAAAGTAAAGGAGATAGACAGGATCTAAACCTAGTCCCTTTTCTGACCCAGTTAAAAGTTACTCATTTTTTTGGAAAGTAGTTCCATATTAAAAACTGAATTTTATATAGATTTATTTGTTGTTGTTGTTTGTTATTGTCAAGTGGATTCCGATTCATAATGACGGTGTTTGTGCAGTCTTCCATAGGGAGAAGGAGCTCTGGTTGCACAGTGCCTAAGGCATTTGACTGATAACCTGAATGCCAATTCAAACCCATCAGGTACTCCACAGAAGAAAGAGGGGCCAATCTACTTCTGTAAAGATTTACCACATCAGAAACCCAAAATCAGTTGCAATGCATCAGAATTGATTCAATGACAGTAGGTTTTGTGCTTTTCAGAAGCAAATTGTCAGGCCTGTCCCCTAAGGTGCCACTGGGTGGGTTTGAACAACCAAACTTTCAGTTAATTGAATACTTAACCTTTTGTACCAGCCAGGGACAAGAAATTAGTTGCTTACCATTACTTGCCCTTGAAGGAAATTTATAAGTGAGATGAGTACACAGAGCTCCAGAAATATAGAAAATGAATGTTCTAATTCCATGTCTTGTCAAGTGTTGTGTTCTTTTTCACTGAGGTTGAACCAAGTTAAGCCTGAAGCCCTTAAAATTCTGAAGATGCAAGAATATAAGCAACAATAAAAATGAGTAATCCACCCACCTCTACTTAAAGACCTAATTTTCCCTGATCTTCAAAATACAGCCAGTAGAAATTGGTTCATCTGGTATACCACTGCCTGTCTATTCATTTACCCATTTAGTCAACTAACTATTCCTGAAGGACAAATATCTTTTCTTACCAACTTCAGACCCAGGGTTCTTCCTCGATCACGCTCAATAACAGTCTGTTGAACTGAATGACAAACAGGATAAAAGCACATGGAAACCAGAGCCCTGCTTTGTATGTTGTCATCTACTGTCAATCTGTGAATCATTTGCCATGATTCTCTATGAGTTGAGTGTGTATTGTGCTGCAAACCATGTGTAATACATTACAGCCTTTCAGAAAGCAAAGGAACCCATAGGCATGAGGCTGATCATATGGTGGCTGTTCATCAGATGTGTAATCTAGGTCAGGCTGAATCACTGGAGACTGAAGAAGCTTGAGGGCTGTGGGACTATGAAGAAGAAGGCAGCATGCAGAGAAGAGACAGAGCGGGTGAGTGCATGTTAATGCTGGCTGTGTGGGGGCCACACCAGTCACCGTGCATGACAGCAAAGGTATCAGGACAGAAAGGTCAGAGGCTCTACTAGCAGGAGGCTGCATCCACAAACATTCCCTCCACAGAACACAACATTTCCAGGGAAAAATCTAAATTTAATGAATGAATGGAGACCAGATGATATTATCCTCCCATTCCTTCCTCCCACTTGCTTTGACAGCATTCTCTTTCAGTAAGAGGATGGTATAAACTTGGTTATGAGAGTTTGGGGAGGTTTTAAATTATAAATGGCAGACAACCAGATGCAATTCAGAAGGAAGGGATTCCACTGTCAGTATTATGCATTACAGTTCATCAGCCAACATCTAAATGGAGACATAGCCACCCAGATGAAATCAATTTCAGTGACAAAGCTTCTGTTTTCCACGTTTGAAGCAGGAAAGCATAGGGTAAAGGACAGAAGTTGAAGAACTGGCTGGACTTAGTTTCCAGGTATGTTTTGGTTCCCAGAACCCACCTTTGTAGTCCTAGAACGTTTTTTGTTGTTGCTGTTGTTGTTTTTCTTTTCAGTTCTTCTTACAGTTCTATGAAGTTCTTTAAAGTCTACACATATTTGCCAAAAAATAAATAAATAGATAGATAGATTAAAAAAAAAACTCTATTAGTCACTTGTTCAGGTTTTTGAGAATCAACACAAGGAGGCCTGAGCCTCCTGCAGATGTGATGGAAATTGAGGCCTGGTGAAAACTGAGAAATGAAATGCCCATTTTTATCAATTGTCAATGGAGTTATCAATGGGGCATCGTTAATTTGCAGAGCTCCCTCCCTTCTTGAGGGTCCAAGCAGGAGAGTGTATTTGGAGGTAGTAGTTTTGTTGTAAGGCTGTAAAAATATTCAGAAGAATATTTTAGAAGAAGTTAACTATACAGGTGCTTATGATAACTTTTTTTTTTTTTTTGGTAAAAATCAGGATGAAAGAAATGGTATTTTCAGTATAAACTATGGTGTGTTTGTACATGTTATCATATGTGTATATCTGCAATACTATCAACTAAAACATGAATGATGATGTTTAAAATTATATAGATTTTTTTCTCTGTGTTTTTCTATATATTTTCTTGTTTTGTGATCAGAAAAAAAAAATTTATGATAAGTATTTCAAATTAGCTTTTGAGTGTAGAATAAAGCCAAAACAAACAAACAAACAAACAAAAATGTCCATTGCTGTTAAGTTTATTCTAATCCAAGGAGCAACACCATGTTTTACAGGCTAGAACTGTTCCATAGGGTTTTCATGGCTACAATATTTATGGAAGCACATCTACAGGCCTTTCTTCCACAATGCCACCAGGTGGATTCAAACCATCAACTTTCCATTTAGCAGCATCTAATGCAAACAATTTGTACCATTCATGGCCTAGAATAAACCAAAGGGGCTGCAAATACTGCTCAGCCCCAACTCCATTAGGACAAGCAAGCCATCTGACTCTCTGCTCCACTTGAGTACACTTCCATCCACCTGGGCACTATGAACTTAGAATCTACACATTCTCTTCCCGGAAGGGACTTTGCTTAGAATTCAAGGACAAATTCAGATATTTATAGTCCAAGCACATTAAAATACAACACCTTTTTTTCCTGAGTTGAGATTGGGAGGGTCTGCTTTCTTTACTAAGCAAATTGCAAAGATCAGGAAAGACAACCTTTAAAGACATCACTTGGGCTCAAGAAACAGCATGAACATCACAGTCTGACCACCCTTTTGTGGAATATCACATCCATCCCAAGTCCCTGAGCCCTGGTATACTCACACTGTGTGAGTCCCCAGCAGACACTGATATTTCAAGCCCCCACTATGACCGGGGAGGAGAAGTATCTGAACTCTTGGCTCAGGGCCAGGTGTAGAAAATAGAAGCTGCAGCTTCATAAGGCACTCTTGACTTTATGAATAAATACTTGCGGCAGCTGACACTAACTTCAAATGTATAAAAATCAGGATTAAAAAAATGCTATTTTCAGTATAAACTATTCATGTGAATGCATATGTTATCATATATACATATTTAATACTATACACTAAAATGTAAATGACGTTTAGACTTTTTTTGCCTTTGTGTTTTTCTACATTTTCAAATTTTCAGCACTAAATTTACTGCTTTTGCAATCAGAAACAAAATATATTTATGATAGATATCTGAAGGAGCTCTGGTGGCATAGTGGTCAAAGCATTTAGCTTATAATCAAAAGGTCATGGTTCAAACCCACCAGATGCTCCATGGGAGAAAGATAAAGCATCTCCTTCCTTAAAGATTTACAACATCAGAAACCCCACGGGGGCAGTTCTATTCTTTACTATAGGGTCATTATGACTCAGAATTGACTTGCTGGCAGTGGGTTTGGATTTTTTGGTTTATGCACTTCGCTAAATTATTTGTATACAATAAAACTGAGTTTGTTGTTGTTAAGTGCCATCTAGTCAGTTCAGACTCATAGCAATCCAATGTACAACAGAACAAAACACTGTCTGGTTCTAGGCCTTCCTCATAACATTTGCCATACTTGAGATCATTGTTGCATTCATTTGTGTCAATCTATTTCTCTGAGGGCCTTCTCCTTTCTTGCTGACCCTTTACTTTACCCATCATAATATCTTTCTCCAGTGAATGGTTCCTTCTAACAAGGTGACCAAAGTATGAGAGAGAAAGTTGGCCATTTTCCTTTCTAAGAAACTTCCCAGCTATACTTCCTCCAAGACAGATTTGTTCATTCTTCTAGCACTCCCTGGTACATTCATCACTCTTTACTTACTCCACAATTCAAATGCACGAATTCTACTGATTCCCTACTCTTCAGCTCTCACACGCATATGAGAATATTAAAATTACTATGGCTCAGGTCAGGTGCACTTATTCTTCAAAGTAACGTCTTTGCACATAAACACTTTAAAGAGGTCTATTGCACAAGATTTGCCCAATGAAATACATCATTTGATTCCTTGACTGCTGCTTCCATGGCCATTGATTGTGGATCCAAGTAAAATGAAATCCTTGACAACTTTAATCTTTTCTCCACTTATCACAATGTTCCTTATTGGTCCTGTTGTAAGGATTATGTTTTCTTTATGTTGAGGTGTAATTAATCTACAGTGAAGGCTGTAGTCTTTGATCTGCTTTAGTAAGTGCTTCTAGTCTTCTTCACATTCAGCAAGCAAAACTGTATCATCTGCATGATTCTTCCTTCAAACCTAATGCTGCACTCTTCTTTATATAATCCAGATTCTCAGAAGATTTGCTCAGCATACAGATTGTGTAAGTATGGTAAAAGGATACAACCCTGACACACACCTTTCCTGATTTAAAACTATGCAGCATCCACTTGTTCTGTTCAAACAATTGTCCTTTGGTTTATGTACATATTCCTCATGAGCACAATAAAGTGTTCTGGAATTCCTAGTCTTTGCAATATTATCCATAATTTGCTATGATCAACACAGATGAATGCCTTTGCATAGTCAATAAAACACAGATAAATATCTTTCTCATATTCTCTGCTTTTAGTCAAGATCCATCTGACATCAGCAATGATATCTTTCATTTCACATCCTCTTCTGAATGTGACTTCAGTTTTGGGCAGTTAATTGTGATGTACAGCTGCAACTGTTTTTGAATTATCTTCAGCAAAATTTCATTTGCTTGTGATATTACTAATATTATTTGATAATTTCTACATTCGGTTGGATCACTTTTCTTTGGAATGGGCATAAATATGGATCTCTTTCAGTCATCTGGCCAGAGAGCTATATTTCAAATTTGTTAGCACAAATGATTGAATGCATCCAGTGTTGCTTCATTTGTTGATACATCTAAATGGGTATTCTGTCAATTCCTGGATCTTTGTTTTTCTCCAATTCCTTCAGTGTAGCTTGGACTTCTTCCTTCAGTACCATTGGCTCTTGAAATTTAAGACTAGTAGGTAGGACATGGTTAGGTCCACTTATTAAACAAACAAACAAAAAAAATGGCCACCAAAATTCTTATGAATATCAGGGAAACATTGTCTGATATAGTACTGGAAGTGAGCCCCTCAGGTTGGAAGGCATTCATAATATGAATGGAGACAAATTGTCTCTTCACAATAGTGTCAACTTTAATAACATGTATGTAGAAAAGATCTTCATTTGCTCATGTGGTATGACTCAAAATGAGAAGTAACAACTGTAAACATCCATTAATAATTAGAAGACGAGATGTACAGAGTATGAATCTAGGAAAACTGGAAGTTGTTAAAAATGAACTAGAATTCATAAAGATCAACATCATAGGCATTAGTGAACTGAAATGTATTGGTATTGGTCATTTTGAATTGTACAAACATATGGTCTACTATGCCAGAAATGACAAATTAAAGAGGAATGGATTCATCTTCATCATCAAAAAGAATATTTCAAGATCTAAAAAAAAAAAAAAAAAAAAAACCACACAAAAAAAGAATATTTCAAGATCTATACTGAAACACAATGCTGGCAGTAATAAAATAATATCCATACACCTACAAGGAATAACAATTAATACTATTACTCAGATTTATGCACCAATCATTAAAGCCAAAGAAGAAATTGAAGTTTTCGTTATTTATTTACTTTTTAACCAACATCTGCAGTCTGAAATTGACCAATCGTGCAATCAAGATATACTGATAATTACTGATGATTGGAATACAAAAGTTGGAAAGAAAGTAGCTGGAAAAGATGGGCGTCATGTGAGAAATTATGCTGGAGATCACATGACCAATGAGTTATCTATTGCAAATACCATACAACAACATAAATGGCAACTACACACACGCATCTTGCCAGATGGAACAGACAGGAATCAAATAGACTACATCTGTGGAAAGAGATGACGGAAAAGCTCAGAAATATCAGTCACAAAAAGGCCAGTGGCCTACTCTGGAATAAGTCATCAAATGTCCAAATGCAAGTTTTAAGTTGAAGTTGAAGAAAATTAAAACAAATCCACAAGAGGTAAAATATTACCTTGAGTATATCCGACCTGAATTTAGAGAGCCTGTGAAGGATAGGTTTGACACACTGAACACCAGTTACCGAAGACCAGACAAGTTGTGGGATGACATCAAGGATATCATATATGATGAAAACAAAAGGTCATTAAAAAGACAGGAAAGGAAGAGAAGACCAAAATGGATGTCAGAAAATACTGTGAAACATGCTCTTGAATGGAAAATAACTAAAAGGAATGGAAGAAATGTTGAAATAAAAGGGCTGAACAGAAGTTTTCAAAGGGCAGCATGAGAAAACAAAGAATTTTTTTTTAATGAAATCTGCAAAAAACTGGAGTTGGGAAATCAAAGAGGAAGAACAAGCTTGGCATTTCTTAAGCTGAGAGAGCTGATGAAAGAATTCAAGCCTTGAGTTGCAATATTGAAGGATTTTATGGGCAAAACATAGAAAGATGCAAGATGCATACAAGATGATGGAAGAAATACATATAATCACTTTACAAAAAAATAATTTGTTAAAACTAAGTTTAATCTTAAGAACAATTATAGGAGGGATGTATTATTATTGCAATCTTCATTCTTTAAATGTGGAGGTATGAGTTTGTAGGGTATAAACTTGCTGCCATGGAGTTGTCAATCTCACCAGGCTTGAAACCACTATGCTTAACAGCTTAACAGCTTGAAGGTTGCCAGTTAATAAAAGCAGAAGCACACTTTGGAACCTCAAACACAGAAGAGAAGCAGTCCCTTTCATGGGCTCTTTAAGTGTTGCTTTATATTTCTGAGACTCAATACATGGAAAATAGGCTGCATGGCTGTCAAAATTGTCCAGTCTGGTATTTTCCTTAGAAATTACAATTTAAGAATAAAAAAATTTGAAAAGCCTTTAATAGCTTAGATAAGAATATACTTTTTTAGTATGTCCAATGGGAGCTCTGGTAGCGTAGTGCCTAAGGCACTTGACTGCTAACCAGAAGGCTGGCAGTTCAAACCCACCAGCCACTCCTCAGGAGGAAGATGGGGCAATCTACTTCCGTAGTGATACTGCCTTGGAAACCCAAGAAGGGGTCGCTATGAGTCAGGTCCGACTCGACAGCACATAACAACAACAATAACAACAAAGTATGTCCAACTGGAGGATGGACAGTAGAAATGAAAAGAAAAACACAAGCTTAGACTTAGTGAAAATGGAATGCAGTGCCTTCAGAGAAGATCCTTCAAGCTCAGCTTGAAGAAAGGAGGATGGGGATAGGGCACAGTCTACCTGCCTACAAGGAGAATCAGGAAGTGATACACACTTCAGTCAGCATACTGTCTTGAATGCTTCATACATGTTTCTCAGTAGTCCCTCTTATTTTTCTCACCGTTGTCAGATGAGAAAACTGAGGCAAGCAAAGGATTATCCAAGGCCTCATGGTACTGAAGAGCACAGACTTGTTCCTGATTATGGCCCTCTGCCACTGGCTCACTAATGCCACTGCACTGAATTTCTCTTGTAGTCTTTGCTTTATTGCCCCCACCAATGTACAGGGCCTTACCCTCAGACTTTGAGGCTCAAACCTGGCTCTGGGCTAGAGCTGCCTGAGAGGGGATCCTTCACTCCTACCAATGAGAGTCCAGGTTGCTTACTGGCAGAGGTTCCTCTTTTTTCCATGACTATTTTCCCTCCCCATCTCTAAAGAATATTCTATAAAATGTTTGCTTAGAATGGTGACAGATATGTGAACTTCTCAAATATTTGCCCTATGGATGAGAAGAAAGAATACTAAAATTCCAAAAAGTTTAATTTTTATAAATTTTATACAATGTTTAATCTTAGAATCAAAGAGAACAAAGGAACTGGGAGAAGTTCTTACTTTGAATTCTGCCATCTCTAATGTACATTTGGAGGCCAGCTTAAGGTCTTTGATGAAATGTTCAAAATTTTGGTGACTGTAAAGGAGGTGAGTCAATATCCTATATCTTAAATCATGATATATCCAAATAACAAATTATAGTTTTAGAATTAGGAAAGGAGAATAAAGTGGAAAGTATTCAGATCTTAGGAAAGTCTTTTGATATGTTAAAGTATATGCTAGACATAAAAATAAGTCAGAGTTTTTATAATATTTTAAAATTATCTGAACTTTTCTGCCACTTTTCTTCTAGTGAACACACATATAACACCCCACTAAATCTCCCCCTTTAAAAAGATCATTAAAGAAGTTATCATTGAGCATCAGATGAACAACTTTCAGGTTAGCAGATTAATATTCACTCATGACTGGGAAAAAAAAGCAACTTTCTACATTGCTGATGGGAATAATTTGAGATAACATTTCTCAATTTTTCCAACTGAAATTTGGCAGGAGATATTTAACTGCATAAGCCTTTGAAACAGAAACTGCATTTCTAGATATGTATCCTACCAGAAATATACCACAAATGGTATGGCTTGAACAAATAGGAGTTTATTCTCTTACAATCTTGGAGGCTTTAAATCCAAGTTTAAAGTGACAGGCTCTAGGGGCTAGGTGAAAGCCCCTCAACCTTAGGCTTCAGCTCTGCCTCCTGTTCCCAGCCCACTGAAGTTAGAGGCTTTTCCTCACTCAGGCAATTGCTGGCTGCTGAGGCTAACAAGCCCAAGGTTGACAAGTAAAAAGGCACAGTCCCAATATTACCAAATAACACGGCAAGCCATTGATTCAACTCCATTGAAAGTACCAAAATCAGCAGAGCATGGCAGGTTGATGAAAAATGAGTGGGCTACATGCAGGGTTCATGCATGCCATCAACTGGAGACCATTCCCAAAGCTACTTCTTATATATGGGAAGCAAATCACATCCCTAAAGCAGCTACTTAGCTGCTTGGGTAAATCCCATCATGGAGTTGATTCTCATCATGAGAAATAACTACCACCAGCTGACCAGCCACTCAACCAGTCACGACCAAGTTGATATACAACCTTAACTACCACAGTGAATGTGTAACTATATTTCTTTCCAACTGATTTGTTTGAAGAAAAACTGAAATATGTATCAGTAGCACACTGGTGAGAAAAGAGATGGTGCATCCATACTCCAGAATACTTTGTTTTATATCAATTACATAGAAAGCGATAGATCTATTAATTTTTTGTAAAGTTGTTATTAAACAACAATTATTTGGCACAATCACTAAATTTATAGAAATATAAGGTACAGCCTGGACACATGACCTCTATGGGGGCTGTTGTGTTATGAGGTTCCTTTGAGTCATCTCCAAATCATAGTATCCCAGTGTCCCCAGGTATGTGCTATACTCACAACCCTTGCTATACTTGATTCCACTAATTTCTAACACTTCCTTCAAAGTGGTCATTAAAATGTAATATAGACCTTACAATGTACTTGATTTGCATGTGTGATAATTGTGTCATGCTCTCATTCCAACATGCATTTGCTGAGTGTGAAATGGGCTTCAAACAGTTCTTAACAAACTCTGCCCCACTTACATTTATAAACTGCTGAGATGAGAGACCCTTGAATTATTTTAAAAGTCTCAGAGCCTGCGATAAAGGCTGTGAATGTTGAGCAGTCTGGTAGACAATTAGAAAGCATAGAAAGAGAATTACTTTTTTATGTTAATCACATTACTTAGTGTCTTAGTTAGCTACAGCTGCTATAACACAAATATCACAAGTTAGTGGCTTGAAAGAACAGAAATTTATTTCATCACAGTGTTGGATGCTAAAAGTCCAAATTACATCTCAATTCTGTCAATTTCTTCCTTGTGGTAGGTAACCTTGGGTGTTCCATAGTTTCTTGAACTATAGAGGGTCCTTGCATAGTGTCTGTCTTCTCTAGTGTGTGCTTACCTCTGTGTCTAATCTGCTTTTTATAATTCAGAAATGATTAGTTTTAAGATCCAGCATACACTGATACTGTCTAATTCACGTAACAAAGAAATTTCTATTCCCAAATGGTTTTACTTCCATAAGTACAATAGTGTTCTAGTGTTTCTAGTGCTGCTATAACAGAAATAACACAACTGTGTGTCTTTAACAAACAAAAAATTATTTTCTCATAGTTTAGGAGGATAGGAGACTAAATTCAGGATGTCAGCTCTAGGGGAAGTCTTTTCTCTCTGTAAGTTCTGGAGAAACATCCTTGTCTCTTTGAGTTTCTGTCTCTGGGTGATTTCATGTGGCTTGGCATCTTTCATCCTCCATCTGAGCCTTCTTGCTTATCCTAATCTGATCTTTTTATATTTTGTAAGAGATTGAATCAAAACACACCATACATTAATCCTACCTCATTTACATAACAAAGGTAACTCATTTCCAAGTGGGATTAAAATCACCGGCATAGAGGTTAGGATTTTTAACACATATTTGGAGGGGGCTATAAACTTCAATCCGTAACAAGGGGTTAATATTCTGAAATGTATTTTGGAGACACTTAAATCCATAACATATTGGAAGCAAAGAAAGCAGCCCTTGGAGAGGATGGCCCTCTCCTTGGAGATGGACTGGCTTCATGATTTCCAAATGGGTGGATACTATGGCTGTTCACTAAATGCAGTTAAAATTAGCTAACTGTCTGTTCTCTATAATTGAGTATTGTTTACTACTAAGTAAAGGTGGCATAATCAATGGACTGATTGATGAATATATGTTAGGTGTGTATTACACTTCTAGGAAGTCTCTCTGATAGTTGTACAACCCAGCCCCCAGCTCACTGTAACTATCCTATACTCACCTTCATGGCTATACTTACACCCTATCTGTCTTCAACACTGAAGCTCCTTGGCTTAGAGACTGAGGTAATCTCTGTCAAATACCCATGTCTGAGCTCAGAGCCAGGGCAGAAAAGAAGTGGTATAAGGCATCCTGCTAGGGGTTGTGGAGACAATTTTAACACAAGCCACAGCCCTTCCCTGAATCACATGTAAACCAGGGAATGAGAAATGGCCTGGAAAAAAGAGAGATAGCAACCAAAGTTCTAAGAAAGCCATAAAGGACTGGAGGAATTTAGAGGCATCTAGGAGTAATCCAGTAAGGATTCATGGATGAGACAGCATGTGAATTTTAACTGAAAGAATTTTTTGGTAGATCATTTTATTTGGACTACCTTTCAACTGGAGGAGCAATATGAGCAAAATGATTCCTGAGGCAAAATAAGAACTTAATTACATATATAAAAAGTGGTCCTACTGGGGTAGAAGCGAGCTCTTGTAGTGCAGTGCCTAAGGCATTTGATTGCTAACCAGAAGGCTGGCAATTTAAACCCACCAGCCACTCTGCTGGGAGGAAGGTTGGGCAATCTACCTCCATTGTGATACTGCCTTGGAAACCCAAAGAGGGGTCGCTATGAGTTGGGTCTGACATGATGACACATAACAACAACAACAACAACAACATTGGGATAGAAAGTCTTTGTGGGGGAGGGGCAAGCCCTGAGAGGAAGGATAGGTTTTTCAAGGATGAGTATCCCTCACTGGACCTCCAACTCAGAAGCCAAATCAGGCTCTCTCTACCCCTTTCTGTGTGGACTATGTAATGTATGTACAACTTACAAATAGATGGATTTGCAATCATGTAGACAGAGAAAGGGGAGCAGTAAAAAATTAGGCTTATTACATAAATACAATGAAAAAGCTGTCTAGAAAGCAAACACTTAAACTGTTCATGGTCATCCAGGCTCCACATGTGGAGTGATAAGACATTGTAGACAGATCCTGGGATTCCTGGTGCCCTTTGAAAGTTGTCCATATCTATATTTTGAAACACCTCAGGGAGTCAGACTCATCCTTAATGAAGTCACATCTAACTAGACCTTTGCATCTAACTCTATGCACTGAAACATGCTGAAATTCCTTGAAAAATAATCAGTGGTGGTACAAATGGTTAACATGCTTGATTGCTGATGAAAAGATTGGAGGTTTGAGTGCATGCAGAAGTGCCTCAGAAGAAAAGCCTGGTGATCTAGTTCTGAACAATCAGCCAGTGAAAATCCTATGAAGCAAAGGTCTACCGTGACACACACGGGGTCACTATGAGTTGGGATCAACTACAACAGTAACTGGTTTCTTGTTTTAGTAAGTCAAATTTTTCCATCAGTCAGCTCTGATGACTAAAATTTTGTACTTGTGTAATATTCACCATGCTTATTCAATCTCTATGCTTAGCAAGTAATTAGAGAAGCTTGACTATGTGAAGAACAACACAGTACCAGGATTGGAGGGAGACTCATTAACAATTCACAATGTGCACATGACACAACCTTGCTTGCTGAAACTGAAGAACACTCAAAGCACTTACTGATGAAGAACAAAGACTGCAGTCTTTACTATGGACTGCACCCCAACATAAAGAAACAAAATCCCTCACAAAAAGATCAATAAATAACATCATTCTAAGTAAAGATAAGATTGAAGTTGTCAAGGATTTCATTTTATTGGGATCCAAAATCAATGGCCATGGAATGGAAGCAGCCCTCAGGAGATCAAATGACATATTATAACGGGCAAATATGTTACAAAAGTCCTCTCTAAAGTGTTAAGGAAGAGCTCTGGTAGCATAATGCCCAAGGAATTTGACTGCTAACCAGAATGCTGGCAGTTCAAACTCACCAGCCACTCCTCGGAACGAAGGTTGGGCAATCTACTTCCATAGTGATATCGCCTTGGAAACCCAAGGAGGGTTCGCTATGAGTCGGGCCGACTCGAAGGCACATAACAACAACAACAACAAAGTGTTAAGGAGCAGTGATGTCACTTTGAAGACTAAGGTGAGCCTGACCCACTGTATTTTTAATAACTTCATATGCATATAAAAGCTGGACAGTGAATAAAGAAGATCGCAGAAAAATTGATGCATTGAAATGTGTTGCATAAGAATATTGAAAGTACCATGGACTGCCAGGAGAACAAACAAATCTGTCTTGGAAGAGGTACAGCCAGAATGTTCCTTAGAGGCAAGTATGGCCAGAGTTCATCTCTCATACTTTGGTCATGTTATCAGAAGGGACCTGTCCTTGCAGAAGGATATCATGCTTGGTAAAGTACAGAGTCAGTGAAAATGAGGAAGACCTTCAACAAGATGGATTGACACAGTGGCTCTAATGATGGGTTTAAGCATAGCAATAATTGTGAGGATGGTGTAGGTGTTCTGTCATACATGAAGTTGCTATGAATTAGAACCAACTCAGTGGCACCTAACAACAACAACAACCACCACGTAAATCATATTATTTTTTCCAACTGTCTAAGGACTATGTGGTTTTCCTTGGATCTGAAACTCTCTATGACATCCTTCTTACCTTGTGAGAGTCAGAAATAGACAAAGTCCTTGCATCATTGTTCTGAATCAAGTTTCATTTAATGCTGTGTACCCATTGGTCATGCTTCCTAATAATACACTTCTTATCTGAAACTTTAGCTCTAGACTTTTTTTTTTTTTTTTTTTGCACTGTTTTTAAAATTTGGATAAGAATCCTGATGAACGTCACACAAATTTATTTATTCCACAGATGAATGTTACACATTCTCAGCACCTTGCTCCTTTTTTTTTTTTGGTCCTGGCTATAACTGTACTGCCACCACTTCTCTGTCAGTTTATCATACTGTGGTGGTTTGCATGTTGCTGTGAGGCTGGAGGCTATACCACCAGTATTTCAAATAATAGCAGGGTTACCCATGGTGGACAGGTTTCAGCAGAGCTGCCAGATGAAAACAGAATGGGAAGAAGGATAGAGCCATCCACTTCTGAAAAAAACTGGCCACTGAAAACCTTATGAATGACAGTGAAACACTGATATATTACTGGAAAACTTTATGAATAAATGTGAAACACTGATATAGTTTTCAAAGATGAGACTCTCAGTTTGGAAGGCACTCAAAATACAATTAAGGAAGAACTACTTCCCCAAAGTAGAGTTGACCTGAATGATGTGGAGGGAGTAGAGTTTTCAGGACCTTCAGTTGATAATGGAGCACGATTCAAAATGGGAAGAAAGAGCTGCAAACTTTCATTAATAATTGGAACAAAGAACATATAAAGTCTGAGTCTAGGAAAACTGGTAGTTGTCAAAAATGAAAGAGAACAGATAAAGATTGGTACCTAGGAATTAGTGAGTTGAAATGGAACCTAGGAATTAGTGAGTTGAAATGGACTGGTTTTGGCGATTTTGAATCTGATATTCAGGGAATTTTTCAAGGGAGGGCAAAACCCCCTCCTGAGTAAGTGTGAGGAGACTGAAAAATTTACCCAGAAGCATACTCAGAAACATAACAAATGTATTATAGAGAAAGTGATGGCAAAGTAGTCACAGAGAGTTTACAAGATACAAGCAGAGAAGATAGCAAGTAGTCCACTGGTGGCAGACTGGCCAAGTCAAGTAACTGCCAACCCTCTCCTCCTTTCAAGGAACGTTTGTGCCTGGGTTCAAGGACATGGGGATGGGGATTTTGTGTGTTTGTTCCCAGAAAAGATGGTGCTGTGCCCAGGCTGAAAGGGCCTTGTATAGTGCCTTGTGGCCACCATCTGTACTTTACTCTGATAAGATGCTGCCGTCAGCAGCTTAATGAATTGTAGTTATTCTATGAAATGACTCCACTGGCCATGAGGAGTGGAGGGTGGTGATAATTAGCAAATTACTCCCTTGACCAAAGAAGATAGAGTCCAGGCATCATTTTGAGGGGCTTCAGGACAATGTCCCATACACCCCACCCTGGTTGTTATTAGGTACTGTCGAGTCACTTCTGACTCATAGCGACCCCATGCACGGAAAAATGAAACATCGCCTGATCCACCAGCTCCACGATCCTTGCTATACTTGAGCTCACTGTCACAGCCATTGTGTCAATCCATCTCATCAAAGGCCTTCCCTTCTTTCATTGACCCTCCACACTACTAAGCATGACATCCTTCTCCAAGAATGGTCCCCTCTGACAACATGACCAAAGTAGGTGAGATGAAGTCTGGCCATCCTCGCTTTCAAGGAGCATCTCAGCTGCACTTCCTCCAGGACAGATCTGTTAGTTCTTTTGGCAGTCCATGGTACCTTCAGCATTCTTCACTAGCACCACAACTCAAAAGCATCAACTCTTCTTTGGTCTTCCTTGTTCATTGTCCAGCTCTCACATGCATACAAGGCAACTGGAAACATCATGCCTTGTGTCAGGCGCACCTTAGTCCTCAAGGAGACATCCTTGCTCCTCAGCACTTGAAACAGTTCCTTCATGGTTGCCTTTCCCAATGCTACATGTCATCTAATGTCCTGACTGCTATTTCCATTAGCATCGATTGTAGAACCAAGCAACATGAACTCTTTGACGACCTCAATCTTCTCTCCATTTATTGTGATGCTGCTCATTGGTCCAGTTGTGAG
>NW_006921733.1:2683469-2723102 GCF_000298275.1 Orycteropus afer afer
GGGAATTCCCATTCTTCTCAATGTTATCCATAACTTGTCATGATCCACACAATCAAATGCCTGACATTTGATTAAATAATAATAAAGCACAAGTAAACATCTTTCTGGTATTCTTTGCCTTGAGCCAAGATCCATTTGACAGCAGCTATGATATCCCTTGTTCCGCATCCTCTTGTGAATCCAGTTTGCACCTCTGAAAGTTCTCGGTCAATATACTGCTGCAACCGTTTTTGAGTTACTTTCAGTAAGATCTTACTTGCATGTGATATTAATGATATTGTTTGATAATTTCCACATTCTGTGGGGTCACCTTTCTTTGAAATGGGTACAAATATGGATCTCTTCCAGTCAGTTGGCCAGGTAGCTGTCTTCCAAATCTCTTGGCATAGCCGAGTGAGTGCCTCCAGTGCGGCATCCGTTTGTTGCAATATCTCAATGGGTATTCCGTCAATTCCTAGAGCCTTGTTCTTCGCCAATTCCTTCATTGCAGCTTCAACTTCCTCCTTCAGTACCATTGGTTCTAGATCATATGCCACCTCCTGAAATGGATGAAGATTGACCAGACTTTTTGGTACAGTGACTCTGTGTTTTCCTTCCATCTTCTTTTGACGTTACCTGCATCATTTAATGTTTTGCCCTTAGAATCTTTCAATATTGTAACCCGAGGCTTAAATTTTTTCCTCAATTCTTTCAGCTTGAGAAATACTGATCGTGTTCTTCCCTTTTGTTTTTCTAACTCCAGGTCTTTGCACATTTCATTATAGTAATTGGCTTTGTCTTCTCAAGCTGCTCTTTGAAATCTTCAAATCAATTCTTTTATCTTGTCATTTCTTCCATTTGCTCTACCTACTCTCCCCTCAAAGGCAAGTTTCAGAGTCTCTTCTGTCATCCATTTTGGTCTTCTCTTCTTTTGTTGTCTTTTTAGTGATCTCTTGCTTTCTTCATGGATGATGATCTTGATGTCATCCCACAATTCATCTGGTTTCCGGTCATTGGTGTTCAACACAACAAACCTATTCTTTAGATTGTCTCTAAATTCAGGAGGGATATATTCTAGATCATATTTTGGCTCTTGTGGACTTGTTTTAATTGTCTTAACTTCAAGTTGAACTTGCATATGAGCAGTTGATGGTCTATTCCACAATTAGGTCCTTGCTTGGTTTTGGCTGAAGATGTTGAGCTTCTCCATCACCTCTTGTCACAGATGTAGTCAATCTGATTCCTGTGTGTTCCATCTGGTGAAGGCCATGTGTACAGCTGCCATATGTGTTGTTGAAAAAAGGTGTTTGCAATGAACAAGTCATTGGTCTTACAAAATTCTACCATGCGAGTTCCAGCATTATGTCTGTCGCCAAGGTCAAATTTTCCAACTACAGGTGATTCTTCTTTGTTTCCAACTTTTGCAATCCTGTCACCAGTGATAATTAACACATCCTGATTGCATGTTAGGTCAATTTCAGACTGCAGAAGTTGATAAAAATCTTCATTTCCTCATCTTTGGCTTTGGTGGTTGGGGCATAAATTTGAATAATACTCATATTAATGGGTCTTCCTTGTAGGCATATGGATACTATCCTATCACTGACAGCATTGCACTTCAGGACAGATCTTGAAACATCCTTTGTGATGATGAATGCCATGCCATTCCTCTTTAAACTCTTATTCCTGGCATAGTAGATCATATGGTTGTCTGATTCAAAATGGCCAAAACCAGTCCATTTCAGCTCAATAATACCTAGGATATCAATTTTTATGTGTTCCATTTCATTTTTGACAACTTCCAATTTTCCTAGATTCATACTTCATACATTCCATGTTCTGATTATTAATGGATGATTGCTGCTGTTTCTCCTCGATTTGAGTGGTGCCAGGTCAGCAAATGGAGGTCTTGAAAGCTTTACCTTATCCATATGAGTAAGGCTGATTTTACTCTGATAATGCAGCTCTTTCTCAGTTCTACCTTGAGAGCCTTCTAAGAAAAGTGACTCATCTTCCTCCTCTGCATTGCATCTCAGCTGCACTTGTTTCTGGATTATTCATAAAGTTGTGCAATAATGTATCAAGACAGTGTTTCTCTGCTGCTCATAAGGTTTTCCCTGGCCAATTCTTTGAGAAGTGGATGGCCTCCTCCTTCTTCCTAGTCTTTCTCAGTCTGCAAGCCAGCCCGATACCTGTACAACAGGTGCACCCCACTGGGTTTGAAACACCAGTGGCACAGCCTCAAGACTCACAGCAACACATCACCACAGTAGGACAAACCGACAGACAAGTTAATCTCCCTTACCTATTGGAAACCGCTCTAACCACCCTTACCTGGATCCCTGTGGCTAACTCCTTGATCTGTTCCAGTCCCCTTTGCCTTTTCTGTCCTCTCCTGGCTTCCAATTTGCTGCTTGTGGGGGGTGGTCTGTGTTCCCTCTCCTCACCTGGGTCCCTGTGGTTGACTCCTTGATCTATTCTTATCCCCTTTGCTTTTTCTGTCCTCTCCCTGCCTTCCCACCTCACTCCTTGTGGGGCATTTCCTGGGTTCCCTCTCTTCACTTGGATCCTTGCAGCTGACTCTTGATCTGTTCCGGTCCCCTTTGCCTTTTTTTGTCCTCTCCCTCCTTACCGCCTCGCTGCCTGTTCTTAGATCCCTGGAATCCGAATAAGAATGCTATCACTTTAAAATCCAAAATGGTTGTCACTTGTAAACATTCAAAATGGCTGCACCCTCAGTCACTTTAAATATCCAAATGGCCATCACTTGTAAACATTCAAAATGGCTGAGCCCTTAGTCACTTTAAATATCCAAAATGGCCGCTGCTTGGAAACATTCAAAATGACTGCACCCTCTGGACAAACAAGCTAAAAAAAAAAAAAAAAGAAACCTGCAATATCTGGGAATAGGGCAATAAGAAAAAAAAGGCAGAGAAGGAGAAAAATGAAGGAAAAAATGTAAACTTGTAAACATCCAAAATGGCTGCCACTTGTAAACATTCAAAATGGCTGAATCCTCAGTCACTTTAAATATCCAAAATGGCCGCCACTTGTAAACATTCAAAATGGCTGCACCCTCAGTCACTTTAAATATCCAAAATGGCCACTGCTTATAAACATTCAAAATGGCGGCACCCTCTGTCACTTCAAATATCCAAAATGGCTGCCACATGTAAACAATCAAAATGGCTGTGACCTCCATACAAACAAGATGGTCAGCAAAAAAAAAAAGAAAACCTTCAATATCTGGGGATAGGGCAATAAGAGAAAAAGGCAGAGAAGGAGAATAATGAATAAAAAAATGGGAACAATGCAAAAAGAAAAACAAGAAACGGGGTTAACCACGAGAAAAAAGAAGAAAGAAAAAAAAAATTTTTGCAACCCGGAACAGGGGAAAAAAAAAGAAAGCTGAAAACTAGGACCTGGGAGGGGAAGAATAAAGAATAATAGTAAAAAGGACAAAAGTATTAATAATAGTAGTAGTTTTAAAACAGACAAAAGCAAGCAAACTAAAAACCACAAAAAAGAAACGGAAAAAAAAAATTGGGGGAGGGCAGAGCAGGGCACCCAGGCTCCGTCCAAGCACACAGAGTGGGATGGAGTTCCTGTGCGTCCAGAAGGTGGGTGGGAGTGGGGGATGGCCAAACCTCTGTTCACCAAGCGACACCCCACCCTAGTGTCCATAAATGGTCCTCACAATTTGTGTGCCCCTCTTCTGCAAATATCTCAGACCTGGGCACTGAAGCACTATAATCAGATTCCACACATATAATACAGTCCATGAAACAAGAAAAGGCATATACATAATTGCACAAAAGAAATGTCTCCATCCAGTGAGCAACGAGTTTATTCAATTTTTTAAACAAAGCCAGATGGTGTCATCAGCAGGAAGCAACTTTTAAGGTTGTCTGAACCAGAGTATAAAGGCAAATTCCTGCACACCCACAGCTGATCTGGTTCCACACCTTGGCTACTGTCAGGGCCCAGGAGGCAAAAAAATTTCCTGTAATACCCTAAGGATGATAAGACAGAAATTTTAAAGGCACTAATTAATAGAAAAAAGGAGCTCTGGTAGCACAGTGCCTAAGGCATCTGACTGCTAACCAGAAAGTTGGTGGTTCAAACCCACCAGCCACTAAATGGAAACAAGACTAAGCAATCTACTTCCATAAAGATTTACTGCCTCAGAAACTCAATGGGGATCACTATGAGTCAGAATTGACTAGACATCAGCAGGTTTGGTTTTGATTTGGAATAATGGCAAAGACTGTCCATCTAGCAACATATAGGCAGTATTGGAGGTAGAGGTCAATATAACCCCAGGACATGGCTTTTGTCCCAGCTTACAATACCATACCTTTTCCCCAGTAGGGCCAGCATATTTAGGGGAGGTCAGTATAATCTAATGAAGGAAGAGAAATGGTCCATAAACTCAAAAGAAATGTTCCCTTTGTTAACCCTGAAGAAGGATTTACTATTGATAGTACAGTAGGAGGTGTAGGATATATCCAGAGACTAATTTCTAATCCAGTCTCTAGGTTGAGTTCTCATGGGGCAGAAATCCAAAACCATCAAGGGTCTGTTTGCCAGGTCTAGGGAAATTATATTAAATGGTCTCCACAGTCTAGGTCCTGTGGCAAGGGCAAAAGGAGGTTCTTGTCATGTCCTACTACTGTTGGCATCAAGGGACATCTTCTGTGGCTTTTACCTGGATCCTCATGGCACATTGGAAGCCTTGTATTAGCATTTGGTAAGTGCTCAGCTTCTCCTATCATTAGTACTCATTTTGTTCCTGATGACTTCAGGAAGTCTCTTTGACCACTGATGTAAATAGGGGTCTCTGGTTAGAGGTCCTGTGTTAGGACTCCTTTCAACTGCTCTTATCAGGCCAGTGGCCATGGGGTGAAAATGGCAGGAAATACCACTAACATCCACCCAATTATGTACCTCAAGCCCTGTGAACTGATTTCCCTGGTCACTGTCTATGTCTGTGGGCATGTCATAGGAGGAACAGAGCCAGGTGAGGAGGCCTTGTTATGGTGGAGTGTAGGGTTGCTAATTTGCATGGGTAGGTTTGCAGCAAAGCAGTTGCGGTGCCTGTGCAGGGCAAGGCAAAGTAACAGTTGTCTGAAAGTGGCATGGGCCCTATATAGTTGACTTGCCAGCATTGGGCAAGTGGGATGCTTGTGGATGTGTTCCATCTCTCTGGGCATTGGTCATTTTCTTCCCAATGCACAACTGGTGCAGTTCTTGCAGGCCTGTTGGAATGGAGATATGGTGACAGGGAAGATCATACTTTAAGATATTGTCCCTAGAGTACAGTATCACTTATGACCTGTCTTGTGCTGTAACCACTGGGCAACATCATCAGGCAGGACACTGAGGATCAGCACACGTACTCGAGGCCCTTCACTGGTTTGCACACTTCCTGGAGAAATCAGTGGGCTATGAGTAGATACATGGAAGATAGTAACATGGAGTCTGCAAATCAACCCATAAATTTCTTCCCACATCTCTTTGCCCCACAAGGGGTGAACAGCAGTCATCCAATTTTTGCTATGCCAGTCATGCATTCATAGTGTGAGTCCCTTGTACACAGCCCAACTGCGTGTGCATAAGGTTATGGGGTGAGGCTCATGCATTAACATCATCCATACAACATGCAGTTCAGCCCATTGGCCACTGTGTCCATCGCCTTGAATTAGCCAGATTGCCTCTAAACTGGGTGGACGGCTACTGCTGTCCATCTGGGAGGACTGCATTTGGCTTGATCTATCAATATACCAAGCATCTTCTAGTATAGGGCCATTTCCTTCTTTTATGTGGGTAACGGACACAGTAGGAACTTCTATTCAAGTCCCCTCCCCATCCATATAAGTTACTGGTCCTAATATTTGATGCAGTTCTTCACTCAGGGAGCTGTTTAACAGGATGCTGTGCTGTTGCAGGTGAGCATACCATTTATACAAGGTACTACTAGTCTGTGCCACCCCTGATTAGGGCTTGCTGAATTATTTAATCCATCCTATTATCAGATAGTGTGCCTTTACTGTGACAGAAGCCCCTTTAGTAATAATGTCTTCTACATGTCATAAGCTCTGCTAGGTGGTACAAATTTGCTGTCCAGGGGGCTGTATCTCTGCTCAGCCCCTTTCCATAGCTGTGATCAGAATCCCAATGGGACTCCTCTCCCTTGTTGGATTGCCACAGTCCCCATCCGAAGCCCTTGGGATAGCTAGCAACATCCAATTTGCACAGGGAACCTAGCTGAATGACCCTTAAAGCCTTAATCTGTTGAACAGCCATCATTGCTGCCTGGAAGGTCCGCAACTGCTCAAAGACCCAATCTCAAACCATTCCTTTTTTAGCTACCTTGTAGAGGGCGCAAAATATCTGAGCTAGGTGGGGAATAAAAGGTTTCTGCTGTTGTTGTTATGTGCCTTCAAGTCAGACCTGATTCATAGCGACCCCTCCTTGGGTTTCCGAGGCAGTATCATTAGGGAAGTAGATTGCCCAACCTACCTTCCGAGGAGTGGCTGGTGGGTCTCTAGCATCCTAAAAACCTTAGGAACGCCTGTAATGACTTAGCATTAGCAGGAGTAGGGTAGGAATTAACCTTATCAATGACAGCAGCAGGTACAACTTTTGTCTTACCTGACCAAATAACACCTAAGATTTGACAAATAATCCAGGCCCCTGAAAGTCTGCCAAAAAGATAGCATGTTTCCCTTTTAGTGCTGTAAGTATTCCTTGCAGTTCCTCCAAAATGCTCCATTTCAATGGGGCACAGGGTATATCTCCTTTGGTGGGCCAAACAGCCCTGCAAGCTAAATACCACCCAACTAAAGAGTGGGGTAGTGTGAACCTGGATTTAGAAAATATTTATTCTCTGTCAGAGGGCAGAATGGGAGGTAATGGAGGCCATTTTTGATAATTCCTTCCCTGTTAAAATCACTCCATCAGCCCAGGTGTCCCACAGCCTCAATACCCATGTGGGTTATCAACTCTCCATTTTGCTTCCTATATTCGGTGGCTAAATCTAGAAGCTCCTCAGTAGTATAGTCCCATACCACTGTGTACTCCCTTTCTTCAGGGGGTGCAGGTGGCACAGCCTAACCTCTAGAAGTTCTGTGATGCTGAGAGCATCCTCCCAAGTCTTCTATTCCTCAGAGTCTGAAGACTCCAGAAGATTCCATCTTTTGGTATCCCAGTCAGCTTTGGCTATGACTTCCCAGACTTGTTGATGTGGCAGGTGGCTCCCTGCCAATTTGGCCACTCTGCATGCTAACATTTTTACGATCTGATCATACTCCTATAGTATGGTAGCAATTGATTTCTTTGTACCATTCTGACCAATCTGACATTCTTTTTTAATCTTAATTATTCCTTCACCTTTTGCACTTTATCTCTTAACCTCTGGCATTCACCGGCTACAACCAATTTTGCATACGTGGCAGTACATGTGTGTGATAGTGGCCAGGGTACTGTGGTAACCGGAGCCCAACAGTCCTGTTTTATCTTCTCTACTCCCACATCCTGTAATATCTCTAGAGTCCCTGTGGTGATTTCAGTGTGTCCCTGTATTCTTGCAGTGCTCACCAGTGCCCCAGTAACCTAGCAACTCATCCAAACATGCTTGCATCCAGCCATCTCTTTTTTACCCTCAGCAACTTCAGTATTACCCCTGACAACTCTGGTTTCTCCCTATAATGTCTTTGGGTTTTCAGGTAGGCTTTCTGGTCTCGTGGGTGGCTCTCCAGTTGTTCAGGGAACCACCAACGGAGACTTAGACCCCCTTTTGAGTAGATGAGAGTAGACCAAAAAAGTTACCCGGAGGTGTGCTCAGAGACATAAGAAATTTATTATAGAGAAATTGATGGCAAAGTAGAAGCAAAGAGTTTGCAAGATACAACGATGGAAGGAGTCTTACAAATGTCTGCAAGTGGTGAGTGGTCCAGTGGCAGCAGGCTGGGCCAAGTCAAGTAACCACTGACCTCCTGCCACTTTCCAGGGATATTTATATCTGGGTTCAAGGAGCTGGGGATGGGAGCTGTGTGTCTTTTCCCATACAGGATGGTACTATGATCAGGCTGAAAGGGTCTTGAACAGTGTCTTGTGGCTACCATCTATGCTTTACTCTGATAAGATACTGCTGTCAGCAGCTTAATGAATTGTAGCTATTCTACAAAAGAAGTCCACTGGCCTTGAGAAGGGGAGGGAGGGAATTAGCAAATTTCTCTCTTGACCAAACAAGTCCAGGGCCATTTTGGGAGGCTTCAGGGCTGTGCCTCATACACATACTATTCTAGGAACAAATTGAAGAGGAAGGTTGTTGCATTCATCATCAAAAAGAACTTCTCAAGATCTATCTTGAAACACAGTGTTGTCAGTGATAGGCTAAAATCCATATGCTACAAGGAAGACCAGTGAAAATTAGTATTGTTCAAATTTACACACCAACTACTAAAGGAAAAAGATAAAGAAATCAAAGATGTTTACCAGCTTCCACAGTCTGAAATTGACCAAGTGTGTAATCAAGATATATTGATAATTATGGGTGATTGGAATGTGTTCTGGTTACCTAGTGCCACTCTAACAGGAATATACCACAAATGGTATATTAACAAACAGGAGTTTATTCTCTTACAGTTCGGAAGGCTAGAAGTCCAAGTTCAAAGTGCCCAGGCTCTAGGGGCCGGGTGAAAGCCCTCAACCCTGGGCTTTAGCTCTGCCTCCTGCTCCTGGCCCACTGGAGCTAGAGGCTTTTCTTCACTCAGACAGCTACTGTCTGCTGAGACTGACAAGCCAAACGTTGACAAGTAAAAAGGCACAGTCCTGATGTTACAAAACCACATGGCAGGCCATTATTTCAAGTCCACTGAAAGTCCCAAGGTTGGCAGAGAATGGCAGGCTGCTGAACAATGACATGGCTACATGCAGAGGTCAAGCATACTGTAAGCTCAGAGAGGATTCCCAAAGCTGTTTCTTATATATGGGAAATAGACCACATCCCTAAAGCAGATACTCAGCTGCTTGTGGTAGGTCCCACCATGGAGTAGATTGCCAGTCTCGTCATGGGGAATAATTACCACCAGCTGCCCAGCCACTTAGCCATGCCCAGCCAAGTTGACACACAAACTGAACCACCACAGAATGTGAATGCTAGAAACAAAGAGAAATCATCGGTGGTTGGAAAATATGGTCTTGGTGATAGAAATGATGATTGCAAGATAGAATTTTGCAAGACCAGTGACTTATTCATTGCAAATACCTTTTTTCAATAATGTAAACAGTGGTCATGCACATGGACCTTCCCAGAAGGAATACACAGAAATTAGATGGACCGTATCTGTGAAAACAGGTGATGGAGAAGCTAAATATCATCAGTCAAAATAAAGCCAGGAGCCAACTGTGGACAGACCATCAATTGCTCTCATGCAAGTTCAGGTTGAAGCGAAAGAAAATTAGAATAAGTCCATAAACAAAACAAACAAACAAACAAAAACAATAACTCAGTGCCATCAAGTCAATTCTAATTCATGGTGACCCCCTTTGGGTTTCTGAGATGGTAAATCTTTACAGAAGTAGATTGTCCAGTCTTTCTTCCACAGAGTGGCTGGTGGGTTTGAACTGCCAACCTTCTGGTTCACAGTCAAATGCCTTAGGCACTACACCACCAGAGCTCTGAATAAGTCCATGAGAGTCAAAATATAACCTTGATATCCTACCTGAATTTAGAGAACATCTGGAAAACAGATTTGATGCACTGAACACTAATGAACTAAGACCAGATGAGTTCTGGGATGACATGAAGAACATCATACACAAAGAAAGCAAATGATTATTTAAAAAAAAAAAAACAACCTCACTGTCATTGATTCAATTCTGACCCACAGCAACCCCTCCTTGGGTTCCTGAAGCAGTATCTCTATGGAAGTAGATTGCCAAGTGTTCCTTCCAAGGAGTGGCTGGTGGGTTTGAACTACCAATCTTCTGGTTAGCAGTCAAACACCTTAGGCACTACAGCATCTGAGCTCCCAAACTGAAGAAAAAGTTCAAGCCTCAAGTTGCAATATTAAATGATTCTATAGGCAAAATATGGAACAATGCAGGAATTACCAAAAGAAGATGGAAGGAATACAGAGTCATTGTATCAAAAAAGAATTGTTTGATGTTCAACTATTTCAAGAACCAATGGTATTGAAGCCTGCACTACAGGAGTTGGTGAAAAACAAGGCTCCAGAAATTGACAGAATATCCACTGAGATATTCAATAAACTGATGCAGCACTGGAAGCATTTACACATTTATGGCAAGAAATTTGGAAAACAACTACTTGGACTAATGAATGGAAGAGATTGATATTTGTGCCTGTTCCAAAGAAAGAGATCCAACAGAATGTGGAAATTATCAATCAATATCATTAATATCACATGCAAGTACAATGTTGCTGAAGATAATTCAAACATGATTGCAGCAGTACATTGACAGGGAGCTTCCAGAAATGCAAGCTGGATTCAGAAGAGGACCTGGAATGAGGGATATCATTGCTGATGTCAGATGGATCTAAGCTGAAAGTAAAGAATGCCAGAAAGATGTCTACCTCTATTTTATTGACTATTCGAAAGCATTTGACTGTGTGGGTCATAACAAATTATGGATAACACTAAAAAGATTGGGAATTTCAGAACACTTATGAGAATTCTCATGAGATACCTCTATGTAGATGAAGAGGCTGTTGTTCTAACTTGATTATGTTCAAGGGTATACTGCATCATTTAAAATGAGGAAGGGTGTGCATCAAGGTTGCATCCTTTCACTATACTTATTTGATATGTATGTCAAGCAAATAATTCAAGAAGCTGGACTATATGAAGAAGAACACAGCCCTACGACTGGAGGAAGAATCATTAATAACCTACAATATGCAGATGACACAACTGTGGTTGTTAAAAGTGAAGATGACTTGAAGTATTTATTGATCAAGATCAAAGACTATAGTCTTCAGTGTGCATTACACCTCAACACAAAGAAAAAGAAAATCCTCATACATGGACTGATCAGAAACATTATGGTAAATGGAAAAAGACTAAAGTTGTCAGGGATTTCATTTTACATAATCAACACCCACTGAAGGAGCAATCAAGAAATCTTACATCATACTGCACAGGACAAATCTCTGCAAAAGACCTCTTTAAAGTGTTTATGAGCAAAGATGTCACTTTGAAGACTAAGCTGAACCTGACCCAAGCCATGGTGTTTTCAACTGCCTCGATTGCATGTTCAAGAACAAGTTTCAGAGTCTCTTCTAACATTCATTTTGGTCTTTTCTTCCTTTCCTGTCTTTTTAATCACCTTTTGCTTTCTTCATGGCTGATGTTCTTGATGTCATCCCACAATTCATCTGGTTTTTGGTCACTGGTGTTCAGTGCATCAGATCTATTCTTCAGATGGTCTCAAAATTCAAGTGGGATATAATCAAGGTCATATTTTGGTTCTTTCGGACTTGTTTTAATTGTCTTCAGCATCAATTTGAACTTGCATAGGAACAACTGATAGTCTGTTCTACAGTCAGTCCTAGCCTTGTTTTGGCAGAAGGTATTGAGCTTACCCATTGCCTCTTTCCACAGATGTAGTCAATCATATTCCTATGAATTCCATCTGGTGAGGTCATGTGTATAGATGCCTTTTATGTTGTTGAAAAAGGTATTTGCAAAGAATTGATATATGATCATCTATTTTAGGAAGAGGTATATGATCAAGAACCAATGGTCTGAAGGAAAAAGTTGAAGCTGCACTGAAGGTATTGGTGAAAAACAAGTCTCAAGGAACTGAAGGAATACCCATTGACAAGTTTCAATAAATGGATGCCATGCAAGAAATTTGGAAGACAAAGAGCTACCTGGCCAACTGACTGTGAAAAATCCACATTTGTACCCATTCCAAAGGAAGGTAATTCAACTGAATGTGGAAATTAACAAACAATACCATTAATATCATACGGAAGTAAAATCTTGCTGAAGAAAATTCAAAAACATTTGCAGTAGGAACTTCCAAAAATGCAAGCTGGATTAAGAAGAAGACAAAGAATGAGGGACATTATTGCTGATGTCAGATGGATCTTGGCTGAAAGCAAAGAAACCAGAAAGCTGTGTTTTATTGACTTTGCAAAACCATTTGACTATGTGGCTCATAATCAATTATGGATAACATTGTGAAGAATGGGAAATCCAGTACACTTAATTGTGCTCATGAGGACCCTGTATAGAAACAAAGAGGCTGTTGTTTGAACGGAACAAGGGGATACTGCATGGTTTAAAATCAGGAAGGGAGTGTGTCGGGGTTGTATTCTTTCACTATACTTATTCAATCTCTATTCTGAGCAAAGAATCCAAGAAAGTGGACTATATGAAGAAGAGCATGGCATCAGTATTGGAGGAAGACTCATTAACAACTGGTGATATGCAGACAACACAACTTTGCTTGCTGAAAATGAAGATGACTTGAAGCACTTACTAATGAAGATTAAAGACTACAGTCTGCACTATGGATTACAGTTAAAATAAAATGAAATTCCTCACAACTGGGCCAATAAGCTGCATCATGATAACTGAAGAAAAGTTTGAAGTTGTCAAAGATTTCATATTACTTGATTCCACAATCAAGACCAATGAAAACAGAAACCAAGGAATCAAACAACTTATTGCACTGGGCAAATTTGCTGCAAAAGACCTCTTTAAAGTGCTAATGAGCGAAGATGTCTCTTTGAAGACTAAGGTGCACCTAACCCAAACCAGGGTATTTTCAATTGTCTCATATGTATATGAAAACTGGACAATGAATAAGGAAGACTGAGGATGAGTCAATGATTTTGAGTTGTGGTGTTGGCAAAGAATACTCAAAGTACCATGGACTGCCAGAAGAACTAAGAAATCTGTCTGTGATGAAGTGCAGCCAGAATCTCCTTGGAAGTGAGAATGGCCAGATTTTGCCTCCCTTACTTTGGTCACATTATCAGAAGGGACCAACCCCTGGAGAATGATACCATGTTTGGTAAAGTGGAGTGTCAGCGATAAAGGGGGAGGCCCTCAACAAGATGGATTGATACAGGGGCTTCAATGAAGGGCTCAGGTGTTGCAAGGATTGTGAGGCTGGTGCAGGACTGGGCAACGTTTCGTTCTGTTGTTATGAGTCAGACTTAGCTTGATGGCACTGCACAACACAACAACATAATTGTACTGACAATTTAATTTCCTTTGACTAAAAGTAGTACAGCTGTTTGACCTTTATTTGAGAATTTTGGACTTTTTCAGTCTGAGTTCAAATGTCCATGACTTATTGTTACAAGTGTTTAGTGAACTGATACTATTCACCATAGTGAAGGAGCAGACAGCTGTGTCTCTCACACTGGGGAGGATATACAGCAGGTTCTGAATCATGTCTGGACATAACTTATCCAGAAGTAGAGAGAAGATATATTCATAACCAGGAAGGAAGACATTTTTCGTAGTGATGGCTAGATATTTTATTTGTAATGTGATGTGACAGTTTCCTTACAACTACAAAGTCTCAAAGACTTTTCAACTAAAGGATAACTTAAGCACTGTCTGGGTTACCAAAAAAACTATGACTGAGGATTAAAAATCAATTCAATGGAATTTACCCAGTTAATTGCACTTGGAGGGATATGCCACACCAGCAAAAAATAAATCCAAGTTATACTTTTAATGTTAAAATTCTAATTTAAACTTTATGGTAGCTCTGGAAGCATAGTGCCTAAGGCACTTGACTGCTAACCAGAAGGCTGGCAGTTCAAACCCACCAGCCATTCCTTGGAAGGAAGGTTGGGCAATCTACTTTCATAGTGACACCACCTTGGAAACCCAAGGAGGGGTCGCTATAAGTTGGGTCCCACTCCATGGCATATAACAATGACAACAAGAATATGGTAGAGCCAAGCCTCTCAGTGGCATAAATGGCTAATCAACTGACTACTCGCTTAAAGGTTGGAAGTTCAAACCCACCCTGAGATACCTAAGAAGACAGACCCAGGGATCTGTTTCCAAAACTCTATGGATTCTTGAAAACCCTATGGAGTAGTTCTACTCTGCACACATGGCTTATCCATAAGTCAGAGTCAACATGAAGGCAACTAACAACAACATGGTAGGGCTATGAGTATCTGAAAGATGTCTCCACCAGTGGGTGGAGTCTGCCTTAGAGGGTTTCAGTGACTGGCTTACAGATTCTGGCTCTGGGAAGCATGTAGTGATGGCACAGTAGCAGGATGAAAGGGACTGCAGTCTTGTATGGTCTTGGTTGGCAAGTGCACCTTTCAGGGAGCATTCCCCATGATGTGCTCTAACATCTATTTAGGGAAGTCAGTCAGTCTCCTGTGGTCAGTATTAGGTATTACTGTGAAGGCAAAAATGCTAGTGAACAAGTTTTTTTAATTAATAAATATACCTTTACTTTTATTTTAGAATCAGTAAATGAGTGAATAAATAAATAAATGGGGGGGGGATGCAATGGTTAAAGAACCTGCTAACTTTTCCAGAATATGTTTATTATGATTTATCAGTTACCCTACCTAAAGCAGCCTGATCAAATAGTAAAATATTTCAACTAGCCTTCAGGAAAATCAGACCCTGGTCCTCTCACTATGTATCTAACATCCTTTTAATCTTCTAGCCTTCATATTTCTAATTTGCAAGCAAAATATTTTTTCCTGGATAGCATCAATATCTGCAAGTTTTTCTGTAACTAACATTTGATGGTTTAAAAGAGTTGTGTTGTTGTTGTTATGTGCCATTGAATAGGACCCGACTCACAGCAGCTCCTCCTTGGGTTTCCGAGGCAGTATCACTATGGAAGTAGATTGCCCCATCTTCCTTCCAAGGAGTGGCTGGTGGGTTTGAATCACCAGCCTTCTGGTTAGCAGTCAAATGTCTTAGGCACTACGCTACCAGAGCTCCTGCAAAATACCTCTTTAAACATTTGATGGTTTTAAACAGTAGCCATTGCTTATTGCTCATGAGTCTATAGGTCAATGGGGTGGCTCTGCTTATGTGGGTTAGGCTTAGTTGATTTGAGCTGGGCTCATCCATGGGCATGAAGTCACCTTCGCTACAGCCTGTCACCTGAAATGGCTCAGCTGGAATGGCCATCAATGTAATCTCATTATTCTCAGCCTGCTAACACTGGTTGGTTTCCATGGCAGCTGGGAAGTGTTCTAAACAAGTAGGTGGAAATTGCAAAGCCTCTTGACACCTAGGTTTGGAAGTGACAGAAACTCTCACCACCTTCTTTTATAAAAAATAAGTCCTAGGCCAGGCTTGATTCAAAATACAGGGGAAGAGATGTAGTCTCTGCATGAGGGGAGCTAGAAAATTTCCCTCTGGAGGGGTGCAGACACAGGGAGGGGCATAATAATGTCCATTTCTTATAAATTATCATTTAAGGTATCTTTTAAATTTCAAAATTCTAACATTTACCATTGGATCCCCAGTGGGTTTTCCTGGACTCTGTCCATAACAGGAAAGCCCACTAAGTGTTTGGAGTCCTCAGGGCAACACCAAGGAGGAGACTGTGCATCCTAGAGATATTACATTCTACAAAATGCTTGTAAATCTCTTTGAAATGTTGATATATTACAAAAAGTGTGTGGTGGCAGCATCTGACCTCTAACTTCACAAGGGGGAGACAAAAAAACAAACCAAACTCACTGCTATTTATTCAATTCCAATTCAGAGCAACCCTAATTGGGTTTCCAAGGCTGTAAATATTTACAGGAGCAAACTGCCTCATATTTCTTCCATGGAGCAGCTGGTGAGTTCAAATCGCTGACCTTTTGGTTAGCACCCCAATGCCTTAAACACTATACCACCAGAGCTTCTTTCACAAGGGGTAAAGAGTATCAAAATTAAAATCAACAGCCCAAGGCTAATTCCTATGGGGCAGAGGTCAGATATACCACCACCCTCCAAGCTTTCTACTAGTTCTGACAACAACTGTCTTTCCCAGAGTCATTTTCTCCTTCTCTGCTAGGTTCAACAATATGTTGCAATGACCACACAGAACTCAGAGAAGATATTCAATGAGTGTGGGGTTTATAGGTATGTAATAGGTTACAATTCAGGATCAGAAATAACTCAGGATACATAGCTTTTCTATCAGGACAATTTTTCTCAGGCTTGCCACAGGTACACTTCTATCTGACCTTGGCCTCTGCCCTGCTTGGGCTAGTGTTACAAAGCTGTTTTTAGTTCTAATAGGTGCACAGAGAGGCACTCTACTCTGCTGGTAAGACTCCTGCTGGAAGCCACTCAGCTTTCTCAGCCCATGGACCAGGAAGCCTATCCCTCTATCTCATGTTAGTCAGTTGATTCTCAGCCTCTGATGCCACCATCTCTGTTATCATTCTGCTCTCTGCATCCTCAGCACTGGGATCTCAGGCTCAAGAACATACTCCACTCTCTGCTCTTTTCTCTTGATGGTAGTGAGATTCCCCCTTACTGTCTGTGAGATGGCTCATTTTAAGCCTAGAAGGATGGCAAAACTGACCAATCCTCATGGTAAACTTCTATGCACCTTATTTCCATAGTCCTGGTGCTCTGGTGGTGTAGTGCCTAAAGCATTTGACTACTAAGCAGAAGGCTGGTGGGTCAAACCCACCAGCCAGTTCTCAGAAGAAAGATTGCACAATCTACTTCCATAGAGATACCACCTCAAAAACACAAGACTATGAGTGAGCCACTCAACAGCATTGAATTCTGTTTTGTTTTGTTTTACCCCCACAAAAGTACCATGTACTTTATTTAGAGTATTAACAAGCTGTCCAACCCACTTCGTGGGCCAGGAGCATCTCACAATTACATAGCTCCACTCAGTCATTTAAAGAGCTCTAGTGGGAACTCTGATAGCATAGTGCCTTGACTGCTAACCAGAAGGCTGGCGGTTCAAACCCCCCAGCCACTCTTTGGAAGGAAGGTTGGGCAATCTACTTCCGTAGTGATACTGCCTTGGAAACCCACGGAAGGTTCTTTATGAGTCGGATCTGACTCAACGGCAGTGGGTGGATAGGTGGTTTTGTAAGGAGCTCTCATGGTGTAGTGGATAAGGCTTTTGGCTGCTAACCAGAAGGTCAGCAGGTCAAACCCACCAGCTGCTCCATGGAAGGAAGATGGGGCAATGTACTTCCGTGAAGACTTACAGTCTCAGAAACCCAATGGACATTTTTATGAATTGGAGTCAACTTGATGGCAGTGAGGTTTTTGTTTGTTTGTTTTGTTTGTTTTGTTTTGTGGCCTGTGGGTAAAGCATTTGGCTGCTAACTAGAATGTCAGTGGTTCAAACCCACCAGCTACTCTACAGGAGGAAGTTGAAGCAATCTAGTTTTGTAACTTATAGCTTTGGAAACCCAATGGGGGTCACTATGAGTTAGAATTGACTCGATGGCAGTGTTTTTGTTGGTGTTTTTTTTTTTTTTTTAAAGTCATTGGGTATGGTATAGCCATAGTAATTCCCCGAAGTATATATATCATCTTTCAGTTCATTTCATCCCTGGAGATTATCCTCAACTCAGAGCCAGCTCCTCAAAATATCAACCTCTGCATGCTGAGAGTGAGCTATAAATTATTTGGTAAGATTCTTACGTAATAATAGCAAGGGGAAAGTAAAACTGAGAAGGTGAGAATTAATCTTTATTTAATTCTCCAACAGTCTAGGTCAAATGTTTAATTCATTTATTTCCAAACAAGGCAATGGCAGTATTCATATACATCAATGGCATCTTTCAGTAGCAGGCCCTGTATTTGGGCTCAATGGCTAAGAGAGCTCAGCTTGCTGCCAACCTCCCTGGAGACCTCTATGAACTACTGCACTGTATTTCTCCTCCTTTTGATTTTCAGCCGCTTGATCAATGTTAATTCCTTTCCCAAAATTTAAGTAAATCTTCCAGAGAAATCGCACCCATTCCCAAGACACACACACCAGGCAACATCTTCTAAATTTCCTTTATTTATAACTTTTGTCCTAACTTCATAACGATGACCTGTTTTCCCAAATATTTGTGCTTCCATTACTACTTTATTTTAAATTCCAATTAGGTTTTTAAAGTATCATTCTGACTTTCAAAAGTTCTTCAATTTTAATTTATTTTGTTGTTGTTGAGAATATACACAGCAAAGCATACACCAATTAAATAGTTTCTACATGTACAATTCAGTGACAATGATTATGTTCTTCAAATTGCGCAACTATTATCACACTTTTACTGAATTATTCATTCCCCAAGGATGTAAACTCATTGTCTCCTAAGGTTCCTATCTAAACTTTTCAGTTGCCATTGTCAATTTGATTTAATTTAGATAGTGTAATACTCAAGGCAGATATTCTTTGCTAGGTAAACTAAACTACTGTTTGGTTTTAAGAAGACTTCGGTGGATGATTTTGGTTTAAAGTTTAAAGATTATGTCAAGGCAATAATTTCAAGAATTCATCCAGCCTCCGTGGCTACAGAAAGTCTGACGTCCATTATAATGTGAAATTCCTCTAAATTTCCCTTCTTTTGATCAGGGTACTTCTGTAGAAACTTTCATCAAAATGCTCAGTAATTGTAGCTGGGCACCATCCAGATCTTCCTGTCTCTTGCCAGTGGAGGCAGTTGTTCATGGAGGCAATTGGCTACACGTTCCATTTCCTCTTCCTCTTTCTGATTCTCCTTCTTCCTCTGTTGCTCCAGGTAAACAGAAACCAATCGTTGTGCCTTAGATGGCCACTTGCAAGCTTTTAAGAACATAGGAACTGCACAATGATTTAGAAGGTAGAACAGAAGCACATTACTAGGCCAACTAACTGGGATGTCTCATGAAACCATGATTCTAAAACTCCAAACCAAGAAATAAAATCAGATGAGGTGTTTGGTTGTACATAAGCAGCCAAAGCAACTACATTTTTTTTTTTCCTTTTTGGTTGTTGTAAATATGCTTATCACATAAGTTTTGTGAATTCAACTTTTTAAAGGTGTACAACTTATTGACAGCAATTACAATAACTGGCTGTGCAACTCCACCCTTAATCAATGCAAGTTTTCCATCACTGCAAACAGAAACTAAGTACTCCACAAATAATAATTTTCCTTTTCCCCACTTTACCACCCCTGGTAACCACTGTTTTTATCTTTTTATGTACGAGAGGTTATACAATAGAAGTCCTTTTGTAATTGATTTATTTCACTCAACATGATGTCCTCAAGCTCCATCAATATTGTAGCATGTATCAAGATTACATTTCCTCTACTGTCTTGAGAGCTCTGTGGGTATAGTGCCTAAGATATTTGACTGTTAACCAGAAAGCTGGTGGTTCAAACTCACCAGCCTCTTCTTTGGCAAAATGTCCATTAAGTTTTTTGCCCATTTTGTAATTGGGTTATTTTTCTTTTTGGCAAATTGTTGAAGGTTTATATATTTTCTGCTTATTAGATTCTTACTGGATATATGGTTTCTGAAGATACTCTACCAGTAAGTAGTTTGTCTTTTCACTTTTTTGGTAAAGTCTTTTGATGAACAAAAGTTTTTAATTTTTTATGAGGCCCCACTTATTAAGTTTGTCTCTTGTACTTTGTGATTTTGTTATTATATTAGATAATGCATTGTTAAAAGTTAGGCCCTACAGTGCTGCTCCTGCATTTTCTTCTAAGAATTTTACAGTTTTAGATTGCAGAATAAAGTTCAATTTATTTTGCATTTTCCTGGTAATTTCTGGTTGCTTCATTATCTTTACCTTTGCATTTTTCTTTAAACAACTATCAGCTATTTGGTTGTTAGTGGTAATATGTTAATGCATGTCCTCATTTCATTCCTCCCTATGTCTTGTTCACACCTGGCTGACCCCTTTTTCTGGCCACTCAGTGTGTACTGAGCCCATAATATGCTCCACAATATGTAAAGCCAATTCAAGCAGGGTCTCTTTTCATCCTGAAAATTGTCTTAGGCAATGAGGAGCCCTTGGGTAATGGCCCAGCAGTGATGGTGTCCACATTCCAGAAGTGATGTTTTTCTGTTATGACTTCCATATTCTATGCAGGTCATGATTCCACTGTCTGTATTACAACCAGTGCCATTGAGTTGACTCCTAGTCATCCCATGTGTATCAGGGTACAACTGTGCTGAAGCACAGGGTTTTCAAGTGGATGATTATTTAACCTCTGTGTGGACTTAAACCTCTAACCTTATGATTAGCAGTACTTAACCATTCGTGCCACCCAGGGACTCTTTTTTTACTATCATTTTATTTCTACGTATTTCTTAATAAGTTGTGGTGAAAGCATATATATATATATATATATATATATATACACACCCAAAAAATGTGTCTCCCACGGGATAGAGAAGAGCAAATAACTTGGTTTTCAAAACTTAAAAACATCAATAAGAAGAAATGAGAAAAGATCAGAACCCAAAATGTTAAGCTAAAACAGGGGGGAAAAAAAAAAACAGTGGATGTTGTGTGTGCATCATCATGTTGTGCAGCACAGAAATCCCAAGGGAAGCACAGATATGGGATATTTTATGCATCTGATGTGGCATGATTTGTCCAGACAATGACAGGCACTGAAGACCAAGCCCTGGCCAACTAAAAATTGCCTCCCAGAGTGGTTTACTGTGACCCTCACCCTTCCCTGGTACTCACAGAGAGCGCAGTCTTAACTACTGTTTAAAACAAAAGAAAAAACATCCATCCCTTTGATTCTTCAAGTGGTCCACAGGTGAGTCAGAGAGATGGTTGATCATTACAGAGACAATGGCTAACTAGCCACCTCAAAAAATAGTTTGTTTCATCTGTACCAAATTTCCTCCAAATTCTCTGGGAGCTAAGAGGGACAGGGATTAAGGGCCTGGAGAATGTGAGGAGGATACTCATTTTCCTTCCAACTGTCTGTTTCACACAAAGGTCAGCATATGCAGCAACCAATTAAGCCATAAAGGGCATTTGAAAATTAATCCCCATTTGTCTTGGCATTTCTAAAAATAATGGGCCCCAGAGTAGAACAGAATAGGAAAAAAAAAAAAAAAAAAAATGAGATACTAGTGTAGCTGCTCTAGAAAGTGCAGAGGGCCTGGTATGGTTCCTGGTGCATAAGGGTGTTTTCATCCTAATTCTTGTTCTAAGAAAGCCCTAAGGAAATCGAAAGTCTGTTCACCATGAGCATGGGTGTGACACTGCATGGCTAGGTGAGTTTGATGTGTACAGTGCTTCAAGAAACTGTACCCTTCAGTACAGCATGGCTACCTCCAACTACCAGTCCCTATCTTGCAGGAACTGCTTCCTGCTTGGCCTTCTTGCATGAAGGTTCTGAAAAGTGGAAGAGGAAGACGGGTATGACAGGTGTCAGCCCTGGCAGAATTACGGAAACTAAACTCAGGGCCACGGGTGGACTGTCAGAAGGAAGGTCAAGTCAGGGCCAGCTTACTTTGGTCACTGATGCTGCTGGCCATGTCCCTGAATGCTTTCAAACTCAGTCTTGCTTTTGTCAATAACCAAACCAAACCAAATTCACTGCCATCGAGTCGGATCTGACTCATAGCGACCCCTCCTTGGGTTTCCCAGGCGGTATCACTATGGAAGTAGATTGCCTAACCTTTCTTCCAAAGAGTGGCTGGTGGGTTTGAACCACCAGCTTTCTGGTTAGCAGTCAAATGCCTTAAGCACTACGCCACCAGAGTCAATAAAGATGTTAAATTAGTTTCTTGTGGCTACCATAATAAATTACCATAAACATGGTGGCTGAAAGCAACAGATATATATTCTCTCACAATTCCAGAGACCAGAAGTCCAAAACCAAAGTGTCAGTAGGATCACACTCTTTCTAAAGTCTGTACAGGAGGCTTTCCTTCCTCTTCTATCTGCCCTATAACCTCAGTCCTATCCCCCCACCCCACTTCTACTACTGATCAAATTATGGAAATAGATAAAACATATCCAAATAAGAACAAGCAAAGGCTTTTTATTCCATGCTTGGTATAGGAAGGGAATCATCCCCCTTCACTTTCTTTGGCAAAGTCTCAAAGGCAAGCAGAAAATATTTATAGAGAAAGAAAGTGAAGTATGCCCTGATTGAAGGCTGTTGGTGAGGTAAACTGAAAGTTAACTAGAAACAGACAGTGCTATGTGATTGGTTAAAGGGGCATATTTTACTTTCTCTGGTTGGTCCTGAGTTGGAAGCAAGGACAAAAATTAAGATAGCTGTCACCAGTTAGCATGGCCTTCTAGCCATTTCTTAGAACACACCTGCCAGCTTCTCTGTTTCTTGTTCCCTTTCTTTGGAGGCAACTTTCCTCCCTGTCCACATTCAGATCTCACTGATATGCCACATATGGTCACACTGAAGATGTTAGTGTATTTGTTCATTGCTTGTTTTTTGTTTGTGTTTGTCCCCACTCATCCTAGACATGCTATTTCCCAACATTTTCACACATGATTAAATTGAGTTGTGGATTATTTAAGCAAATATTATAAATTTCATCTCTCATAGAACTCCAAAAAACAAACCAAACTCACTGCCATCAAGTTGATTCCTACTCATAACGACCCCCATTGGGTTTCTGAGGTGCTAAATTTTTACGGAAGTAGATTGCCTATCTTCCTTCTATAGAGTGGCTGGTGGGTTTGAACCTCCACCCTTCTGGTTAGCAGTCAAGTGCCTTAGGCACTACACCACGAGAGCTCCTTCTCATAGAACTGTTGTTGTTGTTATGTGCCGTGGAGTCGGATCCGACTCATAGCCATCCCTCCTTGGGTTTCCGAGGCAGTATCACTATGGAAGTAGATTGCCCAACCTTCTTTCCGAGGAGTGGCTGGTGGGTTTCAGCCTCCAGCCTTCTGGTTAGCAGTCAAGTGCCTTAGGCACTATGCTACCAGAACTCTTTCTCATAGAACTAGGAGTGTAGAATTCAACAGGATGAAAACAGGAATGGGATTGTTCTGAAAGCATGCACTTGGAAATGATCTTATTTTTCAAGATAAAATGGAGAGTGCTTATAGAAATGACCTCCAAGTGTGACTTCCAGATAATGGCCAGGTCTAAACCAGCATGGTTTATACCTGAGTCTGTGTTCTTAGCCCTTCTCTCTGCAGCACCTGTTGAGAGATTAAAAGATTTTTCTGGGCAAATGTAAATATCATCATTCTTTCCTGATATGCCTTTAAGCGGCCTAGAGTCCACTTTTAAAGTTTTCCATTTTGTGCCTATACTTTTTTTTTATTATTCTTCCAGGGATATTAGAATTATAAACACGTCTTAGCATTTCATAAAAAGTGGTCCCATTTGTTCCAAAATGTTAGTGATGTGCTTTTTTTTTCTTGTCTAAGTGTTGAGTCAACTGGCCTCATAGATTATTGATTGGCAGTTACAGTATCACTAAAGCCACATAACAGGACAGAATAAAAGGACACCATGACTTCAGCTGAAGAAAGAAAAATATGTAGAAAAAGATGCAATACCTAGAACTGATGATACTTTTGTTGCTTAAAAGATATGCAGCTAGTGTTCAGCAAAGTTTGTATGAACAGTGGCTGATGTCTTTGAACCTGCATCCTTCTGGTTAGTAATCAAATGCCTTAGGCACTCTACGGGGGGGAAGGGTATAGTGCAGCTCTGACAAGAATATACCACAAGTAGAATGGGCTTAACAAACAGGAGTTTATTCTTACAATTTGGAGGCTTTAAGTTCAAGTTCAAAGTGCCAGGCTCTAGGGGCTAGGTGAAAGTCCCTCAACCTGGGGGATCAGCTCTGCCTCCTGCTCCAGGCCCACTGGAGTGAGAAGCGTTTCTTCACTCAGACAGCTGCTGGCTGCTAAGGCTGAGAAGCCCCAAGGTTGACAAGTGAAAAGGCACAATCCCGATGTTACCAAACCACATGGCAGGCCATTAACTTAAGTCCATTGTAAGTTCCAAGGTTGGCAGAGCATGGCAGGCTGCTAGGTAACGACACGGCTATATGTAAGGTCCAAGCATGTCATATGCTAGAGACCATACCCAAAGGATTCTCCTTATATACAGGAAGCAGACCACATACCCAAAGGCAGCTACCCAGCTGCTTGTGGTAGATCCCACCATGGAGTTCATTGCCAGTCTCCTCATGGGGATTAACTACCACCAGCTGCCCAGCCACTCAACTAGGCCCAGCCAAGTTGACACACAAACTGAACTATCACAGCTAGTATTAAGCAAAGTTTGTATGAACAGTTAAACTCACTGCCATCGAGTTGGATCTGACTCATAGTGACCCCTTCTTGGGTTTCTGAGGTAGTATCACTATGGAAGTAGATTGCCTAACCTTCCTTCTGAGTAGTGGCTGATGTGTTTGATCCTGCAGGCTTCTGGTTAGCACTCAAATGCCTTAGGCACTCTATGGGGGGGATGGGTATAGAAAAAAAAAGGAAATCTCAAAGAAGCCAGGAATACCGTGAATACCAATGACCAAAGGATTCTTTTTTCCAGGAACCTAGTAGTTAATCCTTGTAAATAGTCTATGCCAGTATGGTTCATCTACTTTTGTAGTGATACTGCCTCAAAAACCCAAGGAGGGGTCTCTATGAGTAGGATCTGACTCCACGGCAGTGAGTTTGGTTTGGTTGGTTTATTATTGAGTAAAATAATAGAAGAATGATTATAAAAAAATTGGTATTTTATGGGAATTTATATAGGACATAAATGCCACCTTCTTGCAGATTATTTTTCTTTACCGTTACAAGAATAAATCCAAATTGTTGCTGTATACTGTTGCGTCAGCTCCAACTCATAGCCACTCTAGGTACAACACAATGAAACATTGCCCAGTCCTGCACCAGCCTCACAATTCTTGCTATACTTGAGCCCATCATTACAGCCACTGTGTCAGTTCACATCACTGAGAGCCTTCCCCTATTTCACTGACCCTCCAGTTTACCAAACATGCTATCTTTCTCCAGAGAATGGTCCCATCTGACAACATGACCAAAGTAGGTGAGACACACTTTTGCCATTCTTGCTTCCAAGGAGCATTCTGGCTGCATGTCTTCCAGGGCAGATTGGTTCATTCTTCTGGCAGTACATGGTACCTTCAGTATTCTTTGTCAACACCACAACTCAAAAGCATCAACTCTTCTTCAGTCTTCCTTATTCATTATCTAGCTTTCACATGCATATGAGATGATTGAAAATACCATTGTTTGGGTTAGGTGCACCTTAGTCTTCAAAAATACTTCTTTGCTCTTCAGCAAAAGAGGTCTTTTGCAGCAGATTTGCCCAGAGCATTACATCATCTGATTTCTTGACTGCTGCTTCCATTAGTGTTGATTGTGGAACAAAGTAATATGAAGTCTTTGACAATGTCAATCTTTTCTCCATTTATCGTGATGCTGCTTAATGGTCCAGTTGTGAGGATTTTCATTTTCTTTATGTTGAGATATAATCCACATTGCAGTCTTCAATCTTCATCAGTAAGTGCTTCAGATCATCTTCACTTTCAGGAAGCAAGATTGTGCTGTCTGCATATCACTGGTTGTCAATGAGCCTTCCTCCAATCCTGATGCCATATTCTTCTTAATATAGTCAGCTTCTTGGGTTATTTTCTTAGTATACAAATTGAATAAGTATGGTGAAAGGATACAACCTTGATGCACTCCATTCCTTATTTTAAACCATGCAGTATCAAATTGTTTTTGATTGAATGACAGCCTCCTGGTCTATGTACAGTGTGGTAGTTTGGTTTGTGTGTCAACTTGGCTGGGCCTGGTTGAGTAGCTGGGCAGCTTGTAGTAGTTAATCCCGATGAGGAGACTGGCAATCAACTAATGGTGGGATCTACCATAAGCAGCTGGGTAGCTGCCTTTGGGTATGTTGTCTGCTTTTTGTATATAAGGAGAAGCATTTGGGTATGGTCTCTAGCTTATGGCATGCTTGGACCCTGCTCAGCAGCCTGCTATGCTCTGCTGACCTTGGGACTTACAATGGACTTAAGTTAATGGCCTGCCATGTGGTAACATCAGGACTTTGCCTTTTTACTTGTCAACCTTTTCTCAGCCCCAGCAGCCAGCAGCTGTCTGAGTGAAGAAACGCCTCTAGCTCCAGTGGGCCTGGAGCAGGAGGCAGAGCTGGTCCCCAAGGTTGAGGGGCTTTTACTCAGCCCCTAGAGATTGGCACTTTGAACTTGGTTTTAAAGCCTCCAAATTTTAAGAATAAACTGTTTGTTTAAGCCAACCCATTTGTGGTATATTCTTGTCATAGCGGCACTAGGTAACCAGAACATACAGGTTCCTCACGAGTATAATTAAGTGTTCTGGAATTCCCATTATTCTCAAAGTTATGCATGATTTGTTATGATCCACACAGCCAAAGACTTTTGCATAGTCAATAAAACACAACTAAACATCTTTCTGGTAATCTTTGTTTCAGCCAAGATCCATCTGACATCAGTAATGACATCCCTTGTTCCATGTCCTCTTCTGAATCCAGCTTCCATTTCCAAATTATAATGTCTAAATTGACCAGGATTTTCTCTATAAGAAAACACAAGTCCACACAATGTTGTAGCTGTCTAGTTATATTCCCCACAGAAAATTCTGATGGAGATAAAAGCTGAAAGCTTGCCTACTTTATTTTTCTATTGTTTTTCAGAAAGAAGCATGTGAAATGCTGAACTCTCTCAGATTGCAATCTGGTTGTTATCAGTGAAGGCAGGGGTCTCAGACAGCTGCCTCAATGCTAGGCAGAAGTCAACTGAATTCTCTTTTGTCCTCTTTGCTGTACTAGTTATTTCCTTGGAAACAAAAATATAATTTGAGTTGACTCCAATTTCCTTGTAAAACTGCTGTTCCCAAACCATGAAATGTCATAAATGAGAGCAAAAGAGAGCAATCTGTTCTGTAAAACAGTTTTTCAAGGAATCTATAGAAAGGAGAGAAATTGGTCCCATGTGTCTTGACCAGTAAGAAAAATCACTGACTATCCAGAAGAAAACTCACACACTCTTGAAATTCTGTCTTCAGTTTTTCCTGTAATAATGTAACTATTTCAAATCATTCATTCAGAAATAAAGATGTATGTTTAGGAGATTATTGATGACTCCAAGCACCTCTCCAAGTTGGCTGAAAGCCTCAGTCCACAGATGACTACAAAGGACAGATAAAGAATTTTGTTGTATAAATAATAAATAGGAATCAAACACATTCATCTGTTTGTTGAGTGGATCATTGATTAGTTTGTTCATTATGCCAAGTGTAATTTTCTATTGTTATTTGTTATTAGGTACTGACCAGTCAGTTCCAACACTTAGTGATCTACCTACAGAATGAAACACTACCAAGTCCTGTGCCATCTGTAGTAGTTGTCTGGGCCTGGTTGAGTGTCTGGGCAGCTGGATGTAGTTATTACCCATGGTGAAATCTATTGGAGCAGCTGAGTAGCTGCTTTAGGGCTGTGGTCTGCTTCCAGTACTTAACAAGCAACTTTGAGAAAGGTCTCCAGTGTATGGGATGCTTAAATCCTACATGAAGCTGAGTCATTGTTCAGCAGCCTGCCATGTTGCCCTGCTGATCTTGGGAGTTTTTCAGGACTTGAATCAATGTCCTCCATGTGGTTTAGTACTATTGGGACTGTTCCATTTTATTTGTCAACCTAGGGCTTATTAGCCTCAGCAGCCAGTAGCTGCCTGAGTGAAGAGATCCCTCTAGCTTCAGTGGTCTGGGAGCAAGAGGCATAGCTGAAGCCCAAAGTTGAGGGGCTTTCACCCAGCCCCTAGAACCTGGCACTTGTAACTTGGACTTCTAGTCTCCAAAATGGTAAGAATAAACTCCTGTTGTTAAAGCCATCCCATTTGTGGTATATACCTGTGAGAGCAGCACTCAAAACAAAACAAAACAAAACAAAAACTCACTGCTGCAAAGTCGTTTCCCACTCATAGCAACCCCTTGGGTTTCTGAGGCAGTATCTCTATGGAAGTAGATTGTCCAATATTCCTTCCGAGGAGTGGGTGCTGGGTTTGAACTGCCAGCCTTCTGGTTAGCAGTCAAATGCCTTAGGCTCTACACCACCAGAGCTAGGTAACCAAAACACCATCCTTACAAATCATTGCTATATTTGAACCCAATGTTTCAGCTACTGTGTCAGTCCATCTAGTTGAAGGGCTTCCTCTTTCTCTCTGACACTCTGCTTTACCAAGCATGATGTCCTTCTCCATGGACCTATCCCTCCTGATAGCATGTCCATAATACATGACACAAAGTCTTACCATCCTCACTTTGAAAGGACACTCTGACTGTACTCCTTCAAAGACAGTTTTGTTCATTCTTTTGGCAGTTCATAGTATATTCAATAATCTTTGCCAACACAGTAATTCAAAGACATCAGTTCTTCTTTGGTCTTGTGTATTTGTTGTCTAACTTTCACATGTATATGAGGCAATTGAAAATACCATAGCTTGGGTCAGGTGTACCTTAAACCTCAAAGTTACAACTTTTTAACATTTTAAAGAGTTTTTTTCTTTTTTTTTTTTTCCCAGCAGATTTACCTAATGCAATTCATTGATTGATTTCTTGACTACTCCTTACAGGGGCACTGATTGTGCATCCAAGCAAAATGAAATCCTTGACAACTTCAACAGTTTCACCATTTATCAGGATGTTGTTTATTGGTTCAATTATGAGACCAATTATTTTTTTAAAAATTGTTTTCTTTATCTTGAGTTGTTATCCATACTGAAGGCTGTATTCTTTGATTTTGTCCATAAATGCTTTAAGTCCTCTTCACTTTCAGCAAGCAAGGTTATGTCATCTGCGTACTGCATACAGTTAACAAGCCTTCCTCTAATCCTGATGCTGCATTCTTCTACTTATAATCCAACTTCTTGAATTATTTTCTCAGCATACAAATAGAATAAATATGGTGAAAGGAAACAACAGTGACACTCAGATTTTCTGATTTTAAATCCTTTAGTATCCCCTTGCTCTGTTTGAACAACTGCTTCTTGGTCTATGTACAGGTTCCTCATGAGTGTTAATTACACTCATGTTCTGGAATTAACCATTCTTCTCAGTATTATCCATAACTTGTCATGATCCACATAGTTGAATACCATCACGTAGTTAAAACAGCACAGGTAAACATCTTACTTATATTTGCTGCTTTCATCTAAGATCCATTTGACATCAAAAATGATATTCATCATTCCACATTCTCTTTTGAATCCAGCTTGAACATCTGGCAGTTCCTTGTCAATACAGTGCTGCAAACATTTTTTAAATTATCTTCAGCAAAATTTTACATGTATGTGATATTGATGATATCATTTGGTAATTTCTGCATTTTGTTAGATCACTTTTTTGGGGATAGGCACACATAATGACCTGCTCCTGTTAATTGTGCAGTAACTTGTCTCCCAAATTTCTTGGCATGGATAAGAAAGCTTCCAGCATTGCATCCATGGGTTGAAACATCTGAATTGGTATACTGTTAATTCCTGGAGGTTTGTTTTTCACCAGTGCATTCAATGCAGTTTGGACTTCTTTTAGTTACATACGTTTTGTTCTCATACTACCTCCTGGAATGGTTGAATACATAGTGACTTTGTGTATTCCTTTGATTTTCTCTTCATGCTTCTGTTGTCATTCAATACTTTGTCGATAGAATGCTTCAATATTGCAATTCAATGCCTGAATTTTTTTTCTTCAGCTCTTTATGGTTGAGAAATTCCAAGTGTTTTCTCCCCGTTTGGTTTTCTAGCTCCAGATCTTTACATATTTCATTATAAGATTCTGTCTTCTTGAGCTGTCCTTGGAAATCTTCTGTTCATCCCTTAGTTCATAATTTCTTTCATTTTCTTTAATGATTCCTTTTTAAGAGCAAGTTTCAGAGTCTCTTCTGATGTCCATTTTGCTTTTTTCTTTCTTGTTTCTTATAATGATCATTGTCTGTCTTTGTGTTGTTTTTGATGTCATCCCACAACTCATCTGATCATTTGTCTGTGATGTCTTAACTTAGTTTCTAAATTCAGGTGGGATATATTCAAGGTTGTATGTTGGCTCTTGTGGACTTGCTTTATGTTCAACTTGATCTTGAACTTGCATACAAGCAATTGGTGGTCTGTTCTACAATGGGCCCCTGGCCTTGTTCTGACAAATGATATTGAGCTTCTCCATTGCCTCTTTCCACAGATGTATTAGATTTGATTTCTGAGTGTTCTATCTGGTGAGGACTATGTGTATAGTCACCATCGGTGTGGAAAAAAGGTATATGCACTCAGTAAGTTATTGGACTTGCAAAATTCTATCATGAGATCACTGGCATCATTTCTGTCACCAAGGCCATTTTTTCTAACTACCAATATTTGTTTCCAACTTTCACATTCCAATCACCAGTAATTATCAATTCACCTTGAAGGCATGTTTGATCAATATCAGACTGAAGAAGTTGATAAACATCTTCAATTTCTTCATCTTTGGATTTAGTGGTTGGTATGTAACTTTGAATAATAGTATTAAATGATCTTTCTTGTAGGACTACGAATATCATCCTATTACTTACTCTTGAAATGTTCTTTTTGACAATGAATGGATACCATTCCTCTTCAATTTGTCATTACTGACATAGTAGACTCTATGACTGTCTGACACAAAACGGCCAATGCAAGTCCATTTCAGGTCATTAATGCCTAAGATATCACTCTTTATGCATTCCATTTCATTTTTGATGATTTCTCCTTTTCCTAGATTTCTACCTTTTCTATTCCATATTCCAACTATTTATGGATGCATTTTGAGTCATGCCATATCAGCAAATGAAAATCCCCAAAACTATATTCCATCCACATCATAAAGATAAATTCTACTTTGAGAAGGCAGTTCCTCTCCAGTCATATTTTTAATGCCTTCCAATATGAGAGACTCATCCTCTAGTATTATATCAGACAATGTTCTGCTGCTATTCATAAGGTTTCCACTGAATAATATTTTTAGAAATAGATTGCCAGATCCTTCTTCCCAGACTAGTTTAGTCTGGAAGTTCTGCTGAAATTCCACCACAGGTGACCCTAGTACTATTTGAGATATTGATGGCATAGTTCCCAGCATCACAGCAACATGAAAGCCATCACAAACTGGCTGACACATGTTGTTATTGTTGTTGTTATGTGCCGTCAAGTCGGACCCAACTCATAGCGACCCCTCCTTGGGTTTCCAAGGCAGTATCACTACAGAAGTAGATTGCCCCATCTTCCTTCTGAGGAGTGGCTGATGGGTTTGAACCGCCAGCCATCTGGTTAGCAGTCAAGTGCCTTAGCCATTATGCTACCAGAGCTCTTATACAGTGATAAATAAACTTTTATCTTACCTTACCAATGGGTTGGTAGGCAACATAGAACATAATAACAGTTATGGTGAGTTACACAAAATTAATAAGGTGCCATAAAGAAATCAATGTGGAAAACGTGTACTACAAGAGGTGGTTTTAAGTCCTTCTCAGAAGAGATGACAATTTAAGCCTCTTTTATTGGTGCCAGTTTTTCGAGGAATCAAGCTTACTGATTAAACTGATTAGACATTAACATTTCAATGTTAAAGTAATGAAAAACAGAACTATTATTGATAAATTATAGAGATATGTAGATATATATAAGGAGAGTGAGAATGATTACTGCTTTTAATGCACCCTCAACAATTAATCACTTATTGACAAACCAAGAGAGTAAACATAGGTGATGATTCTTTTAATTGCCTTTGGACAATTGTCTATAATCAGAAAGTGAGCTACTTCCCCAAGTCAGGCTCTCTCAGTTGCTCCATGCTGCACATTTACTAGTTACAGAATCAATTTAAAATCTTAGAACCCCTTGTTGAGATGACAGGGGAAGTGAACTGAGGATAATCAAAATCACTAGGCTGACAATACTCTTGCTTTCAGAAGTACTGGGGTCAGAAGATTGGGGCTAAAACATCATTGTTCCCCACAGCCCTCTCTCCCCCTGACAGTCTTCAGGCCAAAGAGCAGAGTTTTGTGGTTTCTGGGATTGGTAGGCTTTGTAGACCAAAGGAAGATCAAGAAAAGCTGTGTCAACGAACCATTTTTAATAAAGACGCTAGAGATAGGGAGATGGTCAAGTCAAGCCTCCATTCAGTTTATAAAAATTTCTCTTTTGTAACTATCATGAAATTATATTAATAGCCACTTTCTTCTTAGAAGTCAACCTAGTCAAACCTGCAAGTGAGGATAAACTGTTTTTGACATCTTCACTTCGTATTTAGAGACATTTCCCTCTATACCGCCAACTGTATCTTGTCCCCCCACTAACACACACACACATTTCATGTCTCATTCATTCCATTTTTATCTCCCTAAACCCAAGGTATCATTTGTATCTGGAAGCAAATAAACTGACTCGATGCTTCTTCAAAGATAGTCACTTGCTTGGTTATATCTCTGATCATGGACAGCCCAGTGCTCTTTTCTTTCCAATGGCTTTTTATCACTAGACACAGAGGAAGGAAAGTGGGCAGGATGACCAGCCCACCTAGCTTTTTTTTTTTATATATACTTTTACACCTATGTATTGTTGGGGTTCAGTCTGGGAGTCTTTCTACTAGGAAGGAATGATGCTGAGTACAGAGGAGCCCCACAAGGCGAGGCATCTGTACACCAATTTCTAAAGCACTACACAATGTTTCCCAACATCTACCATAAAACAACGTACCTGCATATTTGGATTTCTCATCTGAAAAACGTACACCTTGAGACAGCAATATGTTGTCATGGCAATAGTCACTGGAAATATTTGAAAATAAAGCTTTTTTTAAAGTTTTCACTTTTTTCAGCATTATTTTATTTTATTTTGCCCTTCAAGGTTTGACCAGGCTTATGAAAGTGAATTGCTGACCAACCAGTTGCCATCCAATTAATTCTAACTCATGATGACCTCATGTGTGTCAGAGTAGAACTGTGCTCCATAGAGTTTTCAATGGCTAAGTATTTTGGAAGTAAATCACCATAACTTTATTCCAAGGTACCTCTGGGTGGATTTGAACCTCCAATCTTTTGCTTAGCAGCACAGCAGGTTAACCATGTTCACCCAGGAAATAGTTTACATTTCATCCTTTCAGCTTTTCCTGCATCAGGGGAAGAAGGTAATTCGCCACTTGTTGTTCACTTTCTGCAATTCAGAATAAGTCTCCTCATAAGACTGAACTGTAATACATGGATGTCTCTCATATTTAAACACTAAGCATACTGTATCAGAGGTACGAGGGATCTCAGACATATTTCATGCTAAAACACTTGTCTTGTAAATAAAAAGATAAGATAAAAAATGAATTTTTTTATTTTACTAAATTTCTGTTTTAGAGTTTACTTTAAAAAATCCATTCCAGTTCAATAAACATTAATGAGCATCAATTAATTTATACACCTGGCCCTCAAGGGGCTGACAAATTAGTATAAAGTATGTGATTAAACTATCTAAATTTGGATAAATATATAAATAATTCTATTCCTACTTTCCAGCTGAGTCTTGGAACACTCACAGTCATTTCCAAGCAGTCAGAGTTACAACACAGGCACCCACCAATAAGCACACAAGCATAGGTCTCAGGAATCCACCATCTTAGTCACTCTGCCCAGTCAGACTCTATGAAGAGGAGCTGCACCTCAGAGACATACTCAGACACAACCAAATGAGGCAGTTAAGATGGTATGGTCTGGGTACTCCATCACAACAGAGTGTCTGAGGACTGAGGACTGAGGAACTGTGCTGGGACATAGAAGACTCTGGAAACATGACCTATCCTCAAATTTTTACAAGGCAGCAAGGCAGCAAGGCAGTAAGGCCGCTTGAGGGCAATGGATTTAATTTATTCATAAGACTCCAAAAGGCAATATATCACATCAGTGACAATAGGAAGACGAAAGCACGTACCAGCTGCAGGAGATTTTTTTAGTAGTTAGAGTTGTTGAAGAATGGCTGTGTCTCCTACTGAAAATGTACAGCAGAGGGTGGGTGATTACCTCTCAGGAATGGGTAAGAGGATTTCTTCACCAGGAGAACTGAGTCAGAGACTTCCACTGGAATAGAGACAGACTTTAAAAACCTAGCTTCCTGCTGGAATGCAATTTATGCCAGGTTATCTAATGACAAGCCAGGGTCAGAGCTGGAGTTTTAGTCAGCAAGCATTGCATTTTTAAATAATATTTTATTTTGTGTGTGCAGTAGGGGGCCCCAGGCAAGAAGATAGGCATTAGGGAGATGGTTCCATAAATTGATTTGAGTATTTTCTTTGATACTGGTCCTGATCATAAAGTTTTAGCTACATTTGACTGTTATGTAAGGACTTACATATGGATTTAAATTGGGAGAGTTGTGATCATAATCTAAACAGCCTGTTGAAAGTTATTATACATCTGAATAGACTGTTTCTTAGTTAAATGTTAAATTTTTATGTTTAATTTTAAGAAATAAAGAGTAGCTACTGCAATGAAACACTGTTTTCAAAGACAGTATTCATTTAGATGGCAGAGAGAGAGATCAGAACCCACCCAGTTCAGTACACAGTATAATATCACATAATGTGGCATTTTAGTGTGATTGACCATGTGGGAGATCCTTGATGGAGCAATGGAATCACACATGTTTGGTGAATGCTCCCAATACTGTTAAAAGAACACAATGACATCTAATAAAGCTGACTTTCCTATCCAGCCAGTGTAGATACACTTGTCCATATATTTACCTTTATTGGGAGAAGAAATTATTGCAGACATGGAAGCAATAGCAAGTTGCTTTTCCTAATATATTCCTATCACGGATTACAACCATCTCATCTACCAAACTTACTCACTTGGACTTAAGTGAGCCATTGCCAAATATTCTTAAGTGAACTACACAGTATTCAGAGTGTTTAATGATATTTAGTGGTTTCCCTCAAAACTCAAAATCATATAGAACAAGATTATAGTTGAATGTGCTAGAAGACAGAGTACTGAAGAGAGATACAAGTGGCAGCCATCTGGAATCCTTCCCTTCATGTATACATATCCATGTATATAATAAAACATATAGGCAGCACAGTCAGGAAAACTTCTTAGCCACTGCTAAGAAGGATGACATAGCATAGGCCATGAAAACAATGTTCTATGTGGCACTCATGTCAGTCTACTTTCAAGTATGAAGGACAAATTGACAAGTTTGGCAGAGTGATGATGACTCTCCTTACTGGTACAACCCTAAGCCAGCAATTCCTCTCAGTATGAGAATACTGCTGCTTAATCACCTAATGCCCATTGGAGGCAGGAACTCATCAGGAAAGCTCTCTGTATTAGCCTCATTCCACTAATATTTGACAGGTTGAATTGTATAGGCTCTTTAAAGCATATGTTCATTGATATTTCAGGAATGTCATGGACATCTGAAGCTGAGTGGTGTCCTTTCAGGCAGGGATGTTTTACAGCATTCAGTTATGAAGACTCTATTTGTTCTAAGAGGTCTCAAGACTTCCAGCTATTTATCTAAGAACAGTTCCATGGGCAGTGTGCCAGGGAATTAGTCTACCAATCAGCAACATAAAGGGGCCAAGGCCCTCACAAAAGAATGAAGACTGGCAGGTCTCTAAGGTGCTTTCAGACAGGTCACTGCTCCTCCCCTTTCTAGCAAAGAAAACAAGTTAAGTTTGCAGAAGATAAATTACAGTCCTAGTCAGTCTCCTGTGAAACTGCAAGCCCACAACTGGTTAAATAGTGGACATTCTACATACCAGCAGGATTTAAAATTGTCCCTGATATCTTTTTTCCCAAAATGTTTCATAGTGGTCTAGGTGAGAGTTTACAAAGCACATTAGGTTGCTATTCAATAATTTATAGAGATTGTTTCCTGACTTTTTTGCAGTACCCTCAATGTCTCAGCACTTTCCCCACTTCCTGAGTACCCTGTTTCCATTCTCTCAGCTTTCCTGCCCTTTCCTGCATTCTGAATCTTACTTAGGGGCATATACTGCCCTTTCAGTCTTGTATAGTTGAGTGTTCTGAGGAGCACATTCCACACAGGCAATATTGTTCACTTTATAGGCCTCCCTTTTTTTGGCTGTAAGGTAGTCTCTGGAAAGAAGCTCAGTCCTAAGTTTGAAGGTTGTCTAAGGGCCACAGTCTCAGAGGTTCCATGAAGCCCTATCAGACCATTAAGCTTTGTCATATTTATGGTTTTAAATTTTGTTTTACATTTTTCTGTTACTCTGTCTGGGACCTTCTATTGTGATCCTTGTCAGAGCTGTTGGTAGTATCAGCCAGGAACCATCTAGTTCCTCTGGTCTTAGGCTTGTGGAGGCTGTGGTTCATGTGGTCCATTAGTCCTTTGCACTAATTGTTTTGAGTTTTTTATTTTCTTCACTCTATTTTCAGGGGAGTGGGGTAGGGAATAGATCAATAGTTGTATTTCAGATGGTCGCTTGCAATCATTTAAGACCTCAGTTGTTACTCACCAAAGTAGAATGTAGAACATTGTTTTCATGGACTATGCTATGCCAATTGACCTAGATGTACCCCTTGAGTATGATTTTTAGCTCTCAAGCCCACTAACTCAGTCCCTTAAGGAGTGTGGCAATGGCTAAGAAGTTTTCCTGACTGTGCTGCTTGTATGTTCTATTATATACATGGATATAACTGTAGCTTCTAAAAATATATATGTAGAAATATCCACTGTCAAACCTATATGTGCATGTGGTTAAGCTTCTATACACCATCCCACACTTATTCAGATTGCATATCTACCTATAGATCCACTTATAAGTTATAGTTTGTTACTACTGTATTTACCTGCATTTACCTTTGCATCTTTTACTTTTGCATACCTCTCAGTGTCTTCCTTTGTCCTGGACCTGTTGTGCTACATTCCCTCATTGTACTTTCTCTCCTTTCGCCAGTGTTAACATGTATCTACCATGTAATTAGTGGTTTAGCCACCCTCCCCTTCCCTTCCCTGGTAACAATCAAAGAATGTTTCTTTCTGTATGAAAACTTTTTCTTGACTTTTTATACTAGTGGTCCTATACAATATTTGTTCTTAATGATTTACTCATTTCACTAAGTACAATGTTCTCCAAGTTCATCCACGTTGTGAGATGTTTTACTGATTCTCTGTTACTCTTTAACATTGAGTAGTATTCTATTGTATGTATGTACCACAGTTTGTTTATCCATTCATCCATTGATGGGCACTTAGGTTGTTTGCATCTTTTTGCTATTGTGAATAATGCTGCAATGAATGTACCTGTGCATGTCTATTTCATATCACATCTCTTATTTTCCTAGGATATATACTGTTTTGGTTGGGAGCTCTGGTAGCATAGTGTCTAAGGCACTTGACTGCTCACCAGAAGGCTGGCGGTTCAAACCCATCAGCCACTCCTTGGAAGGAAGGTTGGGCAATGCTACTTCCGTAGTGATACTGTCTCGGAAACCCAAGGAGGGGTCGCTATGAGTCAGGGCCGGCTCGACGGCATATAACAACAACAACATACTGTTTTGGTTACCTTGTGCCTCTCTGAGAGGAATATAACACAAATGGGATGGCTTTAACAAACAGAAGTTTATTCTCTTACGCTTTTAGAGGCTAGAAGTCTAACTTCAAAATGCCAGATTCTGGGGGCTGGGTGAAAGCCCCTCAACTTTGGGCTTCAGCTCTGCCTCCTGCTCCTGGCCCACTGAAGCTAGAGGATTTTCTTCACTCAGGCAACTGCTAGCTGCTGAGGCTAACAAAACCAAGGTTGACAAGTAAAAGGCACAGTCCCAATATTACCAAACAACACGGCAGGCCACTAATTCAAGTCCACAAGAAGTCCCGAGATCAGCAGGGCATGGAAGGCTGCTGAATGACTTGGCTACATGAAGTTAAATACCAATCTCACCATGGTTAATAACTGCATCCAGCTGCCCAGCCACTCAACCAGGCCCAGCCAAGTTGACATACAATCTTAATGCTGGAAATGCTGGATCATATGGTAACTTTATATCTAACTTTTTGAGGAAGCACTGTACTGTTTTCCAAGTGATGGTACCATTTTACACTCCTGCAAGTGTATATGAGACTTTCAATCTCCCCACACCCTCTCCAAAATTTCCATTTTTTTGGTTACTACTGATTGTTTCATTTTTAGGAGGTTCTGGTTCACTAGTGTATCTTCTTCTGTTTGTGAATTTTGAATTATGTTTGATAGTCTATTTATGCCATATATTAGGGCCTTAAATTTTCCCCTATTTTTCCTTCCATGATCTTTATAATTTTAGGTTTTATATTCAGGACGTTGATCCATTTTGAGGTAATTTTTGTATATGGTGTGATGTATGGATCCTATTTCATTTTTCTGTAAATTTACATACATTTTTTGGCACTTTTTGTTAAAGGGACTATCTCTTAATTGTTTAATGTATTTCAATCGTTATTCTAAGATCAACTGTCCAAAGGTGGATGGATTTATTTCTGGATTTTCAATTCCATTCCTTTGGTCTATGTATTTATTTTATCAGTACCAGACTGTTTTAACTACAATGGCTGTATAGTAGGTTCTGAAATGGGGAAGTGTAAGGCCTCCTACTTTGTTCTTCTTCTTCAGTAATACTTCACTTATCTGGAGTATTTTCTTTTCAAATAAAGTTGGTGGTTACTTTTTCCATCTTGTTAAAGAATGTTGATGGCATTTGGATCTGTATTGCATTGTGTCTATAGATTGCTTTGGGTAGTATTGACATTTTCAGTACTGACATGGATTATTCATGGAGAGAAAGATTTAACATAATGACATGAGTATTGAAATGTTAAGCATGGTGTGTTTTTCGATTTACATAGGTCATTTTTGGTTTCCTGCAGTAGTATTTTGTAGATTTCTTTGATTAAATCTTTTGAATCCCAGATAAAATTTATTCCTAAGAATTTTATCTTTTGGGTGGGTTATTAAAATGCTATTGTTTTCCTGATTTTGTTTTTGTAGTTCTCTTTGTTAGTGAAGAGAAATCTGACTGATTTTTGGATGTTGATCTTATATCCTGCGACGTTGCTAAATCTCTCAATTAGTTCCAGTAGGTTTTTTATTTTATTTTTATTTATTTAAATTTTTTTATTGTGATTTGGGTGAAGATTTACAGAGCAAATTCACTTTCCATACAGCAGTTTACATATACTTTGTCTCATGATATTGACCACAGTTTACCACAATGCAACAGCTCCCCTCCCACTTCCTCCCCATAGTTACCTCTTCCCAGTGTCCATCCCTCCATGGACTCCTGCCCCCTGAGCTGTCTCCCTGTGCATAGGCAGTCCTTCTTTCTCAATGATAGTTCTCTCCAAGGAGTGTATTCACTTGAGGTAAATGTTCAACTCATACGCCTGTCTTCTGTTTGGCTGGAAACTGCAGGTGTGGGTTCAATTCCAGACCTGAAGGGCAGCTACGGCCATAGATTCAGTGGTTCCATCAGGCTCTATCAGACCAGCAAACCTGGTCCCCCCTCCATTTTTTTTTTTCTCCAAATGATTTTGAGTTTTGTTCCACATTGTTCTCCCTCTCTATCAAGGATCTCCTACATAGATCTCCTTCCAAGTGGATGACAGTGGTAGCCGGGCACCATCTAGTTCTTCTGGTCTCATAGTC
>NW_006921733.1:2725663-2726435 GCF_000298275.1 Orycteropus afer afer
AAGAAGAAAAAACAAGAAAACCTGCAATATCTGGGGATAGCACATTAAGAGAAAAAAAAGTAGAGGAGGAGAATAATGAAGTAAAAAAAATGGAAAAAAATGCAAAAAGTAATGTAAGGAATGGGGTTAATCATGAGAAAAAAGGGGGAAAACAACAACAACAAAAAAAAAAAAAATGTAAAAAAAAAATTCAGCCAGGAACAGGGAAAAGGAAAAATGCTGAAAACTAGGACCTGGGGGAAGAAGATTAACAATAATAGTAAAAAGGACAAAAATATTAATAATAATAGTTGTTTTAAAACAGACAATTATAAGCAAAGTAATCACCAGAAAAAGAAAGCAAAAAATAAACAAAGAGAGAGAAAAAAAAATCGGTGGAGGACAGGGCAGGGCACCCAGGCTCCGTCTGAGCACATAGACTGTGATGGAGTTCCTGTGGGTCCAGAAGGTAGGTGGTAGTGCGTGATGGCCACACCTCTGTTCACTAAGCGGGTGTGGGGTATAAGAATAACAAGAAGAATGTCGTACCTTTTCAGTCTTGTAGGTCCGGAGCATTCTTGGTGTTGCTGGAAAGCAGAACATGTTCTTTAGCCCCAGGAATCTGCCAGAGAGCTGTCTCTTTAAATATCCAAAATAGTCAAGCTGCTTTTTTAACATTGAAAATGGTGGCACCCTCCGGACTGGCAAAAGTCCACAGCTCAGCCCGCCTTTCTCTTCACCTTCTCTGTTTATTCCCCAGCCACCGGAGCAGTCCTCCATGCAGTCCCTGGCT
>NW_006921733.1:2726744-2741586 GCF_000298275.1 Orycteropus afer afer
GCTCAGGGGGCCAGGATTATCTTCTGTGTCTGTGTTTATTGGTTTCCCTTTTCTTTGTTGAAGAGGGTCTGTGCAGTCTTTCTACCTACTCCACCATCTTGCTGGCACTCCAGTTCCAGTAGGTTTTTGTAGAATATCTGGGATTTTCTCCATATCGGATCATATCATCTAAAAATTCGGATAGATTTACTTCTTCCTTACAAACCGTATGCCTTTTATTTCCATTTCTTGCCTTATTACTCTATAAAGGTTTCCAGTATAATGTTGAATAATAGTGATGATAAAGGACACCCTTCTTATTTTCAAGGAGAATGCTTTCAGTCTCTCCCCATTGACAATAATGTTTGTTGTTGGTTTTGTATACATTCTTTTAATTATATTGAGGATTTTTCCTTTTATTCCTGTTTTGCTGAGAGTTTTTATCAGAAATACATATTGGACTTTATCAAATGCTGTGTCTGCATCCATTGAGATGATCATGTGTTTCTTTTCACTTGTTGTACTTATTTTGTGAATTATGTTGATTGATTTTCTAATTTTGAATCATTCTTACATACCTGGTATGAATCCCACTTAGTAATGGTGTATTCCTTTTTTGACTTCTTTCAAAAACTAAACAATAAACTTTTTATTGTGGTTTGACTGAAAGTTTACAAAGCAATTTGGTTTTCTATTCAACAATTCATACACTTTTTGTTTTATGGGTAAGTAGTGTGTTCATAGTAGAAGCTCTGGTGGCTTAGTGCCTACGGCATTTGACTGCTAACCAGAAGGCTGGTGGTTCAAACCCATCAGTCACTCCTTGGAAGGAAGACTGGGCAATCTACTTCCATAGTGATACCACCTCAGAAACCCAAGGAGGAGTTGCAGCCAACTCAATAGCAGTGAGTTTGAGTTAGTGTTTATAATGATTTGTCCATTTTTTCTAGGTTTTCAAATTTGTTGCTGTATGGTTTTTCAAAATATTGTTATGATAATATTCTTTCCATTAGTTCTGTTGTAACATCATACACCTCATTTCTTATTTGGGTTATTTGCATCTCATTCTTATTTTTCTTTGTCAGCTTGACCAGTGTTTTTCAACATTTTTGTCTTTTCAAGTAAACAACTTCTTATTTTGGTGATTCTTTTCCTTACTTTTTTGTTTTCTATTTCATTTATTTTTGTTCTGATCTTTATTATTTCCTTTCTTCTGGTGACTGTGGGCTTCTTTTGTTGCTCTTTCTCTTTGTTTGAGTTGTAAGTTAAGGTATTCATTAGCCTCTTCTTTTTTGATGTGTGTATTTTGGCTATAAATTTTGAGCACTGCTTTTGCTACTTCCTAGAGGTTTTCATGTGTTGTGTCTTAATTTTCATTTGATTCTAAGAATTTTTCAATTTGTTTTTAATTTCTTCTGACTCAGTAGTTTTTAAGTAAAATGTTATTGCTTCCATATTTCTTTTTTCCTTGCTCCTACTATTACTGATTTCTAGCCTATGGTCAGAGAAGATTGCTTTGTAAGTATGTTGATATTTTTTTTATCTGTTGAAACCTGTTTTGTGGCCCAGAATATGTTCTATTCTGAAAAGTGATCAATGTGCACTAGAGAAAAATGTCTTCTGTGCTGCTGTTAGGTAGAATGTTCTATATATGTCTATGATACCAAGTGGTATTTAGCTCTTCTGCATCTTTATTGAATTTCTTTCTACTTGCTCTGTCCATTATCAAAAGTGGTGTGTTAAAGTCCCCTACTATTATTGTAGAACTATCTATTTCTCTTTTCAATTCTTACAGTTTGGAGCTCTGTCATTTGGAGCATAGATATTTATTAATGTGAGGTGTTCTTTGTGGATGACCCCATTAATCATTTTATTATGCCCTACTTTGTCTCTTATAATGGATTTTGACTTACAGTCTACTTTATGTGAAATTAATATTGCTACTCCTGCTGTCTTTTGGATAGTGTGTACTTGACATGTCCTTTTTCCATCCTTTGAGTTTTTAAGTTGTTTGTGTATAAGGTGTGTCTCTTGTACGCAACATTTTTTTTTAATCCTACCATTTTCTGACTCTTATATTTAATCCACTAACATTCAGTGTTATTATTGATAGGTATGGATTCATTGCTCTCATTTTGTTATACTTTTTTTATGGTGTTAACAATTTTTTTGTTAATTCTTTTAATTTTCTGTGCTGATTTATCTTTCTTATCAATTATTATTATCTACATGTATATTGAGTCTTTTGACTTTCTACTTCTTTATGTAAATGAGTAGATATATTTTTATTTTTGGTTACTTTAATGTGCTTAATTTTAAAATTGTCTCCTATGTCTTGAAATTGCCTTGACTTCATCATCATATAGAAATTCTGTAACAACATTCTTTATTCTCTTTCTGTTTTGACGTTGTCATCAACTTAATCCCTCTGGATCAGTTTTTAGTTTTATTTTACTTTTGCAAAATCTTTACCTAGGTTAGTATCTGGGTGATACTGTCATGTATTTTATTTCAGGTTATTGTCTGATGTTGGCTGTCTATCCAAAGGACTCAATTTTATAGTTTTTGTAATGCTTTTTTTTTTTTTTTTTTTTTTACAAATTCCTTTAGTTTCCCTCTTGTCCACCAATATGTTAGTCTCACCACTGTTCTTGAAAGACAATTTTGCTGGATACAGGATTCTTTTTGGTAATTCTTTTCCTTCAGGATTTTATATATATCATCTTATTGACTTCTTGCCTATATGATTTCTGCTGAAAAAAGTGGATTTTAGTCTTTTTCATGTCATTTTGTATGTGATATTTTATTTGTCCTGTGCTGCTCTCAGTATTCTTTCTTTGTCTTCGGAAAAGTTGTATTATGATATGTCTTGGTGACTTTCTTTTCAAATCTACCCTGTATAGGGTTCTTTGAAGTTCTTGGATGGAAACCTTCTTGACTTTCATGATATTATAGAAATTTTCAGCCAACAAATGTTCAAAAATTATGGGTTTTTTTGTTTTGTTTTGTTTTGTTTTTGTTTGCTTTTGTTCTGGAATTCTAATCATTTATAGATTATTCCTCTTATAACTCTTAGCCTTTGTTCAATTTTCTTCATTCTTTTTTCTGATTGCTCCTCAAATGATTACTATTGAGGGATTTGTCCTATATTTCACTAATTCTTCCATTGAGTCAATTCTACTTTTGGTCCTCCCTTTGAGTTACTTATCTGATATTTTATTTTTAAACAGAGTTCTGTTTTTGAATGGTTTCTAATGCTCTACTTCTTTTGCCAATTTGTTCTTGTGTTTCATCTGTGTTTTCCTTGGTGCTGTCTGTAGTTTTCTTGATGTCTTTGAGGATCCTATATATAAGCCTTTTGAACTTCTTATCAGGAAGCTCCAGTACCATGTTTCCCCCCTTTGGAAGGATTTCTGCCTTTTTATTTTGTTGATTTATATATATTTTTTGAGCCATTTTATGCTGTTTCTTTATATGATTTTATATTTTCTACTGTTTCCAAGGCATTTAGGTGTTATTTTATTGCATGATTGATTTTATTTGTATTTGCTTCATACCAGTTTTTTTGTTCTGTTTTGTATTGATATATTTGGGAGGTTGGGTCATGTGTGCTTCACTTATTGCTCTTCTGGCAGCATGGGAGCAATCATCTATCTCTCTGTGAGCAGGGCAGTAGTGGACAGGGCAGGATTTTACTGCAGTTCTCTGAGCATGTGAGACATTTGAGCATGGACTGAGTAGCCATCAATTGTTGCCTGTTTTTTGTCTAGTAATGTGATAGAGCTCTACACAGTTAGTCACTTGGGCAGGAAGGGAGGCAGGGAGTGTAGCAGGCACCCAGGAGCACAGGAATGCTCTCCTACTGCTTGATGGGAGGGCAGGGGTCTGCATATGTGTTCAGGAGCATGAGAATGCTCTTCCACTGCTCAGAGAGTTGGGACAGGCTTAGGCAGTGTTCAAGGTGGGCTTCTTGGAGGGTAGGAATGTTCCTTCACAACTAGGGGAACACTATGGTTCATGGAGAGATTGGAGGAGGTAGCATAGCTGGGAGAATTGGAACACTTACTCCACTGCTCAGTGGGCCAGGGGGGCCTTGAGTGGTGGTTGGGTCAGGTGGTCAAGGGAACAGGAACACTCCCCCACAGCTGGATAGGTCAGGGAAGGTGCTAGCAGGGATCAAGGCAGGTGGCTAAGGTCATGGGAAGGTCCCTCTACAATGACCACAATGACAGGTCAGGGTGGCCAGCTAGGAGTGCAGGTTCAGAGAGCTCAGGAAGGGGTCAAGTGCTAATACTTTCTGAGCCTATTACTCCATGTTCACCATGTTGCCACCCAACATGTCTCTGGCTCATGGCTCCTTCTCTGTTCTGTGGATACTAGGATTCAAGAAGCACTTGCCCTCCTTCTTATACATTCCCTTCTTAGGCCCAGTTAATATCCTGCTCACCTTGCTCCACTCTTGGTATGTCTACACAATTTCCTCTGTCTTCTTTTGGGAATCCACTGAAGTTGCCTCCCTGTGCTCCTTATTTAGGATTTATGAATAGCTTTGTCTCAAGATGGCCATGCTGTGGCAGGCCATCTCCATGCTGTATCTCTCTTTGTTCACTGTTGGATCAGTTCTTTTTCCAATTGGTGTTCACTTTATTTTTTAGCCTTCATTTGATGTTCAGGGTTCCACGACTGTCATCTGTATCTGTTTCACTTGGGTTTTTTTGATTCTTTGCTATAGAGGGACAGCATCTTTTGTCTGACTAAGTTGCCATCTTGATTTCTCTCCCCTAATATGTTATTTCTCAGGGCATTAAAGGCATTTGGTTGCTAAGCAAAAGGTCAATAGTTCAACCCCACCAGCCTCTCTGTGGGAGGAAGATGAGACAATCATTTCTGTAAAGATTTATAGTCTTAGAAACCCAATGGGGATTACTATGAGTCATAATCAACTCAATGGCAGTGGGTAATATCTTATTTAAAGTACAAATGTAACAATTAGGTAAGTGCCATCTTTCTTCATTTCTTGGTTTATGAGCACATTGGAAACATCTTATATTCTATAAATATTATACACTGTATTGATAAAATGTAATTAATATCACATTATTTTAGACACGCTAAAAAAAAAAAAAAAACTAGAAAGGGAATGCTATATTTTCTTTGATAACCTTACAATTCACAAAGGTACTAGGAATTGACCAAGGTTTATTACCATGAGACTCACAATCTTAAGCAAAAAACAAACCTTTACAACATCCTTTTTCCAGGTACACACATTTATATTCTCTGTGGTGCTACCTGGAAGTACCATCATCTAACTGCCATCAGAGTTCCCTATCTTTAGTGTACAGGCTTTGGTTGCAGCTGAGCAAAAATACCTGAAAAAGAAACAGGAGGGCTGGAAGTTGTGTATGATGAGTGCAAATCCTCTAATTTTCCATAATTTAACTGCATTGTTTACTGCTTCCCAACACTGTAGTCTGGGAGCATGTCTCCTCTCTTATAACTCTTAGGTAGAAATGAAACAAATGAACAAACAAAAAGTGCCACTTCCCAAACTTCAGGTTTCTTAAAAGGGTAAGAGAAGAACATAGCTTATCTCCAAATATTGATGGATTACCAATAGAATTTTAGCCTTCTCTTTTGAATTTGCCATTAAAATAAACATGTGGAGAACGTTTTTAGTGAGGTCAAAGAGAATATGGCATTTATTTAACTACATCCCCTGTTAATATTGTTCTTAAAAAAAAAAAAAGTCTGGAAAATAATCAAATATGTTTATGAAAACACAGCTCTCTATGCCTCAGCAGTGTCACATTGCTGAGCAAGAGGCAGGATAGCCTTGGGCTCTGTCAGGTAAGCTGGCTCCATGCATTGTCACTCTGATACACCCTGGCCATGATAACACTGGAGGGAGAGAGTGAAAGCCTGGGGTTAAGAAATAATTATCAAGCTGTGATAAACCATTAAATTACATTTTCATCTCCATATTTATTGATCCAAATTTTCAAATTGGAAAAGTAGTCAACAGCAATTTAGGAATTACAGGTCAACATAGTACTCTTGTGACTTGAATTTAGTGGTGAGCCTGGTGTTTGCCCACCAAAGTTCATTCCCCCAGTATTTCTTGTGACAGGGCTGAAAATAGGAGGGGCTTCCAGTCAGGAGCCATGTTTCTTGGTCCCCTGTTGAGGTCTGTGACTGAGGTCACACCAGGGAAAATGAACAGAAGATGGTGCCCCAGCCAAGTCATGTTCCTACTGGCTGGAAAGAAGGTGGTCTAGAGCAACTTTTGAGTCCACACATAATAAATGACAGAGCCACTGTCACCTGTTTTCCTGAATAACAAGGGGGACCAAAGCAGCCCATAAGCTTGAAATTTTCACCTTCAAATTTCTACATGACAAATGTCTACATTCTCAAATCACTGATTTATTTGGGCTCTTGTTACAAAGTTCTAAAATTATTTTACTCATAGGAACATGATCAAAAATTCATTTGTTTGTAAGCTTCATAGATGTTTTTATTGGTAAGAATGGTTGCATTGAGCCTAAGAGCTTTCAGAAAATGCATATGGTAGCAATGCAAAAAAAAAAAAAAAGTTTTAAAGCAATTTTACTTTCTTTATATGAAATGTTATAGTTACAACAATTTTGATTAAGTCAGTGAACATACTGGAGTCTAATAGACTGAATTAGTCTTAAGACTATAGAGATGCATTCAGACAGCTCATCTCTACAATTACTCTAACTTTTTATAAGATGTTGGCTCTTAATTTCTGATATGTCAATTTAATTTTTTTAAAGTACTTTCACAAGTCACAGTACATCCAAACATTGATGCAGACATTTAGCCAGACCACGGGGAATTAGAAATCAATCCCTTCAACTCTATACATACTCTGACTGCAAGGTGATATTGTAGCTCACTTTTTCTCCAACAGGTTTCTCAAAAATTATTCAAATTGAGATGCTTCAGACCTCTGCCGAATTACTTGCTCCAAAAGTGCTTCCAAATCAAAAAGTAAACAGCACAATCCAATTTTTTACTCTTCTCCACAACTGCTCCAGAAGACCCTAGATCTATAATTACACTGTATTCAGTGCTATTCTGCAGAGAGCTCTGAGTGTGGACTTCTGTTGCCTTTATCCCCATCCTCAGGTACAGGGTAAGAATGAATGCTGGAACTTCTGTGAATAAATCAACAGTTCTCTTGTTTAATTCCAGTATGTTTAAGATCAGTGTGATTGGATGTCCCACTATTGTGAGTCACCTGGGACTCCAATAAAACATGACGTTAACCAAAGGCTTCACAAATGGAGCAGTTTAGTACATTCTTCGATAGGAGTCTCTGTTCTACCCATTAACCTGCAATACAACTGTGAAAAATGCTTAATGCTTCCTTGGCTTTATAAAATAGCCCCTATATTCACTGTAAGCATAAATACACAACTTTTATCTTGCAATAATCCTGGCTAGACAATGCAGAAGAGAAGTCCTCCACACACTGCACTGAAAGTTGGTTATATAGTCTTTCGTTACAGACTTAATCTGGAAACATATTTATGCATCACCAGAATATCTTAGGCAATGAACGTATCTTTTACACTTTTAGATTAATTCCTGAAAGTCTTGAACTAAACCCTCCCTTTACTGTTCAGTCGAAGTATGTAGCTTTCATAATATTGCCTCTGAGAAAATTTGAAAAACATTATTTTGTCTTTGGAAAGTTTTAGCAGGAAAATTCTTTCAAAACTTCTACAATGTTTCCAATGTTATTTGTTTCTCTCTTTTCTTGATTCATGCTGTACAATTTATATTTATTCCCAATTGTGCACATTATCTAGATTTTTTAAATATTAGCATATGTACAAGTTGCTGTGGGGTTGGCTTTGATTCCTGGCAACCCCATGCATGTCAGAGTAGAATTGTGTTCTGTAGGGTTTCAATGGCTGATTTTTCAGAAGCAGATGCTAGACCTTTCTTCCAAGGCACCTCTGGTGGACTGAAACCTCTAACCTTTTGGTTAGCAATCTAGCACATTAATCATTTGCACCAACCATGGACTCCAAACTATTAGCATAGTAGATTTTTCTCTCTTCTAGAAGCAATAATGATTAGATGAATTGTTATCTTTGAGACTTCATGGGTATTGAAATGCCATCTGAAGGAGTTTCACCAGGAACTATGTGTCTTGCTTTTGGATTTTCCACCAAATACCCAGCTCAGGGCTCCACAAGTTGGCCAAAGAAGGCTGGTCTCTTTGCCCACACTAAAAGAAGAGCATGAAGGACCCTTGCTTCCTGGGGTGTTAGAGCTATGCACTTAGAACAGCAAATAAATTATGCCCACCAGACCTGATATTTCTCACATTTTCTTTCCTGTCAACAAGGGGAGTACAATTAAATAGCAGGGTACACAGAGATAAGATGGCATTCTGCTAACAAAATCTGCCCAATCCTTCTGCCTTAAACACCTGGAAAAATTGAGTGCAACAGATACAAATATTAATCCCAGAATTTAAACACTCAATGAGAAGATCAAGAATTAGATTGTCAAGGGGAGGGAACACTGCAAAAATTAAATGATAATAAATAATAAATAAATAAATAAAGTCCAATTACTATGAAGCTTCACTGCTATAAGGAAGCCCAACTAGTCCATGTGAAGAGATCACTTGTAGACACCAAGGCTACATAGAGATAGCCAATCAGCATCCAACTGCTCTAGTCCCCTGTGCTGTCTACAACCACATGACAGACCCTTACCCAAAACTGCCCAGCTGAGCTCTTTCCAAATTCCTGACCTCAGAAACCATGTGCGATAATAGAATAAATTTTGTTTTGAGCCACTAAGAAAGAAAGAAGGAATTCAATTGAGTTCTGACTGGAAAGGGAGATGGAGAAAGGTCAGGGACTGGGGAGAGAAGACTAGCTGGACTGCTCAAAGCACAGCCATTTTAAGCACAGAGGCAAAAGAGGAAAAAATAAAAACAAACTTCATGGAATCCACATGACAATAGACTCAATGTAGACAGATCAAGAGGAATTCAAGGTGAGCTAAACTCATGTGGGAGCTGGGAGATGGAAGTGAGAGAAAATGGGTCAGATTTCCAGTAGCACAGGTGGCCATGATGCAAGGAAGGAGTGAGATAAAGGGATTAAATTAACTCACCACTAGTACACCATACAAGACTCACTGCTATCAAGGTGATTCTGACATAGTGACACTTTTGCAGACAGAGTGGACTGCCTCATGGGTTTTCCAGGGTTGTGGATCTTTCAACAGGAAGGCTGTCTCATCTTTCCTCCACAGAATCACTAGTGGGTTTAAGTTGTTGGCCTGTTGGTTGGCAACTGAGTGCTTTAACCACTACACCATAGTATTTTGGGCTGAAAACTGATGCAAGGGGAAAACCCTGTGTCAGGGTGGTTGAAGAAACTAGGCTCAGAGTAATCACTTGCTTGACTGAATTTGAGCAAGAGCTGGATAAATGGCTGTGTGTGTCCACAATGATGACAGACCCACACCAGTGAATCAGATTGGATAAATATATATCCTAGCCTAACAAATGCACACCTTCCTTGTGCATAGGAGTAAATTCAAACTCTTCCTGGTGAGCCACACTCTTTTTTCCACAAAGTGCAGCTTCCATTCAAATAGGGCAAAACCTCTCTCCACTACCACCAAGAAGATGTCCAGGGAAGTTCCACACTCAGTTGCAACAACTTCGTCTACAACCTACACACCATAAGCAAACCATTCCAAAAAGAAAGACCCAGGGACTGAGCTTACATTACATTACAAGACCCATGGTCTTTCACACACTTGGCAAAAGAGCCAAACATCTGCAGCCTTTTCTCTTGGAGATGCCCAGTCATGTAAAAATAAATATCTATACAATCAAAGAAAGAGCCCCAAAATATATAAATCAGACTTTGAAGAGAATTGAAAAGATATGTAGATGACATCACAGTAATAGAAGGAGACTTTAATACAGCACTTTCAGTGAAACATAGAACAACTATAAACTCAACAGAGACACAGTAACTAAACAATACAATCAACCAACTTGATCTCATAGGCATCTAAACAGCACTTTATGCCAAAACAGAACAGTCTATATTCTTTTCCACTGTGCACAGAACATTCTCCAAGAAATGTTAGGCCACAAATCAACTCTCAATAAATTTAAAACCACTAATACTGCAAAACATCTCAGATCATAATGTTCTAAAATTAGAAATCAAAAATAGGAAGATCAATGGAAAAAGAGCAAACACATGAAAACTGAATAATACCCTGCTTAAAAACTACTGGGTGGTTGTTGTTTTCTGCCATTTAGTCAGACCTGACTCATAGCAAACCATTCTTTGGTTTCTGAGGCAGTATTCAAAAGGAAGTAGATTGCCCAACATTTCTTCCAAGGAGTGGTTGGTGAGTTTGAACTGCCAGCCTTCCAGTTAGCAGTCAAGTGCTTTAGCCACTATGCTACTTTAAAAAATCCTTGAATTAAATAAAAATGAAAACAAAACATATTAAAATATTTTGGACACAGCAGAAGCAGTGATCAGATGGCAATTTATAGCATTAGAGACACACATCAAAAAAAAAAAAAAAAAAGGAAGAGCCAAAATAAGCACTTTAACAAAACATCTCCAACAATCACAAAATGAGCAGAAAAAAAAAAAAAAAAAGCCTACAGTTACCAGAAGAAAAGAAATAATAAAGATTTGAGTAGAAGTAAATGGAACAGAAAATAAAAAGACAATAGAAAAAATCAGCAAGACTAGTAGTTGGTTCTTTACAAGGATTAATAAAATGGGCAAACCACTTGCAAACATAACAAAGGAAAAGAAGGAGGAGATGCAAATAATAAGCATAAGAAATGAAATGGGCAATGTCACAACAGAACCAACTGAAATGAAAAGGATAATATGAGGACACTATGAAGAACTATACTCCAACAAATTTGAAAAATTTGTAGAAAAAAACAGATTTCTAGAAACATATCACTTTACTAAACTGACACAGGTTGAGGCAGAAAATTTGCAAGACCCATAACAAAAGAAGAAATTGAACAGGTCATAAAAAAATTACCAACAAAAAAAGTCATGACCCACATGGTTTCAATGGAGAATTCTATCAAACATTCAGAAAATTGACACCAATTCTACACAAACTATTCCAGAACACAGAAAAAGATGGAATACTCTGCAATTCATTTTATGAAGCAAGTTTTACCCTGATGCCAAAACCAGGAAAAGACATCACTAAAAAGGACAACTTGTTGTTGTTGTTGTTATGGGCTGTCGAGTCGGACCTGACTCATAGTGACCCCTCCTTGGGTTTCTGAGGCAGTATCACTATGGAAGTAGATTGCACCATCTTCCTTCTGAGGAGTGGCTGGTGGGTCTGAACCACCAGCTTTCTGGTTAGCAGTCAAGTGCCTTATGCGCTACACTACCAGAGCTCCCAAAAAGGAAAACTACACACCAATAGCCCTCATGAATACAGATGCAAAAATCTTCAACAAAATCCTAGCCAATAGACTCTAACAATGTATCAATCAATGAATGAATCAATAATACATCATGAAAAAGTGAAATTCATACCAGGTACATAAGGATGGTTCAACATTTAGAAAAACAATCAATATAATCCATTACTTAAATAAATTAAAGGACTGCAAGATCTTATCTATACATGCAGAAAAGATAAATGATAAAATCCAACACCCATTTCTGTTGAAAAACAAATCTCAGAAAAATAGGAACAGAAGGAACATTCCTCATCATAATAAAAGGCATATATGCAAAACCAACAGCCAACATCATTCTCAAATGAGAGAGACTGAAACCATAACCCTTGCAAATGGGAATCAGGCGAGGACAGCCTCTATCAGCACTTCTATTCAATATTGTATTGGAAGTCCTAGCCAGAGCAATAAGGCCAAAAAGGGAAACAGAAGGCATCCAAATTGGGAAGGAAGAAGTAAAACTATCACTATTTGCAGATAATATAATCATATATATAGAAATCCCAAGAGATAAGCAAGAAAATGACTGGAACTAACTGAAAGATATAGCATACTGGTAGGATACAAGATCAAAATAAAAAATCAGTTGAATTCTTCTACACCAGCAAAATGGTACAGATGATCAACTGTTCATATGCAAGTTCAATCTGAAGCTGAAGACAAATTAAAACAAGTACATGTCAGCCAAAATATGACTTTTATTATATCCCATCTGAATTTAGAGACCATCTAAAAAAATAGATTTGACTCATTGAACATCAGTGACTGAAAACCAAATGAATCATGGGATGCCATCAAGAATAGCATCCATGAAGAACACAAAAGGTCATTAAAAAGACAGGAAAGGAAGAAAAGACCAAAATGGATGTCAGAAAAGACTCTGAAACTTGCTCTTGAACGAAGAGTAGCTAAAGCAAATGAAAGAAATAATAAAACATATGAACAGATGATTTCAAAGAGCAGCTCAAGAAGACAAAGTCAATTATTATAACAGAATGTGAAAAGACTTGGAGTTTGAAAATGAGAAGGGAAGAACACGGTTGGCATTTCTTAAGTTGAAAGAACTGAAGAATAAATTCAAGCCTTGAGTTACAATATTGAAAGTTTCTATGGACAATATATTAAATGATGCAGAAAACATCAAAAGAAGATGGAAGAAATAGACAGAAGCACCATACCAAAAAAAAATTGGTCAATATTCATCCATTTCAGGCAGGAGGTGGCATATGATCAAGAACCAATGGTACAGAAGGAACAAGTCTAAGATGCACTGAAGGAATTGGTGAATAAAGCTCCAGGAATTGATGGGATACTCATTGAGATGTTTCACCAAACATATGCCGTATTGGAGGCACTCACTCGTCTATGCCAAGAAATTTGGAAGAAAGCTACCTGGCCAACTGACTGGAAGAGATCCATATTTGCAACCATTCCAAAGAAAGGTGATGCCACAGAATGTGGAAATTATTGAACAATATCATTAATATTACATGCAAGTAAAATCTTGCTGAAGATAATTCAAAAATGGTTGCAGCAGTATATTAACAGACAACTTCCAGAAATTCAACCAGGATTCAGAAGAGAACATGGAACAAGAGATATCATAGCTGATGTCAGATGGAACTTGGCTGAAAGCAAAGAATACCTGAAAGATGTTTACTTGTGTTATAGTGACTATGCAAAAGAATTTTATTGTGTGGATAATAAAAATTATCCATAACATTGAGAAGAATGAGAATGCCAGAACACTTATTTGTGCTCATGAGGAACTGGCACAGGGACCAGAAGGCTGTCCTTTGAAGAGAACAAAGGGATACTTTATGATTTAAATCTCAGGAAGGGAATGAATCAGGGTTGCATCCTTTCACCATACTTATTCAGTCTATGCCGAACAAATATTCTGAGAAACTGGACTATATGAAGAAAAGCATGCTGTCAGCGTTGGAGGAAGACTCATTAAAACCTGTGATACACAGACAACACAACTTTGCTTGTTGAAAGTGAAGATGCCTTGAACCACTTACTGAAATCTCAACATAAAGAAAACAAAAATGCTCACAACTTGACTAATGAGCAGCATCACAGTAAATGGAGAAAAGTTTGAAATTGTCAAAGATTTAACATTACTTGATTCCACAATCAACACTAATAGAAGCAGCAGTCAAGAAATCAGATGATCTATTCCACTGGGAAAATCAGCTGCAAAAGACCCCTTTAAAGTGTTGAAGAGCAAAGATATCTCTTTAAGGTCTAAGGTGCACATAACCAAAACCATGGTGTTTTTAATCATCTCACATGCATGTGAGAGGTGGACAATGAGTAAGGAAGACCAAAGAAGAGTTGATGCTTTTGATCTATGGTGTTAGCAAAGAATACTGAAAGTACCATGGGGCATCAGAAGAACTAACCAATCTGCTGTGGATGAAGTGCAGCCGGAATGCTCCTTGGAAGCAAAAATGGCCGCAATTTGTCTCACCTACTTTGGTCATGTTGTCAGAAAGGACCATTCCCTGGAGAAGTATATTATGCTTAGTAAAATGGAAGTCAGCCCCAGGGTTACAGGTGAGGAGAGACAACTCAGGAACGACCAAAGTAGCAGGCGGGAAGAGCAGGAGAAAGGGGATTAAAAGCCAGGAAGCCAGAGAGAAGAGCAATCACCCAAAGGGATTAGGTGAGGAGAGGAAACACAAGAACTCCATGGTTGCACACGGTAGCTGCTTAATGAATGTGGGCCCTCCCTTCCTGTTCCCCTCACCTGTCTCCTCACCCGTGTTCTTTTGCATCTTCTCGGTATAGGTTCTTTACCTAGAGGGGATGCCTTTCTGATTTAGGACTTGGTCCCTCTAAGACCTGCTTACAGTATTCTGGATTTGAGTGTACATATCCCCAAAAGCGGGGCTGAGGGAACTCAGGCCCACCCGGAGTAGCAGGCCAGAAGAGCAGAAGAAAGGGGATAAAAGCCAGGAACCCGGACAGAAGAGCAGTCAGACCCAGGGTTACAGGTGAGGAGAGACAACTCAGGGACGCCCAAAGCAGCAGGCGGGAAGAGCAGGAGAAAGGGGAATTAAAAGCCAGGAAGCCAGAGAGAAGAGCAATCAGCCGAAGGGATTAGGTGAGGAAAGGAAACTCAGGCCCGCCCAGAGTAGCAGGCTGGAAGGACAGAAGAAAGAGGATAAAAGCCAGGAACCCAGACAGAGGAGCAGTCAGCCCCAGCAACAACTCAGGGACACCCAAAGCAGCAGGCCAGAAGAGCAGGAGAAAGGGGATTAAAAGCCAGGAAGCCAGACAGAGGTACAGTCAGCCACAGGGACCCAGGTGGGGGTGATACGA
>NW_006921733.1:2744709-2747235 GCF_000298275.1 Orycteropus afer afer
AGTATAGCAGGGATTGTGGGGCTGGCGCAGGATTGGACAGTGTTTCGTTCTGCTGTGCATGGGGTCGCTATGAGTTGGAAACAACTCAATGGCACTTAACAACAACAATACAAAGTGGAAGGTCAATAAAAAAGGGGAAAACTCTCAACGAGATGGACTGACACAGTAGTTGCAACAATGGGCTCAGTTACAGCAAAGATTGTGAGGCTGGCACAGGATCCAGCAGTGTTTTGGTCTGTTGCACAGGTTGCTATGAGTCAGAGGTGACTCCATGGTACCTAACAACAACAAAGAGATCTCTGAGGAGGAAATATGAAATCAATACCACTTATATTAGTTACCAAAAAGGTAAAATACTTGGGAATAAATCTTACCAGGTGCACAAAAGACCTATACAAAGAAAACTGAAAAATACTTTTTTAAGAAACTAAACCCAGCAGCCACTCCTCAGAAGAAAGGTTGGTCAATCTACTTCCATAGTGATATCACCTCAGAAACCCAAGGAGGGGTCACTATGAGTTTGACCCAACTAGACATCAGTTCATTTGGGTTTGTTTTTTGGGGTATAAGAGATCTACATAAATGGAAGAACATACCATTCCCATGGATAGAAAGATTGGAAAATTGTGAGACTGTCAATACTACCCAAAGTACTCCAATGCCATCCCAATGCAGATTGCATCAAATTCTTTAAGGACACGGAAATTCAATGCAATCTCAATCCAGATTCCATCAAATTCCTTAAGGACATGGCAAAACCAGTCACTAATTTTATACGGAAGGAAAAGAGACTTGAGATAAGCAAAGCACTAAAGAAGGAGAACAAAGTAGGAAACCTCTCACTCCCAGATAGCAAAACCTGCTCTACTGCCACAATAGTTAAAACAGTATGATATTGGTACAATGACAGATGCATAAACCAGTGGAACAGAATTAAGAATTCAGAAATAGAGCCATCTACCTATGATCAGCTAATCTTTGACAAGGGCCAACATCCTTTAAATGAGAAAGAGACAGTCTCTTTAACACATGGTACTGGCCAAATTGGATATACATTTGCAGAAAAATGAAAAAGATCCATACCTCACACCACACACAAAAACTAACTCCCGAAGGATCAAAGACATAAATGTGACCTAAAACTATAAAGTTCATCAAAGAAAAAATAAGGGCAAACTTACAGGTGTTAATTTATGGCATAAGTAGACTATCAATCATAACCCAAAGTACACAATAAGCAGAAGATAAGCTAGATGATTAAATTTTTATGTGCATCAAAACACTTCTACAAAAGAATGAAAAGACAACTTACAGATTAGAAAAATATATTCAGTAATAGCATATCTGATAAGGTACTTATCTCTAAAATTTTTGGAAAATTCCAATATATCAACATCAAAAAGTCAAGCAACCCAGTTTAAAAATGGACAGAAGATATGAACAGACATTTCACCAAAGAAGATATTCGGGCCGCCAACAGACACTTGAAAAATATTTGCAATCATTAGCCATTAGAGAGATGCAAATCAAAACAACAATGAGATACTATCTCACTCCACCACAAATAAGAAAATTCAAGAAGACAGAAAATAACAAATGCTGGCTAGGATGGGGAGATATTAGGACTCTCATAAACCTCTGGTGAGACTATAAAATGGTACAACCATTGTGGAAAGTGCTATGGTGCTTCCTTAAAAAGTTGGAAATAGAAATAACATTTGATCCAGCAACCCTATTACTTGGAATATATCCTAAAGCTGTGATACCTGGGGCAAGAATAGACATATAAACACATGCATGTTCATTACACCATAATTCACAATAGCCAAGAGATGGAAACAACCTAAGTGCCCATCAACAGAGGAATGTGTAACCAAAGTATGGTACATAGGCATGATAGAATATTATATAACACTAAAGAATAATGTAGAGTCCATGAAACACTTCATAACGTGATGAACTTGGAGCACATCACAGAGAGACAAATATTGTATTTAGTCCACTAATGTAAAAAGTCAAGGAAAGGATTATATATGGAAAATTTTTGTGTTGGTTACCAGAGATGGGAAGAGAGGGAGGGAAAATTGCTAGGTAGGTAAGAGACAAATACTGATTTGAGTGAAGGAAAAGGCAATATGCTAAAAGAGAGTGACCAACACAATAACACTAAGGAAAAGGAAGACAGGGAGATGTACATGGCATAGACAAGAAAGATAAACACTTTCACATGCACAATACTGCATTATCAGTAATAACAAACATTAATCTACAGGGAGATACATAGGTAGACAGGTTGAATGATTAGGTATGTCTAGTTAAAATGGAATATACCCATGATCATATACAATTTTGGCAGATGATATTTCTACTTACATATTTGTACGTGCTATAAGAATTTCCATATAAATAGAACTAATGGGGCAGTTGTTTTGTTATGTGCCGTTGAGTCGGCCCCGACTCATAGCGACCCCTCCTTGGGTTTCTGAGGCAGTATCACTACAGAAGTAGGATTGCCCAACCTTCCTT
>NW_006921733.1:2753065-2763517 GCF_000298275.1 Orycteropus afer afer
TTCAGGCCTGGAATTGAACTAACTCCTGTGGCTTCCAGGGAAACAAATGATAGGCATATCTGGTGAGCATTTACACCAAGTAGGTACACTCCTCAGAACAATCAATCAGAAGGGCAGTATTTGCATAGGGAGATAGCTCAGAGAGCAGGAATGCATTGCAATGACAAAGGGAGTAAGTAGGAAGACAGTTGTTATGGGGAGTACAGTCAAAGGCATGAAACAAAATGTATATGAACTGCTGCATGGAAAATGAATTTGCTTTGTAAAATTTCACCCAATCACAATTTAAAAAAAAAAGAAAGAAAGAAAGACACACGACAATAACAGCCAGAAAAAGGATCGTCAAAATGAAAATAACCTTACAAAATTGAAAATAGAGAATTAGAGGGGTAAATCTGTAAATGACACCTACTAAAAAGCAGAGAGAATGGTATAATTGCAAAGCTACCAAATGGAGAGGAAGTCAGAACTATATCAATATAGAATATATTGTTTCAAACATAGGGATATAAGACTCTACTACAGCATAACCACAAAGAAAATTAATTTCTTCTAACCAAAATATGAAAGAGGAAATTCACATGGACTAACTCAATCCTCTGAGCCCTAGCACTGGCTGTCATTCCTGATAGCAATGAACTAAACAAGTAGTCAAAGGTAATCTGCTGGACCCCCACCCTGCCACCAACATTTTCCTTCTCCTTTTCTAGGGCTTGATCTGGAGGGCAGCATATGGTAGACATGGGAGGTGGGACTGCCACACAGCCAAAGCAAAGGCTTGGAAAAGGTTTAAAAAGTTGAATAAAGTGAAGGCAGAAGTGGGAAAGGGAAAACAAGTATTTCAGTGAGTTAGTACTTGTTGGAAAAATTAAATGAGAACCAGGTTGTCCCATGTGAGAGGTTAAGTAAGTCTAGGAACCACACTTCTATCTCCCTAGGCTTTCAGGAGTGGTCTTTAACCTCAGCAGCATTATTGGACCATGAGGAACCATCAATGGAAGCCCCCTACGAGATGAATGAGAAGGTCAGCACACCTGCCCACCCACATGGTCTGCTCTTTCTTTCAAAATAGGTCTCAGGACTACAGTTCTCCCTCTGAAAAGACTATAAAATATGGATGAAAGAAAACTCAGTGCTTTCCTGACAGTTTCAGTACATAGTTATTAAATAGGGGCCTTACTCAGAGTTGAGTTGGAAAGTTGATTAGGGATTTGAGACTCAAGCTTGGTACTGTGGAAGGTTCCTTTCAATATTTTCATAACATCTTCCCTTTACGGAACTTGAGGGCTCTGGGTCCAGCTTCCTGATTCTGCAGAAATTCCTTTTTCCTAGTCTCTAAGCATTGATTCAGGAGCCTTGGACCCTGGCTAACAGGGAGTGGTTCTCATTGTTGGGATATCTATGCTCAGGGTCACTCTGTCTTCTTGTAATATCTGCACTTACCAATCCCTTCTGTAGCAATCAAGCTCTGTCACCTGGGCCTACATTCTGTCACAAATGTTTTCATTCCATAAAATGACTGACACTAATGTTGATGTTATGCCTGGTAGTTTTTGAATACTTGACAACATTTCCAACTTCACAGTGTAAGTTACTTCCATTGTTGTTAATTTAAAATTGTATTAGTGGTTATTTCTACTTTAAAAATATCAGGTTATCAGACCCTTGTTTACAGAAATTATCTTCAGTCATAATACTGGTGGCTCTGGGAGATGATATTTAACTTACATGCTTTTGAATTGCAACATCTTTTGCAAAAACCTAAATCATACTAGCAGTTTGAACTGCCTGGAAGGAATCTGGACAGAACGACCGAAACACATCTAGTTTTCTTCTCTATTAGCTATGTTGTTTCTTCTCCTCATGCTCAGTTTGGCAAGACACATAAAATACCTCTCTGGTTAACAATACATACCATATTGTTCACTGCTGGTGGGAATATAACATGGTGCTGCTGCTGTAGACCAGGCAGTTCCTCAAAATGTTAAACAGAATTACCATATGACACAGGAATCCCACTCCTAGGTATACATGCAAAAGACTCAAAACCAAAGACTCCAACAGACACCTGTACAACAATGTTCATTGTACCATCATTCAGAATAGTCAAAAGGTGGAAACAATCCAAGTGTGCATCAGCAGGTAAATGGAGAAACAAAATGTACTACATCCATACAATAGACTATTATTCAGTCATAAAGAGAAATGAAGTTCTGACACATGCTACAACATGAACAAACCTTGAAAACATTACACCCAGTGAAGTCAGTCAGTTACAAAAGAACAAATATTGTCTAATTCCACTTATATGAAATATCTAGAACAGGCAAATCCATAGACGCTGGAGTTTATTAGTGGTTAACAGGAGGAGACAAGTGAAGACAAATGGAGAGTTATTATTTAAGGGACATTGAGTTTCTGTTTGCTGTTTAAAGGGATGAAAAACATTTGGAAATAGTGATGATAGTTGCAAAACATGATGAAAATAATTGAATGAGACTGAATAGTATGTTGTTGTTGTTGTTGTTTTGCCGTCGAGTCGGCCCCGACTCATAGCGACCCCTCCTTGGGTTTCCGAGGCAGTATCACCATGGAAGTAGGATTGACCAACCTTCCTTCCAAGGAGTGGCTGGTGGGTTTGAACCGCCAGCCGTCTGGTTAGCAGGCAACTGTCTTAGCCACTATGCTACCAGAGCTCCTAAAGAGACGGCCAGGTCTACGGGGCGGGGAGTGGCCAGTGGGTTTGAACCGCCAGCCTTGTGCTTGGCATGATTACAAGGTGGGACCTATAAGAGTATAGCCAGAATGCTCCTTGGAAGCAAGAATGGCCAGACTTCGTCTCACCTATTTTGGTCATGTTGTAAGGAGGGACTATTCCCTGGAGAAGGATGTCATGCTTGGTAGGGTGGAGGGTCGACAAAAGAGGGGGAGGCCTTCAACGAGATGGATTGATACGGTGGCTGCAATGATGAGCTCAAGTATAGCAGGGATTGTGGGGCTGGCGCGGGATTGGGCAGTGTTTCGTTCTGCTGTGCATGGGGTCGCTATGAGTCGGAAATGACTCGACGGCACTTAACAACAACAACAACAAAATAAGAGTATAACCCTTACACACCCTTCAAGCCTGGAAATGAACTCACCTTGTGGCTCAACTTTCAGCCAAAGGATACACAGGCCTGTAAGATGAACAATAATACCAGGTAGGTACACATTCACTAGACCAATCAACCACACAAGATCAAAAGAGCAGCATTTGCCTAAGGATAAAGCTAAGAAGGCAGGAGAATACAGGAAAGAAGAACACAGGGAGGAAATGGAAAGAATGCTGTTATATTGTGGGGATACCAACTAATGTCACAAAAATAATGTGTATGAATTGTTGAATGGAAAGCCAATTTGCTCTATAAACTTTAACCTAAATCACAGTTAAAAAGGGAAAAAATGATTTTTTGGCAAATGTTTTATTATATAAATTTTAAAACATAAAATAATATAAAATTATATAGAAACACACACACACATCAACCATAGATGTGTCTAATATGAAACTAGTAGCAGGAATTAGAAAGCAGCCTATGACTGCAGCTCTCAAACATAAATTCAAAGGACAGTAGAGTGAGCATCCACTGCACACATTTATTTTGTGTTCTATGCCTGGCATTGTTCAGGCACTAAAATGTGTTCAAGAACAAGAATGTTAAATTCTCTGTCCCCAGATCTCACATCTTTAATGTTACATGTCCCCCTATTCTGTGAAGCTGCTACTTAGAGGATCCCAGTCCCTGGTGTCTCTGCCCCTCCCTTCACCTGTCCTTGCCAGATGTGTCCAGCAGGGTTAACATTGTGAGAGGGGCCCACAGTAGGAGTATGTGAAATACTGGGAGACACAGCTACTCATTTCTCTGTAAGTCTCTCTCATCCTTGGGTGTGTCCAGCTTCCTACCCTTAGAGACATACCCCCTACCTCAAAGAGTAGGAAAGGCAGTCAGGTTAGTCCCACCCCATCTCAAGCTCCTTTGATGCTGGTGATAAGCCTCATGTCTTAGAACCCTGGATTCAAGTCTTACTCTGCTTACCCCTTTGAGCAGGCTCTCATGTTCTCAATTACTAAAGGATAATGATAAACCCTAACTTAGATGGCATTCTGAGACTAGTAATAGAGGATATTCTGAGACTAGTAATAGTGTACAAAGCAGAATCTAATTGGGGAGAGCTCTCAATAGGTGGCACTGACAATCATGTTGACACACCCAGGAAGCTGTACAGGCATAGAGAGAACCTGGACTGCTCCTGGGTGACAACCCTGTGGAGACCCTGAGTCTCATCTGATTCACAAGAAAGGAGTTGAGGCTTTAGCATAGTGGTTAGCAACAAGCCAAAAGTAACATGGAATGTGACAAATGATTACAAATAAGCAGAACCTACAAAATATTCATAAATGCAATTACTACCCAGGAGAATGGGAAGCAAGGCTGCTGTTAGGGATTGATTTGTATGCTCCCAAAATATGTGTAGTAAATCCTAATCCCTTTAGGCAAAGTCCTAGTGGTACAGTGGTTAAAGTGCTTGGCAGCCTTGGATTTACATACTTGGAAATGCTATGTGGCAGATCTAGTCTGTTCTATAGAGTCCTATGAACACAACATAAGAGTATGTTTTATTTGGGAATTGAGTTTTCTTTATTATGTTAATGAGGTTGTATCAGTATAGGGTGTGTTTAAAGCTAATCACTTCTAAGATACAAAATGAGATTAGGCACAGAAGCAAGGAAGCACAGACTGAGAAAATAGATACCACACTGCATGAAGATCACTAAGGAATTTCAAGAATAAAAGCTGAAAAGCATTTCCTCCAGAGCCAAAAAAGGGAAAGCTTTCCTTAGAACAGGCACCCTGAATTTGGACTTCTAGCCTCCTAAACTGTGAAGAAATAAACTTTGTTCAAGGCACCCATTTGTTGTATTTCTGTATAACAGCACTAGCTAACTAAGGCAGCTGCCAAGGCACAACATCCCACACTTTTTAAAAGGTACACCAAAATAAAAAACAGACCTACTGTAACAGTTTGATTCCAATCATAACAACCCTATAGGACAAAGTCATATTGCCTCATAGGTTTTCCAAGGCTGTAAATCTTTACAGAATCAGATTGCCACATCTTTCTTCCATGGAGAGGCTGATGGATTCAAATTGCAAACCTTTTGGTTAGCAGCCTAGTGTTAACCACTGTGCCATCAGTACTTCTAAATAGTACATCACATCACATAATTTACCTAATCAGTATTCCACGGAAGTCAGAATAAAATCCAAGACCTTCATTCATGGTGTAGAAAGGCCCCTGTGATCAGGTATCCACAAAGCTCTCCTACCTAAGCTGTCTCTACTGTCCTCCCAACCCAAGCTCTAGCTAAAGGAAGACTCACAGTTTGACCCCATCCATGGATATACTTTCTCCCTGTAACTCTTCACTCCTGGAAGACAAGAGTTGTTATTTTCTTGGCCAGTGTCTTATCTGACAGGAAGGTGAGTCCATAAACACTGTGGCCCATTCACTTCACCCATATTCTATTATCTGGACCTAGTACTACCATTATCTGACTCCTGTGCTCCCATCACCTAGCTCAGAATTGGAGCCAGGTCAACTGCTCAGGAACAGTTACTGAATTTGGGAATGCTCTTAGCATGTTAGTCTCCTTGACTTCTTACACTTCTTAATGCTTACTGGCAGTCCGTCACCATATCCTGAAGTTACAATTCTTAAACCCAGGCATTCATCTACAGCCTACTGCCACTCTTCAGATTCAGAACACCTTATTTCTCACCTTGAACTTCCACAACTAAATCATAATGTGCCTCCTAACTCAGCCTGGTCAGCTTCTTTGCCCATCTCCTACAGTGAACCCATCCCCCCAGCATGCCCATCCTTTATGGTGTCACCAGAAGGATCCACTTTGAGTCCTATGACCAATTACCTGACTTTTATTCCTTACCCCACTATTGGCAGTGCTCCTGCCCCCTCAAACTGTTCCAGGTCCCCTGCTTCTAGGCAAGCTGGGCCTGTACCAACACCTGGGCCTGTGGGAGTCTCCCCAATCCAGGTGGGGTATTTCCTCAGATCCTTTAACAGGGAGTGCCAACCCAGCTTTCAGATAAAAGTTTTTATGTGGCATAAAGAAGGTTATCTTTTCAGATTCATAATGTAACCCATATTGTTGAAGAATGAGGAAAATCAATTGTGAAATACCCAACAGATATGGAAAAGTCCAAGATGAAAGAAAAATAAGAAGCTGTTCATCCATTTGAAGGATTAGTGTGCCAGATCCCAGTTAACAAAAGAAAGATGTTTTATTATTATGACAGATAGCCCACTGTCCTTAAATTGCTGAGAAGTTATTCAGCCACATAATAGATATGAATCACATCTTTAATGGCATTTTGTATAAAATGGCAGGAAGTCCCACAATAATGCAGAACACTGTGAAGAAGACACACAATACTGGTTTAAAATGTATTGGTTTTACATGTAAGACATGTCCTTCAGCAAGGACTGATTATGGACTGATTACTCATACTTATTCCCTTTTTATTTTAGCTTTGCATAGAGTGAATGGTGGTTCTCTCAGCTTCCAGGAAATTGACTTTGGGAATAGAACATGAGATTCTTAAACTTTAGTTTCAATAGCATAAAGCTTAGGTGTGTAATATCAACAGCCTCATAGGTTTATTGTCAGGATTAAATTCTTGAAACAATGAAAGCACTGAGTAAGTTAGATAACACTGGTATAAGGTGCCTTGTTGTTGTTGCTAGATGCTGTTGAATTGATTCTGACTCACAGCAACCGCATGTTCAACAGAACAAAATACTGCCCAGTTGTACACCATCATCACAATTGTTGCTACATTTCAGCCCAGTTTTGCAACAACCTTGCCAATTCATTTTATTGAGGGTCTTCTATTTTTTCAATGACTCTCTACTTTACCAAGCATCATGTCCTTCTCAAGGGGCTGGTCTTTGCTGGAAATATGTCCTAAGTACATGAGATGAAGCCTGACCCTCCTCACTTCTAAGGAGCATTCTGGCTGAATTTCTTTCTAGACAGATTTGTTCCTTCTTTTGGCAGGTCATGAGATATTTAATATTCTTTCCAACACCATAATTCAAAGGCATCAATTTTTCTGCAGTCTTCCTTTATTCATTGTCTCTCTTTCACATGCATATGAGGTGATTGAAAATATGGGTTGGCTCAAGCACTCCTCAATAAGTCTTCAAAAGTATATTTTTGCTTTTTAACACTTTAAAGAGATCTTTTCCAGCATATTTTCCCAGTGCATTGTTGTTGTTGTTGTTGTTAAGTGCCGTCGAGTCGTTTCCAACTCATAGCGACCCCATGCACAGCAGAACGAAACACTGCCCTATCCCGCGCCAGCCCCACAATCCCTGCTATACTTGAGCCCATCATTGCAGCCACCGTATCAATCCATCTCGTTGAAGGCCTCCCCCTCTTTCATCGACCCTCCACCCTACCAAGCATGACATCCTTCTCCAGGGAATGGTCCCTTCTTACAACATGAACAGGAGCATTCTGGCTGCACTTCCTCCAGCACAGATCTGTTAGTTCTTTTAGCAGTCCATGGTACTTCAGCATTCTTTGCCAGCACCACAACTCAAAGCATCAACTCTTCTTCGGTCTTCCTTATTCATTGTCCAGCTCTTACATGCATACGAAGTGATTGGAAATATCATGGCTTGTGTCAGGCGCACCTTGGTCCTCAAAGAGATATCCTTGCTCCTCAGCTTGCATCCCAGTGCATTACATTTTTTGATTTCTTAACTCTTGTTCACACAGGCATTGTGGTAGTTAAGGCTATGTGTAGACTTGGTTGGGTCTCGTTTTCAATGGCTGGACAGCTGCATGTAGTTATTCTCCATGATGAGACTGGTAATCAACACCATGATGGAATCTACTGGAACAGCTGAGTAGCTGCCTTAGGGATGTGGTCTTCTTCCAGTATATAAGGAGAAGTTTTGAGAAGGGTCTTTGAGCTTTTTGGCATGCTTGAACCCTGCATAGAGCTGAGTCTTCATTTAGCAGCCTGCCATGTTTCCTGCTGATCTTGGGACTCTTTGGACTTGAATCAGTGACCTGCCATGTTGTTTGTTAATATTGGGACTGTGCCATTTTTATTTGTTGACCTTGAGCTTATTAGCCTCAGCAGCCAGAAGCAGCCTGAGTGAAGAAATACCTCTAGCTCCAGTAAACTGGAAGCAAGAGGCAAAGCTGAAGCCTAAAGTTGAGGGGCTTTAACCCAGTCCCTAGAGCTTGGCACATGGACTTCTAGCCTCCAAAACTGTGAGAGAATAAACTCCTGTTTAAGACCACCCATCTGTGGTATATTTCTGTTAGCATGGCACTAGATAACCACAACAGGCATTGATTATGGATCTAAGTAAAATGAAATCCTTGAAAACTTAATCTTTTCTCCATTTATCATGATGTTGTTTATTGGTCCATTTGTGAGGACTCTGTGTGGTTTGTTTTTTTTTTTTTTGAGGTATAATCTATACTGAGGGTGAAGGTTGTAGGCTTTGATCTTAATCAATGAGTGCTTCAGCTCCTCTTTGCTTTCAACAAGCAAAATCACTTAGTGGCACAAATGTTTTTCACTTGGTTATTAACCTAAAGGTTGGAAATTCAAACCCAACCCAGTGGTATCACAGAAGAAAGACCTCGGCAACTTCTTCCCTTAAGATTACAGGTAAGAAATCCCAATGAAACACTTCTTTGTAACACATGGATTTGCCATGAGTAGGACTTGACTTGAAAACAACAGATTTGGTTTGGTTTAACATTGTTAGAAAAAGAGAAGTGAATCCACTAACTAATAATACTGTGACCTAGAGAAACAGCAAAGTCTACAGGTGTGCAGAACATGAATATAAACTAACTGGTATGATTCCAAGAGGCAAAGTGTTAAGACAGATTTTCACTCATTCATTAATTTGATAAAAATTTATTGGGGCCTCTGGGAACATTTGTCTGTCAGTTTGCTATACTGTGGTCACTTGCATATTGCTGGGAGGCTGGAGGCTGTGCCACTGGTATTTCAAATACCAGCAGGCTCACTCATGGTGGACAGGTTTCAGCAGAGTTTCCAGACTAAGACAAAGTGGGAAAAAGAAAAAGGTTATCCACTTCTCAAATAATTTCCCAGTGAAAACCTTATGAATAGCAGTGAAACACTGTCAGGAATACTACTAGAAAACTTTATGAGTAGACTGAAAACATTGTCTGCTATAGTATCAGAAGACAAGCCCCTCAGGTCAGAAGGCACTCAAACTACGACTGCAGAAGAGCTGCCTCCTCAGTTTAGAGTTGATCTTAATGACATGGATGGAGTAAAGCTTTTGGGACCTCCATTAGCTGATGGGGCATGACTTAAAATGGGAAGAAATAGCTACAAAAATCCATTAATAATCAGAACATGAAACATATGAAGTATAAATTTAGGATAATTGGAAATTGTCAAAAATGAAATGGAATGCATAAAGTTCGATATCCTAGCATTAGTGAGTTGAAATGGACTGGAAGTGGCCATTTTTAATCAGAACACTTACTCCAGGGTGATGCACCCACCTACTCTAGGGAGATACACTCCTTAGAGCAATCAGCCATGGGGCACCAGAAGGGCAGCATTCACATAGAGGGAAAGCTGGACAGACAAGAGTGCATAGTTAAGGAGGGCACAGGAAGGGGGTAGTCACAGGCGGGTAGGAGAGTTTGTTATAGTTGGGAATGGTAATTGGAGCATAAAAATCAAATTTACACAAACTGTTGAATGTAAAACAAATATGCTCTGTAAATCTGCACCCAAAGCACAGTAAAAAAAAAAAAGCATCATACATGAAGAAAGTAAATGGTCATTAAAAATACAGGAAGGGAAGAAAAGACCAAAACGGATATAAGAAGAGACTCTGAAACTTGCTCTTGAATGGAGAGTAGATAAAGAAAATGGAATAAATGGCAAGATAGAAGAGTTGAAGAGAAGATTTCAAAGAGCAGCTTGAGAAGACAAAGTCAATTATAATGAAATGTGCAATAACCTGGAGTAAGAAAACCAAAAGGGAAGAATATGGTCAGCATTTCTCAAGCTGAAAGAACTGGAGAAAAAATTCAAGCCTTGAGTTGCAATACTAAAAGATTCCATGGGCAAAACACTGAACGATGCACAAAGCATCGAAAGAAGATGGAAGGAATACACAGAGTCACTGTACCAAAAATAATTGGTCAATATTCAGCTCTTTCAGGAGGTGGCATATGCTAAAGAGCCAATGTTATTGAAGGAAGAAGTTGAAACTTGACTGAAGGAATTGGTTAAAAAAAAACAAGGTTCCAGGAATTTATGGAATACCCATTGAGATGTTTGAACAAACTGATGCAACACTGGAAGCACT
>NW_006921733.1:2763648-2774958 GCF_000298275.1 Orycteropus afer afer
AAACATGACCCAATGGAATATGGAAATTATAGAACAATTTCATTAAAATCACACAAAAGTAAAGATAATTCAAAAGCATTTGGAGCAATATATCAACAGGGAATTTCCAGAAAGGCAAGCTGGATTAAGAAGAGTGTGTGGAACAAGCAATACCATTGCTGATGTCAGATGGATCTTGGCTGAAAGCAACGACTACTAGGAAAGATGTTTACTTGTGTTTCATTGACTATGCAAAAGAATTCAATTGTGTGGATCATAAAAAAATTATGGATAATATTGAGAAGAATGAGGATTCCAGAACACTTATTTGTGCTCATAAGGTAGCTATATGTAGACCAGGAGGCTGTTGCTCTAACAGAACAAGGGGATACTGCATAGTTTAAAATCAGGAAAGGTGTGTGTCAAGGTTGTATCCTTTCATCATACTTAATCAATCTGTATGCTGAGCAAGTAATCTGAGAAGCTGGACTATATGAAAAGAGCTTGGCATCAGGATTGGAGGAAAACTCATTAACAACCTGCGATATGCAGATGACAAAACTTTGCTTGCTGAAAGTGAAGATGACTTGAAGCATTTACTGATGAAGATTAAAGATCACATTCTGCAGTATGGATTATACCTCAACATAAAGAAAATGAAAGTCTTCATAACTGGACCAATAAGCAGCATCATGATAAATGAAGAAACGATTGAAGTTGTCAAAGATTTCATATCACTTGGATCCACAATCGACATCATGGAAGAAGCAGTCAAGACATCAGATGTGGTATTTCACTAGGCAAATCTGCTGCAAAGTACCTCTTTAAAGTGCTGAAGAGCAAAGATGTGGAAGAGCAAACATATCACTTTGGAGACTAAAGTGCACCTAACCCAATCCATGTTGTTTTCAATCGCTTCATATGCATGTGAAAGCTGAACAATGACTAAATAAGACCGAAGAAAAGTTGATGTCTTTGAATTGTGGTATTGGTGAAGAATATGGGAAATACCATGGACTGCAAAAAGAACACACAAATCTGTCTTGGAAGAAGTGTAGCCGGAATGCTCCTTAGAAGTGAGAATGGCCAGACTTCATCTCACCTATTTTGTTCATATTGTCAGAAGGGACAATTCCCTGGAGGAGGTTATCATGCTTTATAAAGTGGAGGTTCAGCAAAAAATGGGGAGTCCCTCAACAATACAGATATATACAGTGGCTGCAATGATGGGCTCAAGTATAACAACGATTGTGCAGATGGTGTACAACCAGGCAGAGTTTCGTTCTGTTGTACATAGGGTCACTATGAATTAGAGCCAATGGCACCTTACAACAACTGATATGGATGTTAGAAGTGTGAGGGTAAGTAGGAAGAAATGTTAGTGTAGGGATCCAGAGGTTTATTGAATCTCAGTTGTACAAAGGCTATTAAGTATTATCTTCCTTCTGATCCTTGGATATTTTGTAAAGCTCCAGGTATTATTTCCATTTAAATTGTGTGGCTTCTCTAATATAACCTATTGTTTTATACTATAATATTATAGTTTTAAGTATTATTATTGTTTACATTGAAAATTTCTCTGGTGATGAATCAAGTCTTGAATATACAAATTTTATGTGTAAAAACATTGCTTTTTGTGTCTTTAAAGAATATTGTAACTACATATAAGACTATCCTTCTAAACAACTGATCATGGGCAAGTATTTGTTCCTCTAAAGTTAATATTGCTGAGAGAAATACATAATGTACCTCCTTTGTTGTCGCTAGGTGCCATCAAGTTGACTCTGACTTATAGCAATCCCATGTACAAGAGAATAAAATACTGCCCAGTCCTACGCCTTCCTTATAGTCCTTGCTATGATTGAGCCCATCATTGTAGCCACATGTCAATCCATTTCATTGAGGGGCTTCCCCTTTTTTGCTGAACTTCTCCTTTACCAAGCATAATATCCTTCTCCAGGGAATGGTCCCTTCTGGCAACATGACCAAATTAGGTGAGACAAGTCTGGCTATTCTTGCTTTTAAGTAGCATTCTGGCTACACTTCCTCCAGGACAAATGTGTTTGTTCTTCTGGCAGTCCATAGTATCTTCAGTATTCTTTTAGTTGCCTTCAAACACTCAGCATTTTGAAGAAAAACGTTGAAACATTAGACCCTAGAATACACTCTTCTTCACAACTCTGAAGGCATTTTGGAGGCTACTTAAGCAAGAAAGAAATTTCCTTTAGGCTTTACTTTTTTTTTTAATCCCTTTTATTCTTTGTTACCTTTAGAAATTAAACTTTATTCCACCTCAGCATAATTAAAAAAAAAAAAAAAAGTGCATGGCTACAATGGGATAGCTTCTAGTAGACCAATGCTCCCACTAAGAAAAAACAGAAAAGCCACATAAAATATAAGTTCAAAAAGAACAGAGCAAGCATAAGAAACAAATGGGAGAAGGTAGCAAAGTTTAACATTCCTGTGACTGGAATCCTAGACTGAAGAAAGAGAGAAATGAAGAAACAGTATTTTAAGAAATAATGGCCAATACTTTTCAAAAATTGATGAAGAGTTTTGTTAAGGATTAAATTGTGTCCTCAAAAAGATGTGTTGTAAATTCTAATCTCTATGTAATCCCATACATACATTGAATAGGGTTATTATTTTAATGAAGTCATATCAGTGTAGGATTTGTCTTAAACCAACCACCTTCAAGATATAAAATGAGCAGATGATGCACAGAAAAATAAGTAGCAATGGTGGAGGGAGATAGATGTCAGGGCACATGAAGATCACCAAGGATCTGAGGAACAAACGCTGAAAAGAGACAGCCTCCTCCAGGGCCATTAGAGTTAGAAAGCCTTCCACTAAAGACTGTGTCCTGGCGTAGCACCAAAGTCATTTGACTGCTAACCAGAAGGGGTGGTTCAAACCCACCAACCACTTCTCAGAAGGAAGATTGGGCAATCTACTTCCCTATGGATAATGCCTCAGAAACCCAAGGAGGGGTCGCTATGAGTAGGAAAACAACTCAATGGCAATAAGTTTGGTTTTGTTTTAAACTGTGAGAAAATAAGTTTCTGTTTGTTAAAGCCATCCACGTAAAATTGTTTGGATTTTTTGAGGACACAATCCACATAAGGTATTTTTGTTATAGCAGCACAGGTAACTAAGAAAGATATAAAACTGCAGATGAAAAAAATGCTATGAACCTCAAGTAGAGAAAACCAAATAAAAGTGTCACTGTGGTACTGCACTTGTGACCTCTTTTGGGAAGATGGATATATTCCTGAGCTTAGATGCCTTCAGGAAATTTTCATGTGGCAATAAAACATCCTCTAGTAATAATAATCCTTTATGGAACAGAATTTCTCTCCTTCTCTACTACATTTTTTTAACTCTATTGGACTTAACTAAGATAACACCTCCTAACTTCACATCTGACAGCTTCAGCCCACAGTGAAATGGAACAGGGATGGGGTGCAAAGGCCTCATTTCCCAGTGTTTTCATGCACCATGTTATCCTACCTCTCTTCACCAAGGCCCTCTCACCATGGACAAGTATAAGGATTGATAAGAATTCCAATTTAAACTCTTGCCTACTGGTCAAGATTCAGGTTGAGAACACCTCATTAGAGAAGTCTATCAAATTTCTGCCAATTCTTCAAGGGCAATGCCTGCCTTCATAAGCCTCTCTCATCCTGTGATGGATGGAAGTTGACTTATTCCCCTCCTCTGCAACCTACAAGTACAAGGAGACTGCTCCATCAATTCCAATGGCAAAGCTTAATACTGGACACAAAGTAACCTCACATTTATAGAAGTTCACAAAAATCTCCATATATGTAAACATGAAAAATTATCCCCCAAATCATTTTGTAACTACATTTCTGCAAAGGCATTTTTTAAATGTTAGCTATAAATCAGTATTCAACCTAAAAATTGCTGAATAAAGTGATATTTAACAAGTATAAGGAAACAAACTCCAAAAATGGAAAAGAACGCATTAATAAAAAATTATTCATTCTATGTAGTTAAATAAAATGCTTATCAGTAAAACATGTGATTTTTATAATTTGATTTTAAGATATAATCATGCTGCAACCCATAAATACCATTATTCATTTTACCTTTTTGCCATTTTGCCCATTTTTCTCCAGGCTATGAATGACATGAGGATTTTTTCAAGTGAGTGATCTATAAATTATGATTTTACATCTACATGTAACCTTTATATCACTGGAATAAAGGTGAATATTTTTAAAACAGGTCAATGAAAATAAATGATTCTGTTAATTTTGGAGAAGTCATTTTGACTCACAGAACACTGTAATGAAAGAAAGGCATTTTTGCAATTCTTCATCTCCAGACTTACACATCCCACAAACCCAGGAGCAAATGTGCAGGTATGAACACAGAGTAGACAACCAGTGGACAGGAGTTCCTGTGTCCTGTGGATCTTCCAGTGCTTTTTGTGTTCCTGGAATCCTTGCCTACTTCATACACCACAAAGTTTTTCCATGCATGTATTCTAGCACACAGACACATTCATAATAACTAAATACTTTCTTACAGAGAAGGACTTCTTTTTATATTGAAAATAGTTATGTCTTGAATTCATTTTTCTTACATGTATGTGGAAATATCCTACTCAGAGACATCTCATGTGTGATTCTGTGCACATACTCTTGTACAAGAGATAGTTAATTTTTCTGCAGACCTCAAACTGAAGACAGAAGTATGAGGTAGGTAAACTCTGATTCTGTCCTGAGAAACACTAAAAGGTAGATCTCTTGGATCTTGATAGAAGGCAAGGAAGTAAAAATATGTCATATATATATATATGCTTTTAAGTAGCATTCCGGCTACACTTCCTCTAGGACAAATGTGTTTGTTCTTCTGGCAGTCCATATATATACTTATATATATATATATATGTTCTTAAATATTCATGAGGTCAAATACATCCAATGACTGCAAAATTACAAACAATCCCATGAAGATAACTCTGAGCTGTAAATATGTGTGTGGAATGGGGGGGGGGAGCTATTTCTTACTCATGAGGTCAATGCTTACTGCTAGTGTCACATATTCTGCTTCTCAGGTTTTACCATTTTTATCATTTAAACTATCAACAAATGCCCCAGATTTAGGAAATCAATCATAAATTTTAGACTAGCATAGTAAATCTCAGATAGAAATCCACAATAAGTATGGAAGCAAGAAAGATGTAAATTCATCTGATCAGAAAATAAAATAGCTTCTTACCATGTTTATCGATGACACTGGCCCAATGCTGTTAACATAAATGTCAACATCAATTATGGTAGGCTTTACTGTGGAGAAAAAACACATGTGTGTTAATACTTGGTGTCAGAGGAAGAGAGCAACATTGAGCTTATTAATATATGCATTAATACCTCAATGGGATGTTTGAAAATAAGCATTTTTCTTTAAGGCTTGTCCTATAGTTACAATTTAAACTCTGCCTTCCTTACCTTTCAAAATTCTCAGTGGAAGGAGAGATTCTTACTTGTAATTTAAAATTAGTTCTAGGAACACAAGATGTTTAGACACAAAAAGTTGTTAGTGATAGATGAATATATAGATGTTATGTAACATTAGTTAAGCTAGAATATATGGCTAAGCTATAAAATAAAATATAAGATAATATATAAGTAACTTAGTATCACAATTTTGTAATAAAATCAAACCCAGAATTCTGGGAAGATGGTAGTCTACATAGATCATAATTCCAGCCCAAACCAAAAAAAAATGAAAAACAAAAAAACAAATCCATTGCTGTCAAACCAATTCTCACTAAAAGCAACTCTGTAGGACAGAGTAGATCTATCAGTACAACACTGTCAGATATAGGATAATATCCATACACCTACAAAGAAGCCCAGTTAATAATAATATTATTCAAATTTAAGCATAAATTTAGTACTAAAGTGAAAATGAAGAAATTGAAGATTTTTACCAACTTCTGCAGTGTGAAATTGACAAAGCATGCAATCAAGGTGTATTGATAATTGTTGATGATTAGAACATGAAAGTTGGAAACAAAGAAGAATCACCAGTAATTGGAAGATATGTCTTTGGTGATAGAAATGAGGCCAGAAATCACACAACAGATTTTTGCAAGACTTATTCATTGCAAATACCCTTTTTAAACAACATAAATGGTGGCTATACACATGGACCTCACCAGACGGAATACAGAGAAATCAGATAGATTACATCTGTGGAAAGAGACAAAACAAGGCCAGGAGCTGTCTACATCAAGAAATTTGGAAGACAGACAACTGACTGAAAGAGATCCATATTTGTACCTATTCCAAAGAAAGATGACCCAACAGAATGTGGAGATCATTGAATAATATCATTACTAACCACACAAATAAAATTTTAATGAAGATAATTCAAAAACAGTTACAGCAGTACATTGACAGGGTACATCCACAAATTCAAACTGGATTCAGAAGAGGATGTGGAACAAGGGATATCATTGTTAACATCAGATAGATCTTGACTAAAAACAAAGAATACCGGAAACGTTTTCCTGTGTTTTGTTGGGTATGCAAAGACATCAACTGTGCAGATCATAACAAGTTATAGATAACATTGCAAAGAATGGGAATTCTAGAACACTTGATTGTGCTCTTGAGGAATCTGTACATAGACCAAGAGGTTGTTGTTCTAACAGAAGAAGGTGATACTGCTTGGTTTAAAATCAGGAAAGGTGTGTATCATGGTTGGATCCTTTCACCATACTTATTCAATCTGTATGCTGAACAAATAATCCAAAAAGCTGGAATATATGAAGAGTGTGGCATGAGGACTGGAGGAAGAATCATTAATAGCCTGTGATATGCAAATGACACAACCTTGCTTGCTGAAACGGAAGATGACATGAAGTACTTACTGACGAAGATCAAAGACTACAGTCTTCAGTATGGATTCTACCTCAACATAAAGAAAGAAGAAAAAAAAATCCTCACTATTGGACCAATAAGCAAAATCACAGTAAATGGAGAAAAGATTGAAGTTGTCAGAAATTTCATTTTACTCAGATCCACACGCAAGGCCCATGGAAGTAGCAGTGAAGAAATCAATTGTTGTATAGGATTGGGAAAATCTGGTGTACAGGATCTCTTTAAAGTATTAAAGAGCAAAGATGTCACTTTGAAGACTAAGATGCACTAACCCAATCCAAGGAATTTTCAATCGCCTCAGATGCGTGTGAAAGCTGAACAATGAATAAGGAAAACCAAAGAAGAGTTGATGTCTTTTTATTGTGGTGTTGGCAAAGAATACTGAAAATATCACAGACTGGCAGAAAAACAAATGAATCTATCCTAGAAGTGCAACCAGAATGCTCTTTAGAGGCAAGAATGGCCAGACTTCATCTTGCCTACTTTTGTCATGTGGTCAGAAGGACCATTCCCTGGAGAAGGATATCATGCTTGGTAAGTAGAGGGTCAGTGTACAAGAGGAAGGTCTTCAATGAGATGGATTGACACAGTGGCTGCAAAACTAGGGTCAAGCATGACAAGAACTATGAGGATTTCACAGGACCAGGCAGTGTTTTGTTCTGTTGTACATAGGGTTTCTATGAGTCAGAGCCGACTTGATGACACCTAATAGCCACAACATAGGCTCTACACGGTGGCAGATTTTTATGGAACCAGACTACCACATCTTTCTCCTGTAGAACAGCTGGTAGATTCAAACTGTGACCTTTCAGATAGCAGCTGTGCATTTAACCACTATGCTTTCAGGGCTTCCCATCTTTCCAACACTCCTCCATATATATACCAAGAAATACAAGTAGGTGCATTGAAGGATCCTAAATTAGGGAGCATAGGACAACAGCAGGGAATTGCATAAGGGTAAGGAGTCAATACAAGTTGCATATGGTAGAAAAATTTCTTCTCCCACTCTCTCTGCCCCTCCTCCCCATTCCTCCCCCTCCTGACAGCTACGAATGACAATGGTTACTGTGGACTGGGGAAGTGACTTCAGTAAAAGCCTGCTTCCCTAGCCACCACAGTCCCTTATTATGCAGAAAGAGGACCTCCAGCTCCTTCTCTAAAATCAACAAGGCAGATTTCTCCAAGAACTATTTTAGAGCATGCAAAACCCTCCCCCACCTGGTGGATGTGGGGGCCAGGCTGCTTTGAATTGCTACAGAAGGCCTCCTTCAGTGGTATCCTGGCTTCCACAACTAGCACTCTGACATCCTGCCTGTGAACTCCACAACCTAGACCCCTGAAATCACCAGGATAGATCTCCCCAGGCATCAGTTCAGATCTGTCTGACCTCTGCTGTTCCCCACTGGCACTGAGAAATGTTACCTAAGGCTGCTGTGAGTTAGGAAGTGGGTGCCTTTAGTAAAGCCTGCACTCACATTCAACATACTTCCAGTGAGGCTATGAAGTCAACAAGGAGATCTCCCTTGAGCTTGCCAGTCTCACCCTACCTAGTACCTGTGGTCTGCCAGACTGCTGAAGATTGCTACAGAACGTCCCTTGTAGTACAACCAGGACTCTCCCTGCTTTCAGACAGTAGATGCCCCATAACTCAGGCCTCTGAAATCAACAGGATAGATCTCCCCGGGGGTCAGATGGGCCTGTTTACTCTCCCATCTGCTCAGCACTGAGAATGGCTGATGAGGTTGTTGTGAGCCAGAAAGCAGGCACCTTGAATGGAGCTTTGCACCTACAGCCAACATACTACCTGTGGGGTCAACAAGTCAGACCTCCATAGGGTTGGGTTCCTTCAGGTCACACCAGCCCATCTTTCACCTGATATAACTGTTAACTGTTATATCAGCTATATAAGTTGTCACAAAAGCTCCCCCATTGTGGAGCTAGGAAGTGGGGTCATTTAACTGGAGCCTTCTACCCCAACCAACACATATCCACTGTGGCTCTAAAATTATACATATCTCTCTAAGGTTGGTCTGAGGATTGCAAACTCTTCCTCCTTTTGATGATGATGTTGTTATGTGCTGTCGAGTTGGACCTGACTCATAGCTACCCCTCCTTGGGTTTCCAAGGCAGTGTCACTACAGAAGTAGATTGCCCAACCTTCCTTCTGAGGAGTGACTGGTGGGTTTGAACCACCAGCCTTCTGGATAGCAGTCAAGTGCCTTAAGCACTATGCTAAATGCTAGTACAGATATAAAAGTCCCACAAAAAAAAGGGAAAGAAGCCTCAATCAAAACTTGAGGACAATCCCTAGCCTGCATGGGGCTCATCGCATGTGTGCTTACAGACTGGAAATATGGTTGCAGAAACAGGCCCGGAGAGGAAGTGATAACTACAGAGAGAGGAATGCACCCTCTTGTGAACATTTTTAACTCTGTGTGTTCTCTGGTGTATTTAGAGAGAAAGAAGGAACTGTCACAAGAAAGTAGTAAGTGAGGTCTAAAGGCTGTGCCTGGCTGAGTTTTCTACAGAATAAAGTACAGGCAAAAATGCCAAAAGCTGAGGAGCACTGACAAAGGTAACACCTTTGAAAATTCCAGTGCCCCCCATAAAAACTCCAAGCCACAGAAAAATAGGAGAAATGATGGCCCATCAAAAGACAAAATGAGTGAAATTGCATGTACAGAAGCCCAAATCATAAGCAGAATGGAAGAAAATAATACAACAATATTAAACATAATCAAAGAACCAGGGGAAATATAGACAGAGATCTAAAAGAAATAAGGGTGAAAATGCATTAAAAAAAGCATTTTAAAAAAGAAAGGCACTCTATTATTGAGAGATTTATTCTCAATTTCACTAACTCTTTCTTTCATTGATTCAATTCTACTCTTTTGTCCTTTCAATGTGTTATCTATTTCTGAAATCTTAGTATTAATTTTCTGTATTTATTTTACTGTTTTTATACAATTTCTAATTTTTCATTTCTTTTCCCTTTGGTTTTTTAATGATTTCCAAAATTCTTCAAGATTTTTATGTTTTCCTTACTTTTGTCAGTGTTTTCCTTATCTGTTTCTCAATGCACTGAAAGTACCTAAAGATATTTCTTTTGAATTCCTTATCAGTTAATGCTATTTTTTTTTCTCAGGGAGGTTTTTTGGCTCTGTATTTTGATGCTTTGTTTGTACTACTTTATGTACTCTCTACCTTTCTCCTGGTGGATGTGATAGAGGATGAAAATGTGTGTACACATTGTTCACTGTTCATAAAGCAGCTGAAGGTGAGTTGAGCTGATATTGGCCACTGTCTATCACTGATCAGTTAGTGTAGAAGCAGGTGATGGTTCTTGCCCAATGGGTGGAGCTACAGGGTGTGCAGATGTGGCTGTGTCATGTGGGCATGGTTGCTGTCTCCTGCCATGTGTGATAAACACACAGAAAAATAAAACACATAAATAAGGGAATAAAAAACACAAATAGTATAAACAACAAGAAAAAACATGAAAGGAAAAAGGGGAAAACACAAGAGAAGAACAAAAAGAAATATTGTTTAAAAAATTTGACACTAAAAAAAATACAAGGAGGAATAAAAAAGAAAAGAGAAGAGAAAAAACAGAATAAGAAATAGGCAAAAAGATAAACAAGGAATGGGAAAAATAAAAATGAAGGAAAGAAAAAAAAAAAAGAACAATGAAGGGGGGAAAGAAAAGAAAGACTAAAGAACCAGGGAAGGGAAAGAAAAGAAAAAAAAAAATTAAGAAAGAAAAAAGGGAAAAAAATATTTTTTAAAAAAGGGAAAACTAGTGGGGACAGTGGCAGGGCAGGATACATGGGTTGTGTTACTGCTGACTGAACAAGGAGCGGAGAGCTTGGCATCTGGTTCCAGAAGGAGTTCCTGCCAGCTCAAAAGGCAGCTGAGGGCAGGGTTTCTGGTCCCAGAAGATGTTCCTGCTGGTCCAAAAGACAGCTTGGGACATGACACTTCATTCCAAAAAGAGTTCCTGATGTCCCAAAATGTGTCTAGAAGTAGGATGCTGAGATAATTGCAGTTGTGTGTCAACTTGTCTGGACCATGATTCTGAGTGATTTAAGCAGTTGTGATGTGGTTATTCCCATGATGAGATTGGATGGATATGTTTTAAGTGGCCAATCCATTGAAAAGGAGTTTCCCTATGAGTGTGGGCTTTTTCCAATATATATTTGGACATCGTTGGAAAAAGAAAGACTCTTCTGTGGATCTGCATCCTCTTGTGTTACCTACAACTGTCTATGAGTGAACAATCCACCATTCGTCCTGGTGATCTTGGATTCATCATCCATCAGAGTCAATAGCCAGTATACTGCCTGCCGACCTTGAACTCATCAGCCCCTGCAGCTGTGTAAGTCAGTAAAAGCCTCTAGCTTGATGTTTGATA
>NW_006921733.1:2775068-2777000 GCF_000298275.1 Orycteropus afer afer
ATCACTACGGAAGTAGATTGCCCCATCTTCCTTCCAAGGAGTGGCTGGTGGGTTTGAACTGCCAGCCTTCTGGTTAGCAGTCAAGTGCCTTAGCCACTAAGCTTCACTGTTTTTGCTTCTCTAGAGAACTCAGCCTAGCATGGGTACCTAGTCCCAGAGAAAGCACTGGCTGTCCCAACAGATGGCTTGGCACAGGGCTCTTGGTCCCAGAAGTTCCTACTGGTCCAACAGGTGGCTAGAAGCATGGTGCCTGGTCCAAGAACTACTTCCTACCTATATAGAAGACAACTAGGGTCAGGAGGCCTGACACCAGATGAGTTCTTACTGGCCCATAAGATTTCTGGAGAGAAGATGCTTGGACCTAGAAAAAGTTTCTGCTGACCCATCTTTGTTGGCAGAGAGGAAGGTTCCTGGTGCCAGGAGGAATTCCTATAGGGCCAAAATGCATCTGAGGGCAGGGTATTTGTTCCCAGAAAAAGTTCCTGTGGTACCAAAAAGCAGCTGGGTGTAGGGTGCCTGTTTCTACAAAATAAATAATAAAGAAATAAATATCCTGCTGTTGTGGAGAGACTGGAGCCCTCATACACTGCCAGCAGGACTGTAAAGTGGTGAAACCACTGTGAAAAGCACTATAGGGCTTCCCTAAAAAGCTAGAAATAGAAATACCATATCCTCCATCAATCCCACTTCTAGGTATATATCCTGTAGAAATAAGTGCCATGACACAAACAGATATATGCACACCTATGTTCACCGAAACACCATTCACAATAGCAAAAATAAGGAAACAACCTAAAAGCCAATCAATTGAGGAATGGCTCAATAAGCTATGGTACATACACACAATGGAATAGTACGCCACATGAAAGAACAATAATGAATCTGAGAAACATCTCATAAGATGCTGAGTGAAGTTAGTGAATCATAAAAGGACAATATTGTATGAGACCAATATTGTAAAAAGTCAAGAAAAGCGTTCCACTAAAAGAAGAAATATTATTTGATGGTGGCCAGTGGTGGGTGGGGATGGGAGGCTAAATCAGTTCCTAGAAGGTAGATACATATTAAAGTAAGTGAAGGAAAAAAAATATATAAGACAGACACTCAAAAAAGAAACAAAATAAAACAACTGAAAATGAAAGAGACAGTAACCTGAATGAGAAACACCACAGAAGGATCTGATCAGATTTAACAAGGTTGAAGAAAAAAATCAGTGAATTAGAGGATGAAAGAGTTAAAATTATGAATGCTAGAGAGCAACAACATTGGAGGCTTAAGACTTCTGACCACAGGGGACTCACCGGCAAGATGGCAGACTAGGCAGAAAGACTACACAGACCTCTTCAACACTGAAAAGGGAAACCAATTAACACAGATACAGAAGATAATCCTGGACCCCTGAGCCTTGAAGGGAAGGATATAGAAGTGGACTAAACCCCACCTAGGAGAAGAATTTGCATGAAAATACCAAAAAAGGAGACATATGGAGCTGTGGTCTGGCAGCAATCCAGATGTCACAGACAGCTTGGAGATTCCTGAGTGCTAGTAGGACCTAAGAATTAACATAAAAATCAGCCATGCTAGCCAGGGAGTGCACAGAGGACTGCTCTGGTGGCTGGGGAATAAACAGAGAAGGTGAAGAGAAAGGCAGGCTGAGCTGTGGACTTTTGCCGGTCCAGAGGGCACGGCCATTTTGAAAGTCTAAAAGTGGCTTGACTAATTTGGATATTTAAAGAGACAGCGCTCTCGCAGATTCCTGGGGCATAAGAACACGTTCTGCTTTTCAGCAACCCCAAGGAACCTCCAGACCTGCAAGACTGAAAAGGTACATTCCTCTTGTTACTCTTATAGCCCACACCCGCTTGGTGAACGGAGGTGCGGCTGTCCCCCACTGCGCACTACCTTCTGGCCCCACAGGAAATCCATCACAGT
>NW_006921733.1:2782405-2789338 GCF_000298275.1 Orycteropus afer afer
CACAAAAAATGTTTCAAGATCTATCCTGAAGTTCAATGCTGTCAGTGATAGGATAATATCCATATGCCTACAAAGAAGACCAGTTACTACTACTATTATTCAAATACATGCACCATCCACTGAAACCAAAGATAAGGAAACTGAAGATTTTTACCAACTTCTGCAGTCTGAAATTGACCAAATGTGTAATAAAAAGGTATTGATTACTACTGGTGATCGGAATAGGAGCTCTGGTGGTATACTGCCTAAGGTATTTGACTACTAACCTGAAAGCTGGTAGTTCAAACCCACCAACCAGTCCTTGAAAGGAAGACTGGGAAATCTACTTCTGTAGAGATACTGCCTCAGAAACGCAAGGAGGAGTTGCTGTAAGTTGGATCCAACTCAATGGCAGTAAGTTTTGTTTTGTTTTGTTTTGTGATTGGAATACAAAAGTTGGGAAAAAAAAGAGTCACTGGTAGTTGGAAAATATGGCCTTGGTGATAGAAATCATATCAGAAATTGCATGACAGAATTTTGCAAGACCAACCACTTATGCATTGAAAATACCATTTTCAACAACTTAAATGGTGGCTGTACACATGAACCTCTTCAAAATAAATACACAAGAATCAGACTGATATATCTGTGGAAAGAAGCAATAGAGAAGCTCAGTACCTTCAACCAAAATAAGACCAGGAGCTAATTGTGGAACAATCAATTGGTCATATATAAGTTCAAGTTGAAGCTGAAGAAATTAAAGCAAGTCCACAAGAGCCAAAACATGACCTTAATTATATCTCACCTGTATTTAGAGACCATCTAAAGAACAAATTTGCCGCACTGAACACCGCTGACTGAAAACCAGATGAATTGTGGGATGACATGAAGAACATCATCCATGAAGAAAACAAAAGGACATTAAAAAGACAGGAAAGGAAGATAAGACCAAAATGGATGTCAGAAGATTTCTGAAACTTGCTCATGAACGGAGAGTAGCTAAAGCAAATGGAAGAAATGACCAGATACAAGACTTGAACAGAAAATTTCTAAGAACAGCCCAAGAAGACAATTATTATAATGAAATGTGCAGAAACTTGGAATTAGAAATCTAAAAGGGAAGAACAGCTCAGCATTTCTTAAGCTGAAAGAACTGAAGAAAAAATTCAAGCCTTGAGTTGCAATACTGAAAGATTCTATGGACAAAACATTGAATGATGCTGTTGTTGTTGTTATGTGCTGTCGAGTCACCTCCAACTCAGTGACCCTATACACAGCAGAATGAAACACTGCCTGGTTCCATGGGCAGTCAATGATGCAGGAAGCATTGGAAGAAGATGGAAGGAATACAGAGTAACTTTGCAAAATAGAATTGGTCAATGTTCAACTATTTCAGGAGGTAGCATATGGTCCAGAACTAATGAGGTTCTGGTAGCTTAGTACCTTAAGGCACTAGACTGCTAACCAGAAGGCTGGCGGTTCAAACCCATCACCCACTCCTCGGAAGGAAGTTTGGGCAATCTACTTCCATAGTGATACCACCTTGGCAACTCAAGGAGGTGTCGCTATGAGTCGGTTCCAACTCGACGACACATAACAACAACAATGGTGTTGAAGGGAAAGTTGAAGCTGCACTGAAGGAACTGGTGAAGAACAAGGCTCCAGGAATTGAAGGAATACCCACTGATATGTTTTAACACACTGATGTCATACTGGAGGCACTTACTCATCTATGCCAAGAAATTTGGAAAACAGCTGCCTGGTCAACTGACTGGAACTGATCCAGATTTTTACCCATTCCAAAGAAAGGTGATCCAATAGAATTTGGAAATTATCAAATAATGTCAATAATATCACATACAAGGAAAATGTTATTGAAGATAATTCAGAATCTGTTGCAGCCACATATTGACAGGGAACTTCCAGAACACAAGTTGGAGTGAGAAGAGGACATACAACAAGGGATATCATTGCTGATGTCAGGTGGATCTTGGCTGAAAGCAAAGAACACCATAAAAATGTTTACTTGTGTGTGTGTGTGTGTGTGTTTAACTGTGATTTGGGTAAAGATTACAAAGCAAATTCTTACTTGTGTTTTATTGACTATGCAAAATCATTCAACCGTGTGGATCATAATGAATTATGGATAACATTGAGAAAAATGGGAATTCCAGAATACTTCATTGTGCTCATGAGGAACCTGTACATAGACCAGAAGGCTGTCATTCAATCAGAACAAGGGGATACTACGTAGTTTAAAATCAGGAAAGGAGTTGTATCCATTCAACAAACTTATTTTATTTGTATGCTGTGCAAATAATATGAGAAACTGGACTATATGAAGAAGAGCATGGCATCAGGATTGGAGGAAGACTCATTTACAACCTGCTATATTCAGATGACACAACCTTCCTTGCTGAAAGTGAAGATGACTTGAAGCACTTACTGATGAAGTTTAAAGACTACAGTTTGTAGTATGGACTACACCTCAATATAAAGAAAACAAAAATCCTCACAACACAACTGGTGACACAATAAGTACCATCACTAAAAACAGAGACAAATGAAGTTGTCAAATATTTCATATAACTTGGATCCACAATCAGTACCAATAGAAGCAACAGTCAAGAAATCAGATGATGAATTGCTCTGGGAAAATCTGCTGCAAAAGACCTCTCTAAAGTGCTGAAGTGCAAAGACGTCTCTTTAAAGTTTAAGGTTTGCCCAACCCAAGCCATGGTATTTTCAGTAGCCTCATATGCACGTGATAGATGGACAGTGAATAAGGAAGACTTAAGAAGAGTTGATCCTTTTATGTTGTTGTGTTGGCAAAGAATACTGAAAGTACTATGGACCAAAAGAAGAACTATCATATCTGTCTTGAAAGACATGCAGTCGGAATGCTGCTTGGAAGTGAGAATGGGCAGACCTTATCTCATCTGCACTAGTCATGTTTTCAGAAGGGACCATTCCTTGGAGAAGGATATCATGTTTAGTGGAGTGGAGGGTTGCAAAGAAGGGGAAGACCTTGAATCGGATGGATTAACAGAGTGGTTGCAACAATGGACTCAGGTATAGTAAGAGTTGGGAGGATGGCACACGGCCAGGCAGTGTTTTGTTCTCTTGTGTATAGGGTCCATAGAGTTAGACCTGACTCAATGGCACCTAAAAAAAAACATACATTCAACCAATGAACAACATTATTTTCAATGTAGAGAGATTGAAAATATTCCCCTTGTGGATGGAAACCAGGCAAGGACTCCCTTTATCATTGCTCCTATTCAATATTGTATCGGAAGTCTTAGAGCAAGAAGGCAAGAAAGGGAAATAAAAGGCATCCAAATTGGCAAAAAAAAAAAAAGAAGGAAAACTATCTCCATTTGCTGATGATATGGTCTTGTACACAGAAAGTCCTAAAGATTCAACTAGAACTAATAGTCAGAATAAGCTGTCAGTGTACAAGATCAACATACAAAAATCAGTAGCATTCCTCCACACTAACAAAGAGAACTCTGAAAAGGAAATCAGGAAAAAAGAAATACCAATTTTAATAGACACCCCAAAGATAAAATACTTAGGCATAAATACAACCAGAGGTACAAAAGACATATACAAAGAAAACCACAAAGCAGAACTAGAAAAACTCAACATAAACCTACATAAATGGAATAATACATGAGGCTCATGATAGAATACTTAACATTGTAAAAATGACAATACCACATAAATCAATCTACAGATATAATGCAATTCTGAGCCAAATTCTATCATCATTCTTTAAAGAGACAGAAAAGCTAATTACCAACTTCACATGGAGAGGAAAGAGGCCTTATATAAGCAAAACACTACTAAAGAAGAAAAAGTGTGAAATAAAAATATTCTTACAAACAAACGAAAATGAAATTACACCTTATCAAAATCTTTGTGACACAGCAAAAGGAGTGCTCAGAGTGCAATTTATAGCAATAAATGCACACATAAGAAAAAGTAGAAAGAATCAATATCAACACCACCAACACTTTGAAAAAAAGTAATAAATGTAATCCACAGTATCCAGAAGTAATAAAATACTAAAGATCAGAGCAGAGGTAAGTCAAGCAAAAAACAAACAAAAAAGCAGAAAATAAACAAGTTCTTCAAAAAGATTAACAAAATCTACAAACCACTGGCAAATTTTAAAACGGAAAAGAAAGAGAAGATGAAAATAACATGAATAATAAATGAAAAGGGAGACATCACAACAGAACCAACTAAAATACAAAAGATACACACATAATATTATGTAGAACTGTACTCCAACAGATTTGAGAGCCTAGAAGAGATGGAAAAGTTTCTAGAAACACAAGACCTCCCTACTCAAACCCACTCATAGACAGAATACTTGAACAGACCCATAACAAGGGAAGAAATTGAGCAGGTCATAAAAATCTTCCCACAAAAAGAAAAAAAAAAAAAAGTTCTGGCCTAGAAGGCTTCAATGGAGAATTCTAACAAATGTTCAAGGAAGAGCTGACCCCAATACTACTCAAATAACTCCAGAACATAGAAAAATATTGGAACACTACCAAAATCACTCTATGAAGCAAGCATAACCCTGATACAAAAACCAGGTCAAGACACCACTGAAAAGGATAACCACAGACTAATATCCCTCATGAATATGGACACAAAAGTCTTCAACAAAACCCAAGCAAAATGAATACAACAACATATCAAAAAAAATAATACATCATGACCAAGTGGGATTCATACCAGTTATGCAACGATGGTTCAACATCAGAAAAACAATCACGTAAATAAAACAAAAGAACCGGGGAACTTCCGGTAAGATGAGGAATAAGCAGACAAGCAAAACAGACCCTCTTCAAGAAAGAAAAGAAAGACCAATTGATAGAGATACAGAAGATAATCCTGGAACCTTGAGCTTTGAAAGGAACTATACAGAAGTGGATTAGGCACCAACTAATGAAAAACCTGAATGAAAACAGTGAGTACAGAGATGGTCGGAGCTGCAGACTGTCAGCTACCCTGATGACACCAATAGCCTAAACATTTCCAAGTGGTGTTGGAACCTAAGAATTGACCTAAAGATCAATCCTGGTCAAAAAAGAGCTGCAGGGACAACTGCTCTGGTGGCCTATGACTAGGAAGGGAAACAGCACAGAGGGAGACAACCTGAGCTGTGGACTTTCTGCTGTCCAGAGGGTGCAGCCATTTTGATTGTTTACATGTGGCAGCCATTTTGGATATTTAAAGTGACCAAGGGCACAGCCATCTTGAATGTTTACAAGCAGTGGCCATTTTGGATATTTAAAGTGACCGAGGGTGCAGCCATTTTGAATGTTTATAAGCCGTGGCCATTTTGGATATTTAAAGTGACCAAGGGCGCAGCCATTTTGAATGTTTACTAGTGGCAACCATTTTGGATTTTAAAGTGATAGCATTCTCATTTGGATTCCAGGGACCTAAGAACAGGCTCTGTTTGCCAGGGTCAGCAAGAACATACAAGAGGCTGACAAAGGAAAGGAGACAGGTAGTGAGTGTATAAGTGCTGTCAACTAGTGAATAGAGGAGCACAGCAAAATACCCTGCCTGTATAGATAACATACAAAAAAATTGTGGGCAAGTCACTCCAACATAAAACCACCAATTAAATATAAACACAAAAGTGTCACAATGTCTCAGAGACAAAAGAACATCACGAAAAGAAGCAAGATAAAGCAGGAGAAAGAAGGGACCAGGATAAAACCCAAAACACATCCTTGAGGAACACACAGCATTGGAATTCTCTGATAAGGAATTCAAAAGAATTATATTTAGGTATGTTCAATGAATTGAGAGACAGACCAAGGAAAACACAGACAAAACCCTAGAAGAATTTTGGAATAAAGTACAAGAACAAAATGACAAAATAAATAAATAAAGGGCAAAGGAGTAGAATTGATGCAATGGAAGACAGAATTAATGAGATTGAAAACAAATACCTGAATAATTCTTTGCAAAGTGATCAATCAGAAAAAAAGATCAATACAAAATGAAGAAAGCCTAAGGTTCATGTGGGATACCACCAAATGGAATAACCTACGTGTCACTGGAATTCCAGAACAGGAAGAGAAAAATAACAGCACTGAGAAAATTGCAAGATTTGTTGGAGTAGAACTTCCCTGATATGATGAAAGATGAGAATATATCCATTCAAGAAGTCCAATGAACCCCAAACAGGATAGACCTCCAAAAGAAAAACACCAAGACATATCATCATCAAACTCACCAAAACCAAAGACAAAGAATCATGGGAGCAGGAAGGGAAAAATGAAAAGTTACCTACAAGGGGTAAGCAATAAGACTAAGCTCAGATTTCTTAACAGAAACCATGCAGGCAAGAAGACAGTGGGATGGTATATATAAAACACTGAAAGAGAAAAATTTCCAACCAAGAATTATGTACTCAGTAAACCTGTCCCCCAATTATAAAGGTGAAATTAGGACATTTCCAGATATGCAAAAATTAAGGGAATTTGTTAAAACTAGAACAACCTTACAAGAGATGCTAAAGGGAGCACTTTGGACAGAGAAGCAACAACAGCAAACAATAACCAACTATTAACACACATGATGATATAGCCCAGAAACCAACCCAGCTATGGAAGTATCCAAAGTAAATAAGCCTACATGATTGTAAACAGGGAACCAGAGACAACAACTGACAAATGAGGACAACTACAAACCCAAAAGGGGGAAAAAACTATGTCATTACAGACCTTACAGAATTTCTAGATGGTAGGGAAGTCAAGGCAACTACAAGATAGACAGACTGTTCTAAACTTGGAAAGAAAACTATAAATCACAGGGTAACCTCAAAAAAAATGATAAACCTTCACATCAAAATAAAAAAGTGGACCAGCATAAATATTCAGCAAACACTAAAACAATAGCAATGAAGGAAGTGATAAC
>NW_006921733.1:2790085-2798257 GCF_000298275.1 Orycteropus afer afer
TGGAATGCTATGCAGCACTAAAGAATAATGTAGAGTCTGCAAAACACTGCATAATATGGATGAACTTGGAGGACATTATGCTAAGTGAAATAAGTAATCACAGAAGGACCAATATAGTATTACTTCATTGTTGTGGAGGGTCAAGGCAAGGTTTATATATGGAGGGAAACTTTCTTTGTTGGTTGCCAGGAGTGGGAGGGGAGGGGAGAAAACACTGCCCCCCCCCCAAAAAAAAATGCATTACCCATGTCACTTTAGTTTGGTGTATTTCACTGTACATAAATTACATTTCAATAAAATGCATTAGAAAAAAAAATCATCACATTAATTGATGCAGAAGGGCATTTGATAAAATCTAACACCCATTCCTGTTCAAAACACTCAGGAAATAGGGAGAGAAGGAAATATCCTCAACATAATAAATGGAGTATATGCAAAACCAACAGTCAACCTTATTGTCAATTGTGAAAGACTCAAAGTGTTCCCCCTGTGAATGGGAGGCAGACAAGAATGCCTTCCAGCACCACTTCTATTTAACATTGTTTTGGAAGTCCTAGTCAGGGCAATAAGGCAAGAAAGAGAAATAAAAGGCATGCAAACTGGCACAGAAGATGTAAAGATATCTTTATTTGCAGATGACATGATGCTATACATAGAACACCCAAGAGAGTCAGCAAAAATAAAAAATAATACTGAAACTAATAGAAAGGTTCAACAAAGTGGCAGGATACAAGTTCAAAATGCAAAAATCAGTTGGATTTCTCTACATCAACAAAGAGATATGTGAAAAGGAAATAAGGAAAACAGTACCATTTACAATAGCTACCAAATAAAAACTAAGGAATAAATTTTACCAGGGATAGAAAAGACCTATACAAAGAAAACAATATAACATTATTCAAGAAACGAAAAGGGATCTGCAAAAATGGAAGAAAATGCCATGTTCATGGATAGGAAGACTGAATATTGTGAAAATGTCAATTGTAAGAAAGGAATCTACACATTCATTACAGTCTTGAACCAGATTCCATCAACATTCTCTAAGGATATGGAAAAACCAATCATTAGCTATTAGATTCAAATCAAAACAATGAGACATCATCTCACACCAGCAATAATAGCAAAGTTCAACAAGATAGGGAATAACAAATGCTGTTGAAGGTGTGGAAAGATTGAAACTCTCACACACTGCTGGGTGGACTATAAAATGGTACAGCCACTGTGGAAAACATTATGGCATTTCCATAAAAAAATGAAAATAGAAATGCCATTTGATCCAGGAATTCCAGTAATTGGAATATACTTAAAACAAGTGAGAGCCAGGACATGAATAGACATATGCAAACCCATGCTCATCACAGCACAATTCACTGTAGCAAAGAGATGGAAACAACCTAAATACCCATCAACAAATCAATGGTGTGGTTGAGTGGCTGGGTAGCTGGTAGTAGTTATTTTGCATGATGAAACTGGCAATCAACTCCATGGTGGGATCTACCACAAGCAGCTGGGTAGCTGCCTTTGGGATGTGGTCTGCTTCCTGTTTATAAGGAGAAGCCTTGGGGATAGTCTCTAGCATATGGCATGCTTGCACCCTCCATGTAGCTATGTCATTGTTCAGCAGGCTGCCATGCTCTGCCAACCTTGGGACTTACAATGAACTTGAATTAATGGCCTGTCATGTGGTTTGGTAACATCAGGACTGTGCCTTTTTACTTGTCAACCTTGGGCTTCTCAGCCTCAGCAGCCAGCAGCTGTCTGAGTGAAGAAACACCTCTAGCTCCAGCGGGCCAAGTGCAGGAGGCATAGCTGGACCCCAAGGTTGAGGGGCTTTCACCCAGGCCCTAGAGCCTGGCATTTTGAACTTGGACTTCTAGCCTCCTGAACTGTAAGAGAATAACCTTCTGTTTGTTAAGGCCATCCCATTTGTGGTATGTTTCCTGTCAGTGGCACTAGTAACCAGAACAAAACTTGGTACCTAGAGAGTGGGGTGCTTCTCTGACAAATACCTAAAATGTGGAAACAGGAGTGGGGTGTGTCCTTGACCCAAGACCCCAGCAGAGAGACCCCGGCATTCAGCATGACAGAAAGCAGGAGCAGAACAAGAGACCAGCATGAGAGACAGCAGGAGCAGAGCTGAGAGAACCACCATGAGACAGTGACAGCCTTACTAGCCTATGGAGGAGAAAGCTTGATGCCTTTGGTTAGGCAGCTTACTGGTGGAGTGGGTTGCCTTCGGGCATTAATTGGTAGAGAAGACCTGCATGAAATGGAGTAGCAGGCTGGCCAGCCCACAGAGCAAGAAAGTTGAGTGTTTTTAGGGCAGGAAGTTTTCCTGCAGAGTGGGTTGCCTTGAGCATTAATCAGCAGAAGCAGAGAGACCAAGGAAATGGAAGTAGAGATGCCTCACCCTGAAATGGTAGGACTATGGCCTTTGGGGGTGGAACCACCACAGCCCCCAAGGTTTCAGAGACTTTCACCAACTGAGTTCTGGAGTGTGGGGCTGCTCATTCATGTGAGCTAGTGGGATAGAGCCATAGTTGCTGGCCAAGAGTAAGGAGGCAGAAGGGCTGCCATGCCCAAGAGGGAGAGGAACGGGGCCCGCCAGTCCAAGGAGGTGAGGTCACCACTCAGGAACTAGAGGAATGGAGCCACCCAGTAGAGGAGACCTGTACAGATACCACCAATTGAAGATCTGTACAGGTGCCAAGTTGACAAGGGGTGGAATTGTGATGGTTATGCTTGTATGTCAACTTGGCTGGGCCTGGTTGAGTGGCTGGGTAGCTGGTGGTAGTTATTCTGCATGATGAGACTGGCAATCAACTTCATGGTGGGGTCTACCACAAACAGCTGGGTAGCTGCCTTTGGGATGTGGTCTGCTTCCTGTATATAAGGAGAAGCCTTGGGGATAGTCTCTAGCATATGGCATGCTTGGACCCTGCATGTAGCCGTGTCATTGTTCAGCAGGCTGCCATGCTCTGCCAACCTTGGGACTTAAAATGAACTTGAATTAATGGCCTATTGTGTGGTTTGATAACATCAGAACTGTGTCTTTTTACTTGTCAACTTTGGGCTTCTCAGCCTCAGCAGCCAACAGCTGTCTGAATGAAGAAACACCTCTAGCTCCAGTGGGCCAGAAGTAGGAGGCAGAGCTGGACTGCAAGGTTGAGGGGCTTTCACCCAGGCCCTAGAGCCTGGCACTTTGAACTTGGACTTCTAGCCTCCCGAACTGTAAGAGAATAAACTCCTGCTGGTTAAGGCCATCCAATTTGTGGTATATTCTTGTTAGAGCAGCACTAGCTAACCAGAACAAATGGATAACCAAACTATGGTACATTCACACAATGGAATACTATACAACATTAAAGAATATGAAAAATAAATGAATCATTTCACAATGTGGATAAATTTGGAGGACTGAGTGAAATGTCAATAATAGAAGGACAAATATTATATGAGTCCATTATTGTAAAAAGTCAAGGAAAAGTTTACACGGAAGGAAATTCACTTTCTTGGTTACTGGGGATAGGAGGGATAATTTTGGACTAGTTGAGGGCTACATGTAGGTGAGGGAAGGGATGGTGTAGAAAGTCTGTGACCAGCACAATGGGAAAGGGAGAAATGTGTACAAAAGATATAGACAACAAAGGTAAATACTATTATATGCACAATATTGCATTACCAGTGGCACCAAAAAGATCATGTGGGGATAGATGAGCAGGAATATACCCCAAACCAAGGATAGATTTGGCTGAAGACAGTTTACATATGTACTTATGCTATAAAATTATCCACATACCTTACATAAGTAACAGAGGAAAGGGTTGTAGCAGCTTCTCAGAGAAAGCCAGACATCTTGAGGGAGAGAATCACCAGGCCTGTGGGCTCAGGCCAACAGTCTTGGGGGACATCATGCTCAATTGGCACAACATACTACAAAAATCTTGTTCTACATCCTGCTTTGGTGAGAAGAGACTGGGGTTTTTCTTAAAAGCTTTTGAGTGGCCATGTAAGATGCAACTATCGGTCTCTTCTCATCTAGAGCAAAGAAGAGTGAAGAAAATCCAAGTCATTTGGAAATAATTAGTCAAAAGATTTGATGAACCATGAGGTCCTCAGCCTTCATGATCCTGAGACAAGAAGAACTGGATGATGCCCAGCTACCAATGCCAACCACTCAGGAAGGGATCAAAATTGGAGAACCTAATTAGTGTGGGAAGGCAAATGTGGAACAAAATTCAAACACAAAAATGACCAGAATTACTGGTAAAATGGAGACTGGTGGAACCCCCAACTATGGCTCTGGTTATCCTTTGGGCTTGAAAATGGACTCACTTATATGGATTGGCTCTAAGCAGAACACCTAGGCCAAGGAGATGTACCCCTTGGGTCAATCATCCATGAGACATCAGAGGGGCAGCATTCACACAGAGGAAAAGCTGGAAAGACAGGAGTGCACTGACAAGAAGGGGACAGGGAAGAGGAGAGTTAATGGTTGGGGACTGTAATCAGGGCCATGGAATCAAATGTGCATGAACTTCTGAGAGTAAGATGAATCTGCTTTGTAAATTTGCACATGAATCACAATATAAAATATAGCAGAAATATTTAAATTAACAGCAAAATATTGTTTCAAATAAATTAAAAAAAAAAAACCTCAATAAAAAGACAAATAATCCAATTCAAAAAAGGGCAAAGGATATCAGAAGATTTTCAAAGACAGATATACACACAAGCAAAAGTACATGAAAACTTGCTCAATATCTTTAGTCATTAGGGAAATGCAAATCAAAACCACAATGTGATGGCATTTTATAATGACTAGAATTCTATATTCAAAAAATGAGAAATAACAAGTTTGGCAAGGATGTGGACAAACTGGAATCCTCACTCACTGCTGAAGGGAGTGAAAAATGATGCAGTTGCCTTGGAAAATAATCTGACATTTTTTTTTTTTCAAAATTTTCAACGCAGTTACCATAATATTGAATAATTACATTTCTAAGTGTATTGCAAAGAGAAATAAAAACATATGTCAACACAGAAACTTGTATAAAACATTTTTAGCGGTGTTATTCATAATATTTGAAAATAGAAAACAACTCAAATTCCCATAAATGGATGAAGGTGCCAGCAAGTCAGTTCTGACTCACAAGGATAGAATGAAACACTGCCCAGTGCTTCACCATCCTCACAATCCTTTCCATGCTTGAGTTCATCATTGCATCCACTGTATCAATTCATCTCATTGAGGGTCTTCCACTTTCTCACTGACCTTCTACTTTACCAAGGATGATATCCTTCTCCAGGGACTGGTTCCTTCTGACAACATGATGAAAGTATGTGAGACAAAGTCTGACCATTCTTCCAAGGAGCTTTCCAGCTATACTTCTTCCAAGGCAGATTTGTTTTTCTTCCAGCAGTCCATGGTATTTTCAATATTCTTCTACAACAACACAATTGAAATGCACCAGTACTTCATTGGTCTTCCTTTATTCATTGTCCAGTATTCAAATGCATATGAGGCAACTGAAAATACTATGGCTTGGATCTGTTACATTTTAGTCTTCAAAGTGACATCTCTGCTCTTAAACACTTTAAAAGAAGTCTTTTGATGCAGACTTGCCCAATGCAATATGTTAACTGAATTCTTGACTATTGCTTCCATAGGTGTTGATTGTGGATTCAAATCAAATCCCTGACAATTTCAATATTTTTTCTCTTTATCATAAAAATCTTGAATATTGGTTTGCTTGTGAGGATTTTGTTTTCTTCATGGTGAGGTGTAACCCATACTGAAGGCTCTAATCTTTGATCATCAAAATATACTTCAAGTCTTTTTCACTTTCAGCAAGCAAGGTTGTATCAACTGCATAACAACTTGTTAATCACTTTTCCAAATGTATGACACATTCTACCTAAGTTAATATGTATTCAGATTATATGTATTCAATACAAATTGAATGAGCATGGTGTAAGAATACAACCATGATGCATACCTTTCCTGATGTAAACCATGTAGTATTTCCTGTTCTGTTCAAACAACTGCCTCTTGATCTATGTATAAGTTCCTCACAAGCACAATTAAGTGTTCTGGAATTCCCATTCTTTGCAATGCTATCCATAATTTGTTATCATCCACAGAGTCAAATGCCTTTGCAGTAAATAAAACAAAGGAAAAATCTTTCTGGTATTCTTTGCTTTCACCCAAGGAGCCAGGGCCAAGAAAGAGCTGCAGGAACCCAGGTAAGGGCGGGCAAACAGGCCAGGCACCCAGACCCGGGAGGTGGGGGAGGAGCCAGACTAACACAAAGCCTTGCGATCCAGGTAAGGGGAGGACAGAGAGGTTTCGAACAGCTAAAGAAGACAAACTTCTCTGTCAGTTTGTCATACTGTGGTGGCTTGCATGTTGCTGTGAGGCTTGAGGATGTGCCACCGGTGCCTCATATGCCAGCAGGGTTACATATGGTGCACAAGTTTCAACATAGTTTACAGACTGAGACAGAGTAGGAAGAAGGAAGAGGCCATCCACTTTTCAAAAATTGGCCAGGGAAAAACTTATGGATAGCAGAGTAACACTGTCTGATACATTACTGGGCAACTTTATGAATACCCTGGAAACATTGTCTGATACAGTGCAGAAAGACCATCCTCTTAGGTCGGAAGGCACTCAAAATACGAATGGGAAAGAGCGGCATCTTCACAATAGAATGAATGATGATGGATAAAGTGAAGCTTTCAGGACCCCCATTTGCTGACATAGCATAACTCAATTTGAGGAGAAACAGCTGCAAACATCCATTAATAATCAGAACATGGAATGTACAAAGTAAGAATCTAAGAAAACCGGAAGTTGTCAAAAATGAAATGAAACACATAAAGATTGATATCCTAGGCATTAGTGAGCTGAAATGGGCCAGTTTTGGCCATTTTGAATCAGACGACCATATGATCTACTGTGCCAGGAATAATAGTTTGAAGAGGAATGGTGTGGCATTAATCATCATAAAGGATGTTTAAAGATCTGTACTGAAGCACAATACTGTCAGTGATAGGATAATATCCAAATGCCTACAAGGAAAACCAGTTAATACTATGACTACGTAAATTTACACACCAACCACCAAAGCCAAGAAAGAAGAAATTGAAGATTTTTGTCAACTTCTGCAGTCTGAAATTGACCGAACATACAATCAAGATGTGTTAATCATCATTGGTGACTGGAATGCAAAAGTTGGAAACAAAGAAGAATTACCGGTAGTTGGAAATTTTGGCCTTGGTGATAGAAATAATATTGGAGATCTCATGATAGAATTTTGCAAGACCAACAACTTATTCATTGCAAATACCTTTTTTTTCAACAACAAAAACGGCAGCTATGGACATCACCAGATGGAGTACACAGGAATCAGATTGACTACATCTGTGGCAAGAGATGATGGAAAAGCTCAGTATCTTTAGCCAAAACAAGGTCAGGAGCTGATTGTGGAACAGACCATGAACTGCTTATATGCAAATTCAACTTGAATTTGAAGACAATTAAAATAAGTCTACAAGAGCCACAATATGACCTTGAATATATCCTTCCTGGATTTAAATTTAAATTTAAAGAATAGATTTGACACATTGAACACAAATGACCAAAAACCAGAAGAATAATGGGATGACATGAAGAACATCATCCATGAAGAAAGCAAGAGGTCATTAAAAAGATGAGGGAAGAAGAAGAAGAAAAAAAAAAAACAGATGTCAGAAGAGACCCTGAAAATTGTCCTTGAATGGAGAATAGCTAAAGCAAATAGAAGAAATGAAAAGATAAAAGAGCTGAACAGAAGATTTCAAAGAGCAGCTTGAGCACACAAAGCCAATTACTATAATGAAATGTGCAAAGACCTGGAGTTAGGAAACAAAAAGGGAAGAACATGCTTAGCATTTCTCAAGCTGGAAGAACTGAAGAAAAAGTTTTAGCCTTGTGTTGCAATATTGAAAGATGCTATGGGCAAAATATTGAATAATGCAGGAAACATCAAAAGAAGGAAGGAAGGAATACATGCAGTCATTTTACAAAAAACCTGGTCAATCTTCATCCATTTCAGGAGGTGGCATATGATCAAGAACCAATGGTGGGAGGTGGGGCAAGATGGCGGACTAGGCAGAAGGATTGCACAGACC